>NC_058519.1:180374853-180677883 GCF_904849725.1 Hordeum vulgare subsp. vulgare | reverse complement strand
CTCAATTTCGGCCACCAATGCCTTGTTGGTCTCCCGGGACTCCTCCAAAGACTTCTCTCGGTCGGCAAGAGCCCCTTCACACTAGCCAAGTCATTCATAGCTGCCTCCAATTCCACAGCAAGCTGAACCTTTTCAGCCTTCAGAGTATTGTACGCGGATCCCATTTCGCAAGTCTTCTGCCAAATCAGCGCAAAGGGAAGCTCAGACATATTCAACAAGCAAAACAAACAAAGCTCAAAGTTCTTCAGACCCCTGCCGATGCAAGCACTCGACAGCGGTCTCGGGGACTACACCCAGTGGGTTCACTAAGAGTGACCCCACTGGCATGAAGCTCGAATAGGCCGGCCCTATTGAGCTACATGACACACAGACAAATCTATGCGAATGCTATTACCCGACCTGAGTAACACTACTCTCGGGGACTACATCCAGTGGATGCACTCCGAGTGCCCCCACTGGTGACATTCGGGCAGACTAGCTCAGATCTGCTCAGATAACGGGAAATATATATAAAGACAACTACCGGTGCAAGCACTCGACAGAAGTCTCGGGGACTACACCCACTGGGCTCACTCTGAGTGAACCCACTACAAAATAATCCTACTGTATCCGAGTATATCACTTGGACACCCAGTGGGTTACAAGAGGGAAGTAAAAACTTACTAGCGCACTTACTCGGATATCGTCTCGGAGCTCCAAGCTTCTCTTGTACAAAGACGCGATGGAGTCGTACGCTCCCTTGGCATCACCCACCATCAACTCCACCTGCACCATGGCCTCCTTGGCGGCTCCCACTTGGTCTTCCGGGAGGTGTCGGGCGTCATACTGGACTATCGACGGGCTCCACAACAGAAGACTCCTTGGGCATCCCAAGTCCCGCTCCAGTCGGTTCCGCCGCGAGGGACACCGCCTCAGTCGACGGCATCGGCTCAGTCGGCGGCGCGTCCACGATGGGAGCAGCAGCAGATGGAACAACCTCAAGGACAGACGCCAAAGTTGGCCCTGATCCCCTTTGGTCGTCCTCCTCCAGATGAATCACCTTCGAAGGAAGCTCGACTGAACAACATGAGGTTGCAGAAACAGGGCAAGATTAAAGACACCACTCGCGAAACAATAATGCAAACTCTCGGAGTCGTCACAACGTACCTTGCTGAGATGTGGCAACATTATCCGCATCCATGGGATCATCGTCCTGGCGCGGCAGAGAGGTGGCAGAGGTGGCAGCTCTGTCGAGTAAAATCCACTCGTCCGATAAGCATGAGTTCAGTCAAATACCGAATGAAGATGGGAGAACAAGACACTTACGTTGAGGCAACTGGAACAGCGATCCTCATCCGAGGCAAAGCTTTCCGAGGCTTGGGCCCACTCGGTTTGGCCACCTTGGACGGTTGGTCCGTAGGCTCGGCAGCAGCGTCCCTAGTCATCTTCACGCTCCGAGCACTCGGAGCCACGGGAGGAGCTGGCGGAGCACTCGGAGCCACGGGAGAAGCAGGCGGAGCACTCGGAGCTGCTGGAGGAGCCGGCGGAGCCGCGGGTTCGTGACGGCGCTTAGTTCGAGGCTCTGATGGTGGAGGTGGCGAGCTCTGCTCCCCAGCCTCCCCCTCCTCCTCTTCAGACTCCTCCTCCGTCTCCCCACTGTCGGAGACGTACTCGGCGCTATCCATGCTGCCCTCCTCTTCCTCAGCAGGATTCCCGTTCGAGACGGGAGAATACCAGTTGGTCCACTCCTGCACAAAATACAGTCGACAACGTCAGACACCAAGTGGCGACACAAGAAAAGCGATAAATCTAAGAAGATTGAAAGCACTCGACAAGATGCGCTCACCTCATTCGGAGGAGGGTTGTCGGCGCGGAAGGGCCTCACTCACCGGGCTCCTTGGGGGTTGTCGCATGCGCCTGTGATGCCGCGGACCCACGCTGTCACCGTCTCCCCGGTCACGCACTCTGGGTGAGTCCGAGTGGAATCCTCAGGCCCCACATAGTGCCACATGGCGTGGTGTCGGGCTTGCAGCGGCTGGATGCGCCGACCCAGAAAGGTCTCCAGCAAGTTCGTGCCGGTGACTCCCTTGCGGACGATGGTTATCAGCGCGTCGACCAAAGGCTGGATCTGAATCTTTTCCAACTTGGAGAGCGCAAGTTGTCTGGGAGGAGCCGGACGGTCTAGGCTAAAGGGCGGCAACCCAGTCGCAGCATTCGGACAAGCTATGTCCTGGCAGTAGAATCAGGTCGACTGCCAGTTCCTAACTGACTCGGACAACTGGAGAGGGGGGGTAGCTACTCTTCGTTTTCTTTTGGAAGCCTAAGCCCCCGCAGAGCAGGAGGAGATGGGTTTTATCGTCCGACTGGCTAAGCTTTTTGACAGTCTGAGACCTAGCGGAGAAGATATACTTAAAGAGCCCCCAATGGGGGGGGGACATCCAATAAAGCACTCGCACAGAGTGACGGATGCAGCGAGATGAGCTATCGCGTTGGGAGGAAAATGATGGAGCTGCGCCCCGAAGTGATTCATAATACCTCTAAAAAAGGGGTGGGGAGGCAGGGAGAAGCCCCTGTACACGTGGCTGAGCAGCAAGACGCGCTCTCCCTCCTGCGGCGCCGGCTCCGTCTCGCCCTCCGCCGGCAACCTCCACGACTTGTTGGCAATCATGCCTTGCTCCACGAGCTCCAGCAGGTCGTTCATCGTCACCGTGGAGGGGAGGAAATCCCCCTGGATCCAACCCGCCGGTAGTGCTCGCTGTCGCCGCTGAGCAGGAGCCGCCGCCTTCTTCTTCTTCTTTTGCGACTCAAGCTTGCTCATCTGCCCCTTTGTCATGGTGAAGGAAGCAGATCCGCAGAGGAGGAGAGGAAGGAGGAGGCTTGGAACGCACAGTGAGCTACGGGAGAAGCGGGGCAAGTGCGAGTAACAAGGGCAGCGCAACAAGAAACCCCCGCCGGAGAGTCTTAAATAAGGTTCCGACTGGGTCACTAACAGGTGGCCCCGAAATCTTATCCCCCGACCGGCTGCTGCGATATTAGTGGAGAAGATAAAGGCGCGGTAATCGAGGCGGCAGAAACTACTCGATGACGATGTCGACATCCCCGCTGAGCGCGCTGCAACCGAAATTTGAAGATCCCAGAAAATCCACCGCTGTCAGTTTGACCGGTCACATCCAAAGATTCCGCGGAAGCACTCGGTCCCTGACAGTTCGTTTCACTGGTATATTCACTCGGATCACTGGTCGGAAGGATAAAATGGACCGAGGCTAACAACGCCAAAGTCACATCCATACCAGTCGGATCCGTACTCCAGGTACCACTTCGTCGCTCCAACCCCGATCCATTCGGGGACTAATGATGGGGTTACAGTCCCAGGGTAGGGTCATAGGCCTGCCTTACAGGTCCTACCCAAGGACTACCCTTCACAGAGGGCAAGGCCCTTAGACAGTTCCGACTGAACTAAGGACCCCCCATCATCCAGTCGGTGACGAGCATTCGGAGCGTATTTATCGTACCGACTGAATTCCACTCTGTACATCGTAACCTCCCGGGAGGGCAACGGTCGTACGTTTTCATACACCATTATTAGCATTTAAGACATACGTTACCTGTAACGTAGGCATTTATTCGCCACTACTCCACCCCTGTCCACCGGACAGTTGTGAAGGGCAGCGCACTCTATATAAGCCGCCCTTCCCCACTGGTGCAGGGGTTGGCATTTACTGTAATCCTATATTCCACTCGACACTAAGCTCCCAAGAGCATTGAGACGTAGGACTTTTACCTCCACCGCAGAGGGGCCTGAACTCATACAACCTCGCCGTAGCTAAGGCTCTGCCCATCCTTTTGTACCCTATACATCTACTGTCAGACTTATACCCACGACAGTCACCGTACATCCATTGGCGGTTCATCTCCATTATGAAATTAAGTATATATCAAAAAACCATTGCAGAACAAAATGAATAGAGAAATGACCAAATTAATACAAGTTCATCATCACATTAAAACCAAAGCACAATAGTGATCAAATGTTATTATTGAAAAATAAATACATAAAGTTCTCTCATAAAAGAACATACAACTATGTAAAACATTTAAATGCAACAACAAACGCGATGAAAATCGCAAGTAAGGTAACAATTGACCCAACAGCATAATGATACCAAGCCTCTTTATCAATGGCATATTTTCTAATATTCCTAATCTTCAAGCGCATTTCATCCATCTTCAAACGCATTGCATCCATCTTCAACCACATCGCATCGATCTTCATCTTGCGATCGTCAATGACCTCGGCAACATGCAACTCCTTTTCCATATTCTTATCCTCAATTATTTTCAATTTTTCCTCCAAGTATTTGTTTTCTTTTTCAACCAAAGTTAACTTGTCGAGAAGCATTTCTAGGTGGGTTGGAATTTCCGGTTCACATACCTCCTAGATTAAAAATATATGTAACGTTGGTCATCATAATTGTCATAAACAATAAATGAACCAAATAGTTATGAAAAGATAATATATACCACATCTAAATCATAGACAGGACGAGGGCCGACGGGGGCGGATACCAAAACCATCGCACTATATAATAACAAGGAATAATAAAAGTAATAAAATTAGACAAGTATCTATCTGAAGTCAGAATTTTTTTCTTTCAGAAAGAAGATAAGAACAAGAGGCTCACCACGGTGGTGCCGGCGACGAGATCGACGCGGGCGATCGACGGCGGTGAAGACGGGGCGGTGACGGGGCGTGACGGACCGCTAAATCTAGACAAGTCTCGTTGAAAATGGAGCTCGGAGGTCGAGTTTCGAGAGGAGAAAGCTTAACTAGTGTGGCTCGGACATTTCATCGAACACCTCATGTGCATAGGAGGTGAATTAGAGCACCCAAATGCCCTCCCCTCGCCAGCTCGACAAAAACAGAGCACTGTGGAGTGCTCTGCCGCGGCGGTGGGTATATATGTAGGCAAGTTATTTGTCCCGGTTCATGGCATGAACCGGGACTAAAGGTTGTGGGCCAGCAGCGAGGACCATTGGTCCCGGTTCGTGGCTCGAACCGGGACAAATGGTTCCACACGAACCGGGACCAATGCCCACGAGGCCCCGGCCGGCCCCCTGGGCTCACGAACCGGGTCTAATACCCCCCATTGGTCCCGGTTCTTGAAGAACCGTGACTAATGGGCTGGCCAGGGCCGAACGGTAGCCCTGTTTTCTACTAGTGCGCGCAAGGGTGTTATAATGTGATGATGTTTATTCCACTCATGAAATGGATCCATTTTTTCACGCGCCCTAAAGATCATCACAAGGCCACACACAAATTTATTTAGTTTCTGACATTCCATGCATTTTATATGATTTTTCATGTGAAAAGACGGAAAAACAGTTGCCGGACGTGACGTAACGTGCGTTAGGTGTCAAATTTTGTTCAAATTTTGCGTCGGTCATGTTTATGTCCATTCTCACTTGCTGACAAAAGCTGGGTAGATCTAATGAACGTATGGATGTACATCGTGTGGAACACACGGTCTCGATTAGGGCGAAAGGGATATTATAAGGCGTAATGTTACTCCGACTCATGAAATGGACCTAATTTTCTTACACACGCCTTAGTGATCGTCACAAGGCGGCACACCAATTTTTTTTATTTTTTGACATTTGGTGCATTTCTATAATTTTTCATGCGAAAAAACGGAAAAACATTTGTCGGATATGAGACAACGTGCGTTTGGTGTCTGATTTTATTCAAATTTTACATGTGTCATTTGTATGTTTATGCTCACTTGCTGGCAAAATTAGGGTAGATTTAATGAATGTATGCATTTACATCATGTGCAATCCACGAGTGTCGGTAAGGACGAAGGGACCGTATAATGCGAAGATGTTTCTTCGACTCATAAAACAAACCAATTTTTTTCCAAATCCTCTAATGATCATCACAAGGAGGCATGACAATTTTTTAATTTGTGATATTTCGTGTATTTTCTTTGATTTTTCAAGTAAAAACACGAAAAAACAGTTGCCAGACGTGACACAAATTTTGCATGGGTTATTTGTATGTTCGATTCCGTTCAAATGCATGGGTCATTTGTATATTCATTCTAACTTGCTGACAAAAGTTGGATAGATTTGATGAACGTTTGCATGTACATCATGTAAAACGTACGAGTGTCGGTAAAGGCGAAGGAGTGTTATAATGCCATGATGTTACTCCGAGTCATGAAAGGGACCTAATTTTAATTTATACACAATTTTGGAATTTCAATTATATATGAATTTTTAAAAAACTTCAACACATTTTCCAAAGTTGTTAAAAACTTCCCAACAATTTATGTTGAAGACAAATTTCAAACTGCGTACATTTGTGCAAAATATGTCAATGTTTTCTGAAGTTCATACATTTCTTCAATTCGAAAACAGAAATTATTTAAAAATTTAAATATTATTTAAAAACAAGAATATTTCATGGTATCCAAAAAATATTTCAAAATTTTGAACATGTGCATGTTAGGCCGACCCAAGCGTTCGTGGATTTTGAAAAATTCATCTTTATTTTTGTAAAATTTTATACAAACTGATCTACCTAGTAGTCAACTTTTTCTCAAATTTGTGAATCATTTTGGAAAAAAATTCTACCTATTTAAACAATTGCAAATGTTGTAAACAAATTGAAAAAAATTACGGATTTTAAAAAAGTTTTAAAAATTGCAAAAAAAGTTCGACTAACCAAAAAGGATTTAATTCTTTTAGAAGGATGACAACACAAAATACGATGAAAATCTAATTTTATTACTCTTTGCGACAAAATGTGGCTCATTAGCACAGAGGCCAGCGACCTAACAAACACGATGGGCCAGGCCAATTATACGATAAACGCATGTGCTGCAGTATCCGGTTTGTTATGAATATGTTTTCACTGATTTTGGTTTCTTATTTGAAAAATGTTTGTGTTTTAAAAGTTGTTCAAGAATTTAAAAATTGTTCATATTTCCTAAAACTGATAAAGAAAATAAAAATGTTCGTTCAAAAGAATGTTAGATACAATATCTGCTGGTTTAAAAAATTCGTTCATGGTTTTTAAAAAAGTATGCGTTTTTGTTAAATGTTCAAAAAATATTTGATGTTTTACATAAATGTTTGCTACATTACCTCCTATTCTTGAAAAATTGTTTGTTTTTCAAAGAACGTTCGTGTTCCAAAAATGTTTAAAATTGGAAAAGAAGTTTGAAATTTCGAAAATTCACAATTTTTGCAAAGTATTCGCATTTTAAAGAATATTCACTTTTTCAGAAATGATGAATCACTTTTGTTTTCAAGATTTCGCGCCGCTAAGAGTCTCTCTAATATGTCGTGTTGCGTAATTTTGTTTTCAATTTTTTTTCGTCTTTTCTTTTAATACTAGACAAGGGTCATACATGATGCATCCGTCAATGGATCGGTCCATTATGGCGTACATGGACGGTGTGTGTGACGTATATTTTAAAGTAATCATACGTGATTCTTAGGCCAAGTGGCTATCAACTTCCTCCTATAGTAGGAGTCTTGTGTTCGAATCCTTGTCTAGCAAATTTTTTTTCGCTTTTTCATTTAATACTAGACAAGGGTCATACATGCATCCGTCAATGGACCGGTCATGAATCTCATTGTGGCGTACATGAACGGTGTGTGCGACGTATATTCTAAAATGATCATTGTATCCTTTATTATGAAGGGGTATGTATAGATCTCATCCATTGATGTATTTAAGGGGGTTGTATCGAAGCGAGCGTGAACTTTTTATGGGCGGTGTGTGCAACGTATATTCTAAAATGACCATCCTATCCTTTATTATGAAGGGGTATGGATAGCAAATTTTTTTCGCCTTTTCTTTTAATACTAGACAAGGGTCATACATGATGCATCCGTCAATGGATCGGTCCATTATGGCGTACATGGACGATGTGTGTGACGTATATTTTAAAATAATCATACGTGATTCTTAGGCCAAGTGGCTATCAACTTCCTCCTGTAGTAGGAGTCTTGTGTTTGAATCCTTGTCTAGCAATTTTTTTCGCTTTTTCATTTAATACTAGACAAGGGTCATACATGCATCCGTCAATGGACCGGTCATGAATCTCGTTGTGGCGTACATGAACGGTGTGTGCGACGTATATTCTAAAATGATCATTGTATCCTTTATTATGAAGGGGTATGTATAGATCTCATCCATTGATGTGTTTAAGGGGGTTGTATCGAAGCGAGCGTGAACTTTTTATGGGCGGTGTGTGCAACGTATATTCTAAAATGACCATCCTATCTTTTATTATGAAGGGGTATGGATAGATCTCATCCATTGATGTGTTTAAGGGGGTTGTATCGAAGTGGAAGTGAACTTTTTATAAGACGCTTTTAGTCTCCTTGATAGTGTCAAAAAACGTCTAATATTAACTTAGAGTGGGAATAGTTTCTATTCATCTGATAAACCTATGACTTTGACATGACTGAAAATACAGGGTCCAACTGATCATCATTAACTTCCATTTCATACAATATCACCCTACATATTCTTCACATGCCAAACAGCTGAAATTGTTCATGGTATTATTTTTATTAAAAGGCATCCAGGCGTTCTAGAATGCAATATTTGAGCTACAAATGCAGAAAACAGGATGATCGAATCGTTGACCCACTATGGATGCCAAAATGCATGGTTTACAATTTCACACTAGATTGATCTGAAAAAGCGAGATTCTTAATGCAAATTAAGAACCACAGATGGCCAGTTCTTGTCCGTTAATCAGTGCTTCCTACTGAAACTTCAGAGTTCAGAGCAGCACTATGAAAAAGAAAGAGTACAGACAAGGATATCTAGTACTACCATAAATTCAGAACTATTGCAGAGGTCAATACGAAGATCAGGTGCCTCTAGCGTTTCTGCTAGAATAGCACCCGCCACCCGCCATGAATCTCATTGACATTTGACCGAACACTTCAGGTGAGCCTCACCGAATATGAAAAAATATCTCGCAAGCAGAGCATTAGTCAAATGTTTTCTTCTGAAATTCGGTGGAAACGGGAGCTCACGTGTTGCCTGTGGAGACGACGGTGCCAAGGAATTGGGCTGCGGCAACAAGTTTGCCGGAGGCGAAAGCCGGAAGTCTCCTGTGTCAGTCAGCATTAGAAGTTACTCCATGATCTTCCTACATATTCTTCACATTCCAAGGAATATTAGAGAAGACCGGAGATGCAAGCGAAATTAAACTGTTGGGCATGGATTTGTTTTTATTTTGTTTTTTGCGATGGAAGTCTGGTCTTCGATTATGCATATGCAGTATTCATATTCAGAAACAGCCAGAGAAGGATTCAGTAGCAACGAAGGTGAACAACATTTTTTTTTAAACCGAATTAAGTGAATAACAAGGTGAGCTTTCGAAAGATACAGAAACCAAACTGGAGACGCAGAGGTCCAACTGTCCGGGATTGTTTTAGAAGAATTTATGTTCATGCAAAACAAGACCAGTCGATATTCACGGAAATCGGAATTCAAGAACTTATCTTTATTAGCCAAAAATTGAACTTCTTGCTGAAAGACGCCATATATTTTCTTAGAGAAACTGATGGAACGACGTATTCCCTATGTTGCTAAATATAAGTCTTTTAAAAGATTTCACTACGAACTATATACGGACGTATATAGATATATTTCTGTGTGCAGATTCACACATTTTGCTCTGTATGTAGTTTATAATGAAATCTTAAAAAAGACCTATATTTAAAAACGGAGGAGTAGATACTAGTTGTAGCATTCATCATGCATTTCAGTAGTTACGTAGTACTTCCTCCGTCCAGGTAGATCCATTTCAGCGTGTAGAAAATTAGATTTAGGCTATGCAACACTCAATATTGATTGGGTGCATTAGGCACGTATATATAGGTAAAAGATGGACCTCTACCTCAACTATACAAGAAACTAGGAGATGGGCCCAATGACACAATATACATGCATAAATATATATTCAACACCCCCCCTCGACAGTCGAAGCGTCATCAGAGACACACATACTGGAACGATACTCCTCGAAGGTGGAAGTAGGCAGTCCCTTAGTCATCACATCAGCGAACTGTTGTGCGGTCGGAACATGAAGAACCCGGATGTGACCAAAGACGACATGTTCGCGCACAAAGTGGATATCAAGCTCGATGTGCTTCGTCCGACGATGCTGAACGGGGTTGACGGAAAGATACACAACAGAGACATTGTCACAGTAGACAACCGTGGCCTTGGTGACACTGTGATGCAACTCATGTAGAAGGTGTCGAAGCCAGGAACACTCGACAACTGCGTTAGCCACTGCTCGGTACTCGGCCTCCGCGCTTGAGCGCCAAACGGTTGGTTGCCGTTTGGACGACCATGAGACAAGTGAAGGACCAAGATAGACGTAGTAGCCAGAGGTGGAGCGTCGTGTGTTAGGACAACCAGCCCAATCAGCATGAGAATAAGCCACCAGATCCAAAGAGGGAGAAGCCGTGAGTGTGAGGTCGAGGGACATCGTGCCACGGATATACCGGGAATCCATTTTGCGAGCGTCCAGTGAGAATCACGAGGAGCGTGCATATGGAGGCACACCTACTGCACATCATACTGCAAGTCTGGTGTGGTGAGTGTCAGATACTGAAGAGCACCAACAATGGAGCGATAGAATGGAGCATCCGACACCAATGAACCCTCCCGACCAAAAACCTTGGCCTTCGTGTCAATAGGAGTAGCGAAAGGATGACAATTGAGCATACGAGCGCGCTCAAGCAGGTCATGCGCATACTTCTGTTGATGAAGGAAGAAGTCGTCAGGTCGCTGAACAACCTCAACGCCAAGGAAGTAGTGAAGAGCTCCCAAATCCTTGATGGCAAACTCGTTACGCAGCCGCAAAGTAATCTGTTGAAGAAGACCTGTGGAGGAGGCCGTGAGGATGATGTCATCGACATATAGTAGCAAATAAGCAGTCATCTCGCCGTGGTGCAGAACAAACAAGGAGGCATCCGAGCAAGTAACACAGAAGCCCAGTGTGTGCAGAAAACCGGCGATACGCTCATACTAGGCGCGTGGAGCTTGCTGAAGGCCGTAGAGAGACCGGGACAACAAGCACACATGATTGGGATAAGTGGCATCGATGAAACTAGTGGGTTTCTCATAGTAAACCCGCTCGTCAAGGTGACCATGGAGGAAGGCGTTGGAGACATCCATCTGATGAACATGACAGCCACGAGAGACCGCTAACTGGAGAATGGTGCGGATCGTGCCTGGTTCGACAACTGGCGCAAACGTCTCGGTGAAATCAACACCATCTCACTGACGGAAACCGCAGACCACCCAGCGAGCCTTGTAGCGCTCAAGGGTGCCATCAGAGCATGTCGTATGACGAAAGACCCACTTGCCGCTGATGACATTGGCACGAGAAGGCCGCGGGACCAAAGTCCAGGTGCGATTCCGCTGAAGGGCGTCAAACTATTCCTGCATCGCAGCCAGCCAGTGAGGATCACGGAGTGCGGCCAGCACAGAGACAGGAAATGGTGACGACTCGAAGCTAGATGTTGCAAGAAGGTACTCGTTGCTGGAGTACCGCAGGCTCGGTTGGTGAATACCGACCCTAGCCCGCATCATGGGGCAGCTGCCGAGGGGCCGACTGCCGAGGTGCCGACTGCCAAGGGGGCGACTGCCGATGTGCCGGCCGCAGAGGAGCCGACTACAGGTGGACCGTCTGAAGAAGGGCCGGCTGCAGAGGGGCCGTTTGTAGACGGGTCGGCTGTAGAGGGGCCGGTCGCAGGGTGGCCGGCTGCAGCAGGACCGACCGCTGAAGGGCCGACTGCGGAGGGGCTGGCTACGGAGGAGCCGGCCGTGGAGGAGTCGGTCACAGCTCTGGAGGAGTCGGCCGACCCGGAGTCCGAACCCACGGTTGTTGAAGAAGCGTGGTCGGCAGGCCGGTCCACGGCGCGAGAAGCGCCAAAACCTGGCGGTGGTCCAAGGTCCAACCGAGACCGTCCACAAGAGGGGGGTGTCGAAGGGTCGCCAGTGACCGGCGATGATGCGACAGCTGCAGGTACCTGCTGAAATGGAAACACCTTCTCGTCAAAGTAAACGTACCACGAGGCGAAGACACGATGGGAGACGGGATCATAACAGCGGTATCCGTTGGTGTTGGATGGGTAGCCAAGAAAGATGCAGGCAACAGAGCGAGTGGAAATCTTATGGGGCGCGGTAGTGGCGATGCTAGGGTAGCAGAGACAGCCGAAGATGCGAAGCTCAGCATAAGAGGGTGGGGAATCAAAGAGAAGATGATGAGGTGCAAAGTTGCCGCGAGTACGGCAAGGCCGTATGTTAAGGAGAAGGGATGCGGTGGCGAGGGCGTCAGGCCAGAAGCGCGAAGGCACATTGGCATGAAAGAGAAGCGAACGAACGCAATCGCTGAGAGTGCATAGGACGCGTTCAGCGCGACTGTTCTGTTGCGAAGTATAGGGACATATGAGACAAAATATCATGCCATGTGTGGTGAGGATAGTACGAACAACCAGGTTGTCGAACTCCTTCCCATTGTCCGTTTGGAACGCAAGGATGGGATGCCCAAACTGCGTAGAGACATAGGAGTAAAAGGCAGTAAGGGGTGGTGATGGCATCGGACTTGCCCCGCAACGGGAAGGTCCACACATAGTGCGGAAACTAATCAAGGATGAGGAGATAGTAAGAGTAGCCCGTATTACTTGCAACAGGAGATGTCCACACATCACTATGGATTAACTCAAACAGGTACAAGGCTACATGAGAAGAAGCACGAAAAGGGAGACGAGTATGTTTGCCAAGACGACAAGCGTGACAAGAGTGATTCTCGTTCTTATTACATGTGAAAGAAAAGTTGCAAAGAATATGACGAAGGGTGGCTGGGTTGGGATGACCCAAGTGAGCATGCCAAAGGTCCACGCTGGTGGCGAGTGCAACATGAGCGGCGGAGCTAGAGGAGGGAGTGGAGCCGACCGGGTAGAGGTCTTCAGGACTGTCACATCGGTGAAGCACCATCCGGGTACGGGCGTCCTTGATAGAAAAATCAAACTCGTCAAATTCAACAGTAATGGGATTTTCACGTGTAAAGTAGCGAATGGAAACAAGATTTTTGATAAGGTCGGGTGAAACTAAGATATTGGATAAAGAAAGTGGGTTGGAGGAGGAGGGAAAAGAAGCATGCCCTATATGAGTAATGGGTAGAGATGAACCATCACCGACGGTGATGCGAGTAGAGGTGTTGACGGGATAGGAGGTGTGGAGAGTACCCGGATGAGCAGCCATGTGGTCCGTAGCACCGGTATCCATGTATCAGTCACCACCGCCATTCTAGTTTGTCGGTGTCAGGGCGGAGTGCAGCGCCGTGAGCAGAGCTGGCTCCCAGGGGGGCGGGGGAAGGCCGCGAGACTGCGCCGGCTGCGACGGCTGGCCACCTGACTGCGTTGGCTAGCCGAGGGAGAGATGTCCGTACGGCGCTACGTATGGCTGGGGCGCGACGTAGAAGGCGTGATGCGACGGGGGCCGGCATCCGAGGAGACCAGGAGCAGGAGCACGGGGGACCGACATGGAACAAGCGTGCACGACGCCGGTCCATGGATTCTGCCCGGCGTACCATGGAGCCGGTTGCTGCTGTGGAGGGCGAGCGGTTCCACCCGGAGCGCCGTTCGGCTGCTGCTGCCGACGCCCACCGCCCCGACCGACGCGACGGCTGGAAAGCAGCCGACTGCGGGAAGGCCGGCTGCTGGGGAGCCGGCCGCGGGGGAGCCGGTCCACCGCGAGTGGCGGTGGTGAGAGCCGTGTGTGTGGCCCGGATCCGCGCCATCTTCAGGCGGTGTTCCTCAAGCTTGAGGTACGCCACTACCTTGGCGAAGGTAGGCTTCGGGATAAGAGTCAGGTTGGAGGCGGCGTTCCCGAAATCATCGTTGAGGCCAACGGTGAGAGTGCTAATGAGGAGCTCGTCGCTGATCGTCTCGCCAAGATCACGGAGCTCATCGGGAATCCTTTTGAGGCGCATGCAGAAATCATCAATGAGTGAATCAAGCTGTTGGCACCCATAAAACTCGCCGTGAAGGAGGACCTTGCACTGGAGTTTGTTGTCGGTGAAGAGGCCGTTGAGCTTGGTCCAGACGGTGTAGGCGTCGTCCTCATCACACACCACCGTGTGAAAGAGATCTTTGGAGATGGTGACGTAAAACCAACGGATGATGGTGGCGTCGAGGATCATCCATTCCTCGTTGTTCACCATGAGGGACGAGTCCACGGTGCCATCGATGTGGCCGTGGAGCAGGTACTCACGGAACACCAATAAAAGTACCTCTTCCAGACGGAGTAGGAGCCGGTGGACTGGTCAAGAACCATAGGGACGCGGTTGAAGATGTTGAGATCGCGAATGAGAGTGAGGCCGGCAAACGGATTGCTGCCGGAGGAGATCGAGGAGCGCAGAGAGGCCATGACGACTGCTAGGGAAGAAGGGGTGTGGTGGCGGAAGCGGTGTAGTGGGGAGGCGGCGACACGAAACGGCGATGGCGGCATAGAGAAGAGCGGCAACGGCGGCGGGTGTGACGGTAGGGAGAGGCGGCGGCGGCACAGGAGATGGTGCAGCGGCGACGGCGGTGGCAGCGGCGGTGGCGCAAGAGATGGCGCGGCGGCGGCAGTGGCGGCGGCGGCGGCTACGCAATAGATGGCGCAGCGGCAGCGGCGGCTAGGTCAGAATCTTGGAGGAAACAGATACCATTTAAAGAATTATGTTTAGCTTGTACAACATTCAATATTGATTGGATGCACTAGACACGTATATATAGGTACAAGATGTGCCTCTACCTCAAGTATACAAGGAACTAAGGGCCTGTTTGGTTTCCAGCCACACTTTGCCAAGCCAAAATTTGACAGCCACAATTTAGTTGGCATATGTTTGGTTTTTGTCACATTTTGGCTTGCCACACTTTATTGTCGCTATGGCCCATTTGACATAGAGTCAATTTTTTTTGCCAACTTTTGCCAAAGTTTGACGTTCGTTTTTTTTCAGCCACACTTTGTGGCTTGCCACACTTTAATGGCTTGCCACACTTTAACTTGGCAAAATTAGTCTCCAACCAAACAGGCCCTAAGAGATGAACCTAATGATACAATATACATGTACAAATATATATTCAACATAGCGTCAACTAATTCGGCATGGATTACTGTTTTCCTGTTTGTTTCACGACAAGCTAACACGACCAGAACTGCAAAGTGTGGCATAAACAGTCACAAGAAAGGTCGCGTCTCTTGTCCCTGCTGTGACAGGTGCGAAGCCAGGATGCGATCCTGCGTCTCTTTCAGTATTTGTAACAGGCAACCCTCTTGGCCCAAAGGTAGCTTCTCGAAACCATGGTGCCTGCCTGCCTCTACACACCTCCTCTATATGAGTACCTGATGTTAAAGCTTGGCAGCTGGTTGGTGAAGCTCTGAACTGCCTGTCGCTCCTCGCATTAGGTGGCTCTTTTTTTCCTTTTTCTTTTTTGCATGGAATACTAGACTTGAAGGACAAGAACCTGATGTCGATTACACTTGCATTAAAGGCTTGGTGGTGTAGTAGAACCCAACGATGACCCAACTAAAGCAATTCTACTGCTGCGCAATTAACGTATACCATGTCACTGTAAGTGGTGATGCAATGCAAGGGAGTCAATAATCCCTGATATTAATACTTTTCTTTGCATGATCCAGTCAGTCAGATAAGAAGATTATCTTTGCCAATAATATCATAATCTGATGTCATTCGTAGATGATAGGAAACTGCCCAGTTGAATGAAGGATATAAGATAGCTTATTGTGTACAATTGACCACTTAAATGTAAGAATTGCAGATCAAAGAATGTTTCAAATACTCCCTCCGTTTCAAAATAAGTGTCTTAACTTTAATACAATTTTATGAAATTAGTATAAAATTGAGACACTTATTTTGAGACGGAGGGAGTACATGCTATGACGGGCCAAAGCTAGTCTGAAACTAATGTGTAATACTGTAACTTCCTTGGCCTCTATGGCCTACAGTTGTGCACTTCCAGTTCCTGATGCCGTTGTACGTTCAGTTAACTGGTGTCCTTTTTTTGATAACAAAGAGTTAAATGGTCTCTTACAGAAAAAAATACTACAAATGTACAGTAACGTAATACAGTTATGCGTAGTTTTCTCACCTATTCTGAAGCTACAGGGAATTGGAGCAACTTTGGTACAACTGTAGAACACGATTGAGATGAGGTGTCGGGTTTCTCCTGCATTTTGTTTGTTGCAATAGTTGTGAGTTGTGCCTGAGAAGCACACCATAAAGTCAAGGGTGAGGAAAAGATGTGCGACCGCGCAAGGCGCAACAACATAGAATGAGACTGCCGTCCAGTAAGAAAGGGCGGATGATCGAGACATTCTATCAGGTCATTCGATCATATAGCCGATCACTGAGTATATACGCAGCACCCTCCTCCAAAATGAAGTTTCATCTGCCCAGACAGGAAGGTGGAAGCAGGGGTTACATTATCGTTTTCATTAGAACCATTTCAATAAAATCTGCACCGGTAGAAGATGCACCAGTAAATCATTTGAAGCTCGGTCCTGATGCTAGATGAATATATGATCATACATAGACCCTTCGAGAATCTGGTATAATCCCACCGCTGAACCCGAAAAGCGCATATTGAAGACTTCAGCAGCTTTAAAATTTTGATTCAGAATTTGAAGATCTTACGTTTATTCCAACCAAGCATCCAAAATGTGTCCCTCTGAAGTACAGAGTCTTCCTGTGGATTGTCCTACTAAATTGGGTTAGCACAAAGCACAAAGTGCGATTACTTGACAATTTTTGTTGCTGAGGCAGCTTTCCTGTCCACCGTTTTTGTCTTCTTATTCTTACTCCACGCCTATTCTTACTCCACTATTACTGGACAATGTGCTCTTATTTTTCACAATCAATCACGATCATGTAATTTGAAATTAAGTTTAGCCATAAAAGTCACAGCTTTCAACTTCAAAAGTAAGAGCTGTCATCCACCAATGCAAATTCCACCAAGATCAGGTGCTTTTTTCAACCCCAAAAGTCAGAACATTCAACTGAGATCGGAGCTCTGAAATCATTCACAGCTTTCAACTTCAGCAATTGCATATTTCCTCTGTTTAGAGAATGGCAATTACATCGTCCAGCTGCCAAAATTAATCAAAAGTGCGAACACCTTATAGCTTTCAGTCGGCACCGAGTTTGGAAGCAACAAGTAAACCAAGACGCGGAAAGTTGTTATTGTATTTCCTCGATCCTCCTAGCTGACTGTAATCCTTCGGATATGGAATAAAACTCGCTGATTCTCCCGCAATCTCTCCCTAATAATAAAACAGCTATCGCTTCTGCCGTAGGTTGTGGCTTTTTTTGCAAAAAAGTCACTGTCTTTTCAGGTAGTTAACCCGCCATCCCTCTTTAAACGGCTAAACATGAAAACGTTTCGTTCTTACAAATTGCCCCTGAAGTTGTCATAAATTACCCACCATGCCATCCATAAGTGAGAAAAAATAATTCGTGTTTCTTTTTCAAAAATCACTGAGCCGTGATTGGTTTTTCAACAGGCGAGCCGTTAAACTGCAAACAACGTCGGAGTGGTGCACTTGTTGGGTTCCGTACTTCTACCCCTAAGACCCAGGTTTGAGTCGTGCTTATCTCACTTTTTTTGTTTATTTTTTAAATATCTGCAGGTATACGGATTCGAACTCACGACCAACAAGAACGGTGTGGTCGGCACTAACTAAACTAGGTAGCCTGACGCACACTAACTAAACTAGGTAGTCCCACATTGATGCCTTACACACAAATCCATCTATTTATATAGGTCTGCAAATTAAACTCAATAAACCTTCTCGTGAATCAGTAAGAAAAACGAGTACACTTCTGATAAAGATTTTGCCAAACTAATGCAAGAAGAGATCTGAAATCCATAACGGCCCTTGATTTTGGTGATCATGCACACAGCCATGTATGGGTTGCTAATTTAGGCATGGTTTCCCTAATAATATGTAAACCCCCTCCGTATCAAATATAAGGCTTTTTTCCTTTGCCCTATAATTCAAAATATTTGACGACTAATTTAGTGTCGATCCCTCCCCTAATAATGGAACCTGTCAATTTTTTCTGTTGTTGCAAATTAATCCCCGATAAATGAAAATACAGAAAATATGTATGCAGACTCGACGCCGCGTGATAATACTGAACAAACGGAATATAATATAAGATGTGATGTCTCTGCCTAAAGACATATTGAATAAAGAAAAAAGAGTAGGTGATTCAAATGCTAAACAAAGTAGCCTAGCAGTCTATTCTTAGTCCTTCCATATTTGTAATGTGAGGGTTGTCGATACAAATCCGATAGTCGACATTCTTTTTGTCTATCGATTATACGAACAAGAATTTCATTTTTCTCTCAAATTAAATGGAGAATCCAGGCAATTGAATAGAGCAATCAAGTTCAAATTGACGTAATATAAAACATGTTAGTGCAAAAGCTACATGGAGAGCGTAAAAAGCCTATAGTCCGCCTAATTGTCCAAAAAATTATTCATACTTGAATGAAGTTTTCTCTATGTCTTCATTTCATAGGAGTCGCCAAGTAACATTAAGTTGCTAAAATCAATAAAACATGACATCTTTTTCATGAATGACAAAGTTTTCCTTCCATTTTTTATCTAGATACTTGTAGTTTTACTTTTCTGTAAACAACTTTAGTTTCACAAAGTTTCTAAGGATGAGAATAATCTTATTTGTGATGCTTTTCGGAGTTGGATACAAAAGATGACACATAATGTCAAAAGGTGTAGCTTTTTGTTGTTTTTCACCCGTAGCAATGCACGGACATATGTACTAGTAAATAAAAAGTACTGTGGAATGAAGGTATAGAAAAAAAGAGAGGAATAAGTTGACTGGAAACAAAATAATGAAATAGTGCAAACCATTTTTTCCTTGGGAGATTTCTAGCAGAACAAAAGCATTCCTGTATGCTTATAAAAATATATATAAACAAAAAAATATGTAGACAAAAGAGTGAAGTGCATCTAGACTTCTAGAGTATATATTTTTTGACTATCTGACTTCTTTTGAAAATGTAGACTATTTTTGACTATTCGTGACTTGTACAGAAACAAATGTAAAAAAACATTTCTTTCTAGATGTCCTAGATGGTCATTTTCATAATGTGTATATATTTCATGTCACAATGTATGTGCATGAATCTTCTCAGAAGTTTTCAAATGATCAAGGATCAGGCTTTTGTTTGAAGCACGACAAAAGAGAAAAGACCTACCATTTTCATTAATTATGAAGAAGAGAGTTGTTCGGTTAAGTGACGAAAAACTTGGGTGATCAACGTCATCTTCCGCATCCTGACAAAGGGGTACGCCAATAGGGTGACCCTTCTTGCTGATCGGATCACACATCCGGATCAATCGACCTTCATCCGAGGCCGGTACATCCTGGATGGTGTGCTCGTCCTTCACGAGACTATCCATGAGGTTCACGCCAAAAACCTCAAGGCAGTCTTCCTAAAGCTGGACTTTCATAAGGCCTATGCCACTGTTAGGTGGGATTTCCTTCGGGAAGTTCTACTGCATAGGGGCTTCGACGATCGGTGGGTGACTAGGGTGATGCAGATGGTCTCCTCTCGCCGTACCGCAGTAAACATCAATGGGGAGATCGGACCCTACTTCCCCACCATGTGTGGTGTTCGCCAGGGTGATTCCTTCTCCCCGTTCTTGTTTAACATGGTGGTCGATGCACTAGCTGCCATCCTTGACAAGGCCAAGGAGGCCGGCCACATCCGCGGTATCGTCCCGCACCTGGTGGGAGATCTTGGCGTGTCTCTCCTACAATATGAGGACGACACGATCATCATGGTTGAAGGCTTGAACGATGACATCCCGAACCTGAAATTCCTCCTACTCTGCTTTCAACAAATGTCCGGTCTCAAAATAAACTTTAATAAGAGTGCGATCATGGTCCTGGGCTACCCTCCTGCCACAGCCCAGAGCATTGCCGACCGCTTCAATTGTCAGCTGGGCTCCTTCCCCACTTCGTACCTGGGGATCCCCATTAGTGACACCCGCCTCTCGGTTGCGGAGCTGCGACCTATGGTCGGCAAGCTTCAGCACCGTATCGAACCGTGCATGGGTGGTGGCTATCGAAGGCTGCCATGACCGTGCTCATCAACTCCTCCCTGTCAAGCTTGCTGCTCTTCTTGATGACCTTCTACATCTTGCCAGGGACCCTTCACCATGAGATCGCCATGGTCCAGGCACATTTTTTCTGGGCAGGCGAGAGGGATAAGCAGAAATACCACATGGTGCGTGTTGGAAATATGCCCTAGAGGCAATAATAAAATAGTAATTATTATATTTCCTGTTTCAATATAATCATTTATTATCCATGCTATAACTGTATTGAATGGAAACATAAATGCATGTGTCGGTATATAGACAAAACGGTGTCCCTAGTGAGTCTCTAGTTGACTAGCCTGTTGATCAAGGATGGTTAAGGTTTCCTATCCATAGACAAGTGTTGTCACTTGAT
Source organism: Hordeum vulgare subsp. vulgare (assembly GCF_904849725.1). Lineage (NCBI taxonomy): Eukaryota > Viridiplantae > Streptophyta > Magnoliopsida > Poales > Poaceae > Hordeum > Hordeum vulgare. The sequence continues at coordinate 180,657,304 of NC_058519.1, read as the reverse complement.
GACGGGATCACATCATTAGGAGAAAGATGTGATGGACAAGACCCAAACTATGAACATAGCATGTGATCGTGTCATTTTGTTGCTATTGTTTTCTACATGTTAAGTATTCATTCCTATGACCATGAGATCATGTAACTCACTGACACCGGAGGAATGCCTTGTGTGTATCAAACGTCGCAACGTTACCAGGTGACTATAAAGGTACTCTACTGGCATCTCCAAAGGTGTCCATTGAGTTAGCATGGATCAAGACTGGGATTTGTCACTCCGTGTGACGGAGAGGTATCTCGGGGCCCACTCGGTAATACAACATCACATATAAGCCTTGCAAAATGTGACTAAAGAGTTAGTCACGTGATCTTGTATTACAGAACGAGTGAAGAGACTTGCTGGTAACGAGAATGAAATAGGTATAGAGATACCGACGATCGAATCTCGGGCAAGTAACATACCAAAGGACAAAGGGAATGGTATACGGGATTATATGAATCCTTGGCATAGACTGTTCAACCGATAAGATCTTCGTAGAATATGTAGGATCCAATATGCACATCCAGGTCCCGCTATTGGATATTGACCGGAGAGTGTCTCAAGTCATGTTTGCATAGTTCTCGAACCCGCAGGGTCTACACACTTAAGGTTCAGTGACATTTCGGTATAGTTGAGTTATAGGTGGTGGTGACCGAAGGTTGTTTGGAGTCCCGGATGAGATCCTGGACGTCATGAGGAGCTCCGGAATGGTCCGGAGGTAAAGACTGATATATAGGAAGTCCTGTTTTGGTCACCGGAAAGGTTTCGGGCTCATCGGTATTGTACCGGGAGTGCTGGGAGGGTACCGGGGGACCATCGGGAGGGGTGTGACGACCCTAGGGGCTTCATTGGCCAAGAGAGGAGGAAAACCAGCCCTTGGTGGGGTGGCCGACGCCACCTCTAAGGGGCCATGCGGCTCGATGAGGAATAAGGGGAAAACACAAGGTGGAAAAGGTTTCCAAGTGGGAGAAGGGGAATCCTACTAGGAGTAGGATTGGAGGAGAAATCCTCCTCTGCTCCCACTTCGGCTGACCCAAAGGGGAAACCCTAGGGCCGACGGCCTCCCTCCTCTCCTCCTATATATACTAGTGGTTTGAGGGCATTTTGAGACACAATTTTAGCCACGTGCTACCTCAACTCTAGATCACAGTTTCTCCTCTAGATAGGTTTTGTGCGGTGCTTAGGCGAAGCCCTGTAGAAAGAGATTCACCACCACCACCAGCGTGCCGTCACGCTGCCTACGAACTCATCTACTTCCCCGTCTCTCTTGCTGGATCAAGAAGGCGGATATCGTCATCGAGCTGTACGTGTGCTGAACGCGGAGGTGTCGTCCGTTCGGTGCTAGATCGGGACAGATCGTGGGATGGTGGCGATTTGGATCGCGAAGACGTTCCACTACATCAACTGCGTTTCTTAATGCTTCCCGCTTAGCGATCTACAAGGGTATGTAGGTCCGATCTCCCTCTCGTAGATGATCATCACCATGATAGGTCTTCGTGTGCGTAGGAATTTTTTTGTTTCCCATGCAACCTTCTGCAACAGTGGCATCATGAGCTAGGTTCATGCGTAGATGAAATCTCGAGTAGAACACAAAAGTTTTTGTGGGCGTTGATGTTCGATTTGCTGCCCTCCTTAGTCTTTTCTCGATTCAGCGGTATTGTTGGATTGAAGAGGCCTAGACCAACCTTACTCGTATGCTTACGAGAGACCGGCTTCATCGACTAACATGCAACTTGTTGCATAAAGATGACTGGCGGGTGTCTGTTTCTTTAACTTTAGTTGAATCGGATTTGACCGAGGCAGTCCTTGGAGAAGGTTAAATAGAAATTTGCGTATCACCATTGTGGCTTTGCGTAAGTAAGATGCGATCATACTATATACCCATAGCAGCCACGTAAAACATGCAACAACAAAATAGAGGACGTCTAACTTGTTTTTGCACGGTATGCATGTGATGTGATATGGCCAAAGACATGATGTGATGTATTGGATGTATGAGATGATCATGTTGTCATAGTTAAATATCGACTTGCACGTCAATGCTACGACAACCGGCAGGAGCCATAGGGTTGTCTTTAAACTAATGTTTGTGCTTGCAGATGCGTTTACTATATTGCTAGGTAGTAGCTTTAGTAGTGATAGCATAGATAGCACGACAACCTCTATGGCGGCACAATGACGGAGAACATGATGATGGAGATCATGGTGTGGCGCCGGTGACGATGAAGATCATGCCGGTGCTTTGGTGATGGAGATCAAGAAGCACAAGATCATGGCCATATCATGTCACTTATGAATTGCATGTGATGCTAATCCTTTTATGCACCTTATTTTTCTTAGAACGACGGTAGCATTATAAGATGATCGGTCACTAAAATTTCAAGATAAGATTGTGTTCTCCCCGACTATGCACCGTTGCGACAATTCGTCATTTCGAGACACCACGTGATGATCGGGTGTGATAGACTCAACGTTCACATACAACGGGTGCAAAACAGTTGCACACGTGGAACACTCGGGTTAAACTTGACGAGGCTGGCATGTACAGACATGGCCTCGGAACACAAGAGACCGAAAGGTCGAGCATGAGTCATATAGTAGATATGATCAACATGGAGATGTTCACCACTGAAACTATACTCAACTCACGTGATGATCGGACTTGAGTTAGTGAATTTGGATCATGCGACACTCAAATAACTAGAGGGATATCTATTTGAGTGGGAGTTTATAAGTAATATGATTAGCTAAACTCAAGTGTCTTGAACATAGTGTAAGTAATCTTTGCAAAATTTTATGTTGTAGATCAATGGCTCACGCAGTAGCAACCCTGAATTTCAATACGTTCCTAGAGAAAGCTAAGCTGAGAGATGATGGTAGTGTTGGGGAACGTCGCATGGGAAACAAAAATTTTCCTACGCGCACGAAGACCTGTCATGGTGATGTCCATCTACGAGAGGGGATGAGTGATCTACGTACCCTTGTAGATCGTACAGCAGAAGCGTTAGAGAATGCGGTTGATGTAGTGGAACGACCTCACGTCCCTCGATCCGCCCCGCGAACAATCCCGCGATCAGTCCCACGATCTAGTACCGAACGGACGGCACCTCCGCGTTCAGCACACGTACAGCTCGACGATGATCTCGGCCTTCTTGATCCAGCAAGAGAGACGGAGAGGTAGAAGAGTTTTCCGGCAGCGTGACGGCGCTCCGGAGGTTGGTGATGATCTTGTCTCAGGAGGGCTCCGCCCGAGCTCCGCGGAAACACGATCTAGAGGAAAAACTATGGAGGTATGTGGTCGGGCAGCCGTGAGAAAGTCGTCTCAAATCTGCCCTAAAAGCCCCATATATATAGGAGGAGGGAGGGGGACCTTGCCTTGGGGTCCAAGGGATCCCCAAGGGGTCGGCCGAGCCAGGGGGGAGGACTCTCCCCCCCCAAACCGAGTCCTACTTGGTTTGGTGGGAGGGAGTCCTTCCCCCTTCCCACTTCTTCCTTTTTTTTCTTTCCTTTGATTTTTTCTCTCTTGGCGCATAGGGGATTGGTGGGCTGTCCCACCAGCCCACTAAGGGCTGGTGTGACCCCCCAAATGCCTATGGGCTTCCCCGGAGTGGGTTGCCCCCCTCCGGTGAACTCCCGGAACCCATTCGTCATTCCCGGTACATTCCCGGTAACTCCGAAAACCTTCCGGTAATCAAATGAGGTCATCCTATATATCAATCTTCGTTTCCGGACTATTCCGGAAACCCTCGTGACGTCCGTGATCTCATCCGGGACTCCGAACAACATTCGGTAACCAACCATATAACTCAAATACGCATAAAACAACGTCGAACCTTAAGTGTGCAGACCCTGCGGGTTCGAGAACTATGTAGACATGACCCGAGAGACTCCTCGGTCAATATCCAATAGCGGGACCTGGATGCCCATATTGGATCCTACATATTCTACGAAGATCTTATCGTTTGAACCTCAGTGCCAAGGATTCGTATAATCCCGTATGTCATTCCCTTTGTCCTTCGGTATGTTACTTGCCCGAGATTCGATCGTCAGTATCCGTATACCTATTTCAACCTCGTTTACCGGCAAGTCTCTTTACTCGTTCCGTAATACAAGATCCCGCAACTTACATTAAGTTACATTGCTTGCAAGGCTTGTGTGTGATGTTGTATTACCGAGTGGGCCCCGAGATACCTCTCCGTCACACGGAGTGACAAATCCCAGTCTTGATCCATACTAACTCAACTAACACCTTCGGAGATACCTGTAGAGCATCTTTATAGTCACCCAGTTACGTTGCGACGTTTGATACACACAAAGCATTCCTCCGGTGTCAGTGAGTTATATGATCTCATGGTCATAGGAATAAATACTTGACACGCAGAAAACAGTAGCAAAAAAATGACACGATCAACATGCTATGTCTATTAGTTTGGGTCTAGTCCATCACGTGATTCTCCCAATGACGTGATCCAGTTATCAAGCAACAACACCTTGTTCATAATCAGAAGACACTGACTATCATCGATCAACTGGCTAGCCAACTAGAGGCATGCTAGGGACGGTGTTTTGTCTATGTATCCACACATGTAAATGAGTATTCATTCAATACAATTATAGCATGGATAATAAACTATTATCTTGATACAGGAATTATAATAATAACTATACATTTATTATTGCCTCTAGGGCATAATTCCAACAGTCTCCCACTTGCACTAGAGTCAATAATCTAGCCCTCACATCACCATGTGAATTACATTGTAATAAATCTAACACCCATACAGTTCTGGTGTCGATCATGTTTTGGCCGTGGAAGAGGCTTAGTCAGCGGGTCTGCTACATTCAGATCCGTGTGCACTTTGCATATATTTACGTCCTCCTCCTCGACGTAGTCGCGGATGAGGTTGAAGCGTCGTTTGATGTGTCTGTTCTTCTTGTGAAACCTTGGTTCCTTTGCTAAGGCAATGGCACCAGTGTTGTCACAGAACAAGGTTATTGGATCCAGTGCACTTGGCACCACTCCAAGATCCGTCATGAACTGCTTCATCCACACACCCTCCTTAGCCGCCTCCGAGGCAGCCATGTACTCCGCTTCACATGTAGAATCTGCTACGACGCTTTGCTTGGAACTGCACCAGCTTACTGCACCCCCATTAAGAATAAATATGTATCCGGTTTGCGACTTAGAGTCGTCCGGATCTGTGTCAAAGCTTGCATCGACGTAACCTTTTACGGCGAGCTCTTCGTCACCTCCATACACGAGAAACATCTCCTTAGTCCTTTTTAGGTACTTCAGGATATTCTTGACCGCCGTCCAGTGATCCACTCCTGGATTACTCTGGAACCTACCTGCCATACTTATGGCCAGGCTAACATCCGGTCTAGTGCACAGCATTGCATACATGATAGAGCCTATGGCTGAAGCATAGGGGACGGAGCGCATATGCTCTCTATCTTCATCAGTTGCTGGGCACTGAGTCTTACTCAATCTCGTACCTTGTAACACTGGCAAGAACCCTTTCTTGGACTGTTCCATTTTGAACCTCTTCAAAACTTTATCAAGGTATGTGCTTTGTGAAAGTCCTATCAGGCGTTTTGATCTATCCCTATAGATCTTAATGCCTAGAATGTAAGCAGCTCCTCCTAGGTCCTTCATAGAGAAACTTTTATTCAAGTAACCTTTTATGCTCTCCAAAAGCTCTACGTTGTTTCCAATCAGTAATATGTCATCCACATATAATATTAGAAACGCCACAGAGCTCCCACTCACTTTCTTGTAAATACAAGATTCTCCAACCACTTGTATAAACCCAAATGCTTTGATCACCTCATCAAAGCGTTTGTTCCAACTCCGAGATGCTTGCACCAGTCCATAAATGGATCGCTGGAGCTTGCACACCTTGTCAGCATTTTTAGGATCGACAAAACCTTCGGGTTGCATCATATACAACTCTTCCTTAAGGAAACCGTTAAGGAACGCCGTTTTGACATCGATCTGCCAGATTTCATAATCGAAAAATGCAGCTATTGCCAACATGATTCTGACGGACTTAAGCATCGCTACGGGAGAGAAAGTCTCATCGTAGTCAATTCCTGGAACTTGTGAAAAACCCTTTGCCACAAGTCGAGCTTTATAAACGGTCACATTACCGTCAGCGTCCGTCTTCTTCTTAAAGATCCATTTGTTCTGAATAGCCTTGCGGCCCTCAGGCAGCATCTCCAAAGTCCACACTTTGTTCTCATACATGGATCCTATCTCGGATTCCATGGCTTCTAGCCATTTGTTGGAATCTGGGCCCACCATTGCTTCTTCATAATTTGCAGGTTCATTGTTGTCTAACAACATGATTGATAAGACGGGATTACCGTACCACTCTGGAGCAGCGCGTGATCTCGTCGACCTGCGTGGTTCAAAAGAAACTTGAACTGGAGTTTCATGATCATCATCATTAACTTCCTCCTCAGCCGGCGTCGCAATGACAGAGGTTTCCCCTTGCCCTGCGCCACCATCCAGAGGAATGAGAGGTTCGACAACCTCGTCAAGTTCTATCTTCCTCCCACTCAATTCTCTCGAGAGAAACTCCTTCTCGAGAAAAGTTCCGTTCTTAGCAACAAACACTTTGCCCTCGGATTTGAGATAGAAGGTGTACCCAACTGTCTCTTTTGGGTAACCTATGAAGACGCACTTTTCCGCTTTGGGTTCCAGCTTTTCAGGCTGAAGCTTTTTGACATAAGCATCACATCCCCAAACTTTAAGAAACGACAACTTTGGCCTTTTGCCATACCACAGTTCGTATGGTGTCGTCTCAACGGATTTCGATGGTGCCCTATTTAAAGTGAATGCAGCTGTTTCTAATGCATAACCCCAAAACGATAACGGCAAATCAGTAAGAGACATCATAGATCGCACCATTTCTAACAAAGTACGATTACGACGTTCGGACACACCATTACGCTGTGGTGTTCCAGGCGGTGTAACTGCGAAACAATTCCACATTGTCTTAAGTGAGTACCAAACTCGAAACTCAGATATTCACCCCCACGATCAGACCGCAGGAACTTGATCTTCTTGTTACGATGATTTTCCACTTCACTCTGAAATTGCTTGAACTTTTCAAATGTTTCAGACTTGTGCTTCATCAAGTAGACATAACCATATCTACTTAAATCGTCAGTGAAGGTGAGAAAATAACGATATCCGCCGCGTGCCTCCATGCTCATTGGACCACACACATCGGTATGTATGATTTCCAACAAGTCACTTGCACGCTCCATTGTTCCGGAGAACGGAGTCTTAGTCATCTTGCCCATGAGGCATGGTTCGCACGTGTCAAGTGAATCAAAGTCAAGTGACTCCAAAAGTCCATGAGCATGGAGTTTCTTCATGCGCTTTACACCAATATGACCCAAGCGGCAGTGCCACAAAAATATGGCGCTATCATTGTTTACTCTAACTCTTTTGGTCTCAATGTTATGTATATGCGTATCACTATCAAAATTCAATATGAACAATCCTCTCACATTCGGTGCATGACCATAAAAGATGTTACTCATAGAAATAGAACAACCATTATTCTCAGACTTAAAAGAGTAACCGTCTCGCAATAAACAAGATCCAGATATAATGTTCATGCTCAACGCAGGCACTAAATAACAATGATTTAAGTTCATCACTAATCCCGATGGTAGTTTAAGTGACACGGTGCCGACGGCGATTGCATCAACCTTGGAACCGTTTCCTACGCGCATCGTCACTTCGTCCTTCGCCAGCCTTCGTCTATTCCGCAGTTCCTGCTTCGAGTTGCAAATGTGAGCAACAGAACCGGTATCGAATACCCAGGTACTACTACGAGAGCCGGTTAAGTACACATCAATAACATGTATATCAAATATACCTGATTTTTCTTTGCCCGCCTTCTTATCTGCCAGATACTTGGGGCAATTGCGCTTCCAGTGACCCATACCCTTGCAATAGAAGCACTCTGTTTCAGGCTTAGGTCCAGCCTTGGGTTTCTTCAGCGGATTGGCAACAGGCTTGCCGCTCTTCTTCGAATTGCCCTTCTTGCCTTTGCCGTTTCTCTTGAAACTAGTGGTCTTGCTAACCATCAACACTTGATGCTCTTTACGGAGTTCAGACTCTGCGACTTTCAGCATCGCAAACAACTCGCCGGGAGACTTGTTCATCCCTTGCATGTTGTAGTTCAACACAAAGCCTTTATAGCTTGGCGGCAGTGATTGGAGGATTCTGTCAGTGATAGCTTCTTGCGGGAGTTCAATCCCTAGTTCAGCTAGACGGTTTGAGTACCCAGACATTTTGAGCACATGTTCACTGACAGACGAGTTTTCCTCCATCTTGCAAGCATATAATTTATCGGAGGTCTCATACCTCTCGATCTGGGCGTTCTTCTGAAAGATAAACTTCAATTCCTGGAACATCTCAAATGCTCCATGACGCTCAAAGCGACGTTGAAGTCCCGGCTCTAAGCCATACAAGACTGCACATTGAACTATTGAGTAGTCCTCCTTACGTGCTAACCAAGCGTTCTTAACATCCTGATCAGCTGTAGCGGGTGGTTCATCTCCTAGCGCAGCATTAAGGACATAATCCTTCTTTCCAGCTTGTAAGATTAGCTTAAGATTACGAGCCCAGTCTACAAAGTTGCTTCCATCATCTTTCAACTTAGCTTTCTCTAGGAACGTATTAAAATTCAGGATGACACTTGCGTGAGCCATGATCTACAACACAAATACATTCAAAGTGGACTTAGACTATGTTCAAGATAATTAGAGTTCAACTTAATCAAATTATATGCTAAACTCCCACTCAAAAAGTACATCTCTCTAGTCATTTGAGTGGTTCATGATCCACTTACACCATCCCAAGTCCGATCATCACGTGAGTCGAGAGTAGTTTTAGTGGTAAGCATCCCTACGCTAATCATATCAGCTATATGATTCATGATCGACCTTTCGGTCTCATGTGTTCCGAGGCCATGTCTGCACATGCTAGGCTCGTCAAGCTTAACCCGAGTGTTCCGCGTGCGCAACTGTTTTGCACCCGTTGTATGTGAACGTTGAGTCTATCACACCCGATCATCACGTGGTGTCTCGAAACGACGAACTGTAGCAACGGTGCACAGTCGGGGAGAACACAATTTCGTCTTGAAATTTTAGTGAGAGATCACCTTATAATGCTACCGTCGTTCTAAGCAAAATAAGGTGCATAAAAGGATTAACATCACATGCAATTCATAAGTGACATGATATGGCCATCATCACGTGCTTCTTGATCTCCATCACCAAAGCACCGGCACGATCTTCTTGTCACCGGCGCCACACCATGATCATCCATCAACGTGTTGCCATCGGGGTTGTCGTGCTACTTATGCTATTACTACTAAAGCTACATCCTAGCAAAATAGTAAACGCATCTGCAAGCACATATGTTAGTATAAAGACAACCCTATGGCTCCTGCCGGTTGCCGTACCATCGACGTGCAAGTCGATATTTCTATTACAACATGATCATCTCATACATCCAATATATCACATCACATCATTGGCCATATCACATCACAATCATACCCTGCAAAAACAAGTTAGACGTCCTCTAATTTTGTTGTTGCATGTTTTACGTGGTGACCAAGGGTATCTAGTAGGATCGCATCTTACTTACGCAAACACCACAACGGAGATATATGAGTTGCTATTTAACCTCATCCAAGGACCTCCTCGGTCAAATCCGATTCAATTAAAGTTGGAGAAACCGTCACTTGCCAGTCATCTTTGAGCAATGGGGGTTACTCGTAACGATGAAACCAGTCTCTCGTAAGCGTACGAGTAATGTCGGTCCAAGCCGCTTCGATCCAACAATACCGCGGAATCAAGAAAAGACTAAGGAGGGCAGCAAAACGCACATCACCGCCCACGAAACCTTTTGTGTTCTACTCGAGAAGACATCTACGCATGAACCTAGCTCATGATGCCACTGTTGGGGAACGTCGCATGGGAAACAAAAATTTTCCTACGCGCACGAAGACCTGTCATGGTGATGTCCATCTACGAGAGGGGATGAGTGATCTACGTACCCTTGTAGATCGTACAGCAGAAGCGTTAGAGAACGCGGTTGATGTAGTGGAACGTCCTCACGTCCCTCGATCCGCCCCGCGAACAATCCCGCGATCAGTCCCACGATCTAGTACCGAACGGACGGCACCTCCGCGTTCAGCACACGTACAGCTCGACGATGATCTCGGCCTTCTTGATCCAGCAAGAGAGACGGAGAGGTAGAAGAGTTCTCCGGCAGCGTGACGGCGCTCCGGAGGTTGGTGATGATCTTGTCTCAGCAGGGCTCCGCCCGAGCTCCGCGGAAACACGATCTAGAGGAAAAACTATGGAGGTATGTGGTCGGGCAGCCGTGAGAAAGTCGTCTCAAATCTGCCCTAAAAGCCCCATATATATAGGAGGAGGGAGGGGGACCTTGCCTTGGGGTCCAAGGGATCCCCAAGGGGTCGGCCGAGCCAGGGGGGAGGACTCTCCCCCCCCACCGAGTCCTACTTGGTTTGGTGGGAGGGAGTCCTTCCCCCTTCCCACTTCTTCCTTTTTTTTTTTCTTTCCTTTGATTTTTTCTCTCTTGGCGCATAGGGGATTGGTGGGCTGTCCCACCAGCCCACTAAGGGCTGGTGTGACCCCCCAAATGCCTATGGGCTTCCCCGGAGTGGGTTGCCCCCCTCCGGTGAACTCTCAGAACCCATTCGTCATTCCCGGTACATTCCCGGTAACTCCGAAAACCTTCCGGTAATCAAATGAGGTCATCCTATATATCAATCTTCGTTTCCGGACTATTCCGGAAACCCTCGTTACGTCCGTGATCTCATCCGGGACTCCGAACAACATTCGGTAACCAACCATATAACTCAAATACGCATAAAACAACGTCGAACCTTAAGTGTGCAGACCCTGCGGGTTCGAGAACTATGTAGACATGACACGAGAGACTCCTCGGTCAATATCCAATAGCGGGACCTGGATGCCCATATTGGATCCTACATATTCTACGAAGATCTTATCGTTTGAACCTCAGTGCCAAGGATTCGTATAATCCCGTATGTCATTCCCTTTGTCCTTCGGTATGTTACTTGCCCGAGATTCGATCGTCAGTATCCGTATACCTATTTCAACCTCGTTTACCGGCAAGTCTCTTTACTCATTCCGTAATACAAGATCCCGCAACTTACATTAAGTTACATTGCTTGCAAGGCTTGTGTGTGATGCTGTATTACCGAGTGGGCCCCGAGATACCTCTCCGTCACACGGAGTGACAAATCCCAGTCTTGATCCATACTAACTCAACTAACACCTTCGGAGATACCTGTAGAGCATCTTTATAGTCACCCAGTTACGTTGCGACGTTTGATACACACAAAGCATTCCTCCGGTGTCAGTGAGTTATATGATCTCATGGTCATAGGAATAAATACTTGACACGCAGAAAACAGTAGCAACAAAATGACATGATCAACATGCTACGTCTATTAGTTTGGGTCTAGTCCATCACGTGATTCTCCCAATGACGTGATCCAGTTATCAAGCAACAACACCTTGTTCATAATCAGAAGACACTGACTATCATCGATCAACTGGCTAGCCAACTAGAGGCATGCTAGGGACGGTGTTTTGTCTATGTATCCACACATGTAAATGAGTCTTCATTCAATACAATTATAGCATGGATAATAAACTATTATCTTGATACAGGAATTATAATAATAACTATACATTTATTATTGCCTCTAGGGCATAATTCCAACAGGTAGCAACTTTGCAGACTGGGCTCGAAATCTAAGGCTTATCCTTCAAGCTGGGCAAAAGAATTATGTCCTTGATGCAGCGCTGGAGATGAACCACCCGCTATGGCTGAACAAGATGTTTTGAACGCTTGGCAAGCTCGTAAGGATGACTACTCATTAGTTTAATGTGCAGTTTTGTATGGATTAGAGCCGGGACTTCAACGATGCTTTGAACGTCATGGATCATATGAGATGTTCGAGGATTTGAAGTTTATCTTTGAGAAGAATGCCCAAATCAAGAGGTATGAGACCTCCGATAAATTCTATGCTTGCAAAATGGAGGAGAATTCGTCTGTCAGTGAACATGTGCTCAAAATGTCTGGGTAATCAAACCGTCTAGCTGAGCTGGGGATCGATCTCCCGCAAGAAGCTATCACTGACAGAATTCTTCAACCACTGCCACCTAGCTACAAGAGCTTTGTGTTGAACTATAACATGCAAGGGATGAATAAGTCACCCGACGAGTTATTTGCGATGCTAAAAGTCGCTGAGTCGGAAATCCGGAAAGAACATCAAGTGTTGATGGTCAATAAGATCACTAGTTTCAAGAAGAACGACAAAGGCAAGAAGGGTAACTCGAAGAAGAGTGGCAAAACTATTTCCCCTCCAACGAAGAAACCCAAGGCTGGGCCTAAGCCGAAAACAGAGTGCTATTATTGCAAAGGGACTGGTCACTGGAAGCGCAACTGCCCCAAGTATCTGGCCGATAAGAAGGCGGCCAACGCCAAACAAGGTATATATGATATACATGTTATTGATGTGTACCTGACCAACTCTCGTAGTAGTGCCTGAGTATTTGATACCGGTTCTGTTGTTCACATTTGCAACTCGAAGCAGGAACTGCGGACTAAGCGAAGGCTGGCAAAGGATGAAGTGACGATGCACTTGGGAAATGGTTCCAAGGTTGATGCAATCGCCGTCAGCACGGTGTCACTTCAGTTACCATCGGGATTAGTTATGGACTTAAATAATTGTTATTTAGTGCCTGCGTTAAGCATGAACATTATATCTGGATCTTCTTTATTGCGAGACGGTTACTCATTTAAGTCTGAGAATAATGGTTGTTCTATTTATATGAGTAATATCTTTTATGGTCATGCACCCAATTTGAGGGGTTTGTTCATATTAAATCTTGATCGTGATGGTACTCACATCCATAACATTGAGACCAAAAGATGTAGAGTTAACAATGATAACGCCACTTTCTTGTGGCACTGCCGCTTAGGTCATATTGGTGTTAAGCGCATAAAGAAACTCCATGCTGATGGACTTTTGGAGTCACTTGATTTTGAATCACTTGACACATGCGAACCATGCGTCATGGGCAAGATGACTAAGACTCCGTTCTCTGGGACAATGGAGCGTGCAAGTGACTTATTGGAGATTATACATATTGATGTGCGGACCAATGAGCATAGAGGTGCGCGGTGGATATCATTATTTTCTCACCTTCACTGCCGATTTGAGTAGGTATGGCTATATCTACTTGATGAAGCACAAGTCTGAAACATTTGAAAAGTTTAAGCAATTTCAGAGTGAAGATGAAAATCATCGTAGCAAGAAGATCAAGTTCCTACGATCTGATCGAGGAGGAGAGTATCTGAGTTACGAGTTTGGTCCTCACTTAAGACAATGTGGAATTGTTTCACAGTTAACACCGCCTGGAACACCAAAACTTAATGGTGTGTCCGAGCGTCGCAATCGTACTTTGTTAGATATGGTGCGATATATGATGTCTCTTACCAATTTGCCATTATCTTTTTGGGGCTATGCATTAGAGATAGCTGCATTCACTTTAAATAGGGCACCATCAAAATCCGTTGAGACGACACCATATGAGCTATGGTATGTGATGGGGTTATAGTCCCAGGGTAGGGTCATAGCTCTGCCCTATAGGTCCTACCCAAGGACTACCCTTCATAGAAGACAAGGCCCTTAGACAGTTCCGACTGAACTGAGGGCCCCCCATCATCCAGTCGGCGACGATCCACTCGGAGGATATTTGACGTACCGACTGGAATCCATTCTCTACATCGTAACCTCCCAGGAGGACAACGGTCATACGTTTTCATACACCATTATTAGCATTTAAAGCTTACGTTACTTGTAACGTAAGTGTTTACTCGCCACTATTCCACCCCTGTCCACCGGGCCATTATGAAGGGAAACACACTCTATATAAGCCGCCCTTCCCCACTGGTGCAGGGGTTGGCACTTGCTGTAATCCACAATACACTCGACACAAAGCTCCCAAGAGCATTGAGACGTAGGGCTTTTACCTCCACCGTAGAGGGGCCTGAACTCATACATCCTCGCCTTAGCTAAGGCTCTGCCCATATACTTTCGTACCCCATACTTCTACTGTCAGACTTACACCCACGACAGTTGGCGCCCACCTTGGGGCAGGCGTCTAAGCGACTTCCGGCGAGTTTGCGATTTCATCTTTTCGTCATGTCGTCCGGCGGAGATCTGTGCACGGGTCATGAGATCCTTTTCGGTGCGCTCTCCTTCATCGTCGACGATTCGGCATGGCTTCGGGATGCGCCCCTCGACGTCGAGGCGCTTCCTAGTCGCGGGGCTACTCACTTCCGTGCCAGTTCCTGCGGCGTTCTTCTTCTCCAGCCATCGACCCCGGTGTCGATCTTCGCCCCCGTCATGCGCCGCAACAACCGATCCCGTCGTCCGCGGCTCCAGCGTTGGGTGCGACACGCCCTAGCGCAAAAAAAAAACGCGTCCTCTCAAGTGGCGGTGTTCGAATCGGTGGTGGTCCCGCCGTCATCCGAGTGCTTGGAGTCAGTTCCGACTGAACTACCTTCCGAGTATCCGGGTCACGGGCTTGCAGCTGAAGTACTCATGGCCGATTCCCACGAAAGTCCCCTCGGGACTGATCGGAACGAGCGTGAGTTCCGAGAATCATCCGGCGCTCGTCGTCAGCACCATCGTTCTTCCAGTCGGCGCACTCGCCAGAGCAACGTCGAGGTGTTCCACACACCCATCCTCAACTTGGCTGCAGCCGCCAGGATAGCCGATTCTCTCCAGCCGACTGATTCAGAGGCTGGTAGAGGAATCGAGCAGATCCGTGCCATGTTGCATACGGCGCAACAGCAAAATTCGGCGGTCTCCCAGTCGCACAACAGGATCCACAACAGTTCTGTTCAAGCGAACACGCATCGGTCGGTTTTCAGTCCCGACTCTCACCAACGACGCAGAGGGGGCAGCCGTTCGAGGGACCCGAGTCGGAATCCGCTCCCCATTCGGTCTCATCCCGAAGATCGTCGTCGTTCGCGTACTCCTCCGCGGAGTGGGCCTTACATGCCCCGACATTACGATGATCGTCGTTCAGGCGGTGGCGCGCATGATGCAAGGCCTGATGCGAGAGGGTACATCACCCAGAAGAAGGTCGATAGAAGTCGAGCCCACCGTGATGGTCACGATAGAGACCGTCCGAGTGGAAGCAGGACTGTTGTTTCTGGTCCCGAGTGCTTCAGTCGGGCCATCCGCTCGGCTGACATCCCTCCCAACTTCCGATTGGCGACGGGAATCAACAAATTCACGGGAGAGTCCAAACCAGAAACTTGGTTAGATGACTACAGGGTGGCGGTCCAGATCGGTGGCGTGGATGACCATGTCGCCATGAAACATCTCCCACTGATGCTCGACGGTTCGGCTCGAGCTTGGCTGAACCAGTTAGCCCTTCAAGCATTTATAGCTGGGCAGATCTGTCCCGAGTCTTCATCAGGACCTTCGAGGGTACGTGCAAACGCCCTGCTGGTCTCATAGAGCTTCAGCACTGTGTCCAAAAGCAAAACGAGCCCTTGCGCGACCCTCTACAACACGGTGGAGAATGTTACAGAGCACCAAGCAGTCTGCGCCTTCAAGGTAGGCGTTCGGTACAGAGATCTGTATCTGAAGTTTGGTCGGACAGGCGATATCTCCATGAGCAAGATGATGGAGATAGCCGCGCGCTATGCAAATGGCGAAGAGGAGGACCGCATACGTAGCGGCAAGCATAAGTCAGTCGCCAATGGAGATGGGAACAGCAGTCGGAAGCAGAAACAGAAAGCTCAATCCACTCCGCAGGCAGAGGCAGCAGTCGTTACAAATGCCAAGTTCAAAGGCAAGGGGAAAGAACAGTACACCCCCAAGAAGAGGCAATCAGGAAATTCCATCCTAGATCAGCCGTGTCCAATCCACATGAAGACGGATGATGAAGGCAATGTCATATTGCCGAAGCATACCACTCGGTAGTGTCGCCTCCTGATCCAAGGATTCGGTGAAGGACAACCGAGTGAGAAGGACACCGAGCAAGATGATGAGGACAAGGAGGATCCGTTCCCCCAAGTCCATGCAACATTGATGATTTTTGCTGATGTGGAAAGCAAAAGTCGACTGAAGCTGGTCAACAGGGAGGTAAACATGGCAACCCCATCCACTCCCACGTTCCTCAAGTGGTCACAGACTGCGATCACCTTTGATCAGTCAGACCACCCAGCACACGTACCCACCCCAGGGAGGCAAGCTCTGGTCGTCGACCCGGTGGTGGAAGGAGTTAGGTTGCGCAAAGTCCTCATGGACGGCGACAATGGCTTGAATATCATGTACACCGATACTCTCAAGGGAATGGGCATTCCGATGTCCAGACTTAGCAAGAGCAGTATGCAGTTCCATGGAGTCGTCCCAGGAAGAAAGGCGAAGTCACTCGGCCAGATTGCGTTGGATGTCATCTTCGACTCTGACAAGAACTTCCGCAAAGAGAAGTTAACATTCGAGGTGGTAGACTTCCAGAGTGCATACCATGCGATTCTGGGCCGTCCGGCATATGCGCGTTTCATGGCCCGTCCATGTTACGTCTATTTGAAGCTGAAGATGCCCGGTCCCAAAGGTGTGATTACTGTCACACGCAATCGGCAGCGGGCTGAGGAGTGTCTGCAGCAGGGGTCAAGAATTGCAGATCATCAGATGGTTGTACTTGAGTTGGATGAGTACAAGAAGACTGCCGACCCCGCTGACCTGATGCGTTCAAAGAAGCCAGCTTTCGAGTCCGCATTCCAGTCGGCGGGCGACACGAAGAAAGTAAGAATCCACCCGACGGACGACACCTCCGCCCCAACAAACATCTCCACCACCCTTGATCCAAAATAGGAAGCCGAGCTCATCCAATTCCTCTGTGAGAACTGGGACATTTTTGCATGGAAGCCTGCTGACATGCCAGGTGTACCCAGGGAGTTGGCTGAGCATCGACTGCATGTGGATCCTGCCGCTCGGCCCGTCCGAGAACGCGTGCGTCGGTCCGCCGCGCACAAGAGGAAAGCAATCAGAGAGGAGGTGGCTAAACTTTTGGCAGCTAACTTCATTCGCAAGGTACACCACTCCGAGTGGCTCGCTAATGTTGTCATGGTGCCCAAGAAGGACAAGTCTCTCCGTATGTGCATCGACTTCAAGCATCTTAATAAGGTCTGTCCGAAAGACCACTTCCCGCTCCCCCGCATTGATCAAATCGTTGATTCGACTGCGGGTTGCGAGCGCTTATCCTTCCTTGATGCCTATTCGGGCTATCATCAAATCCGTCTGTATGGTCCGGATGAATTAAAAACACCCTTCATCACCCCATTCGGGTGCTTCTGTTACATCACTATGCCATTCGGTTTGAAGAATGCAGGAGCAACTTTTATGCACATGATCCAAAAATGCCTCCTAGACCAGACCGGTCGAAATGTGGAGGCATATATGGACGATATCGTAGTCAAGTCACGCAAAGGTTCCGACCTGCTGACTGACTTGGTAGAAACATTCGCCAACCTACGTAGGTACGATATCAAGCTCAACCCAGCCAAGTGTTCATTCGGCGTTCCCAGCGGGAAGTTACTCGGTTTCTTCGTTTCCGAACGAGGGATCGATGTCAACCCCGAAAAGATCGGGACCATTGTTCGAATGGAGTGGCCGGTAAGAGTACATGATGTTCAAAAGCTCACAAGTTGCCTAGCGGCTTTAAGCAGGTTTATCACTCGACTCGGCGAGAAGGCGTTACCTCTGTACCGACTCATGAAGAAGTCAGATACCTTCGAGTGGACAGACGAAGCCCAAATCGCATTCGACAACCTCAAAGCCCTGATTTCCACCCAGCCGGTTCTTACTGCCCCGCTCAGTAAAGAACCCCTTCTTCTGTACATCGCGGCTACAAATCAAGTCGTTAGCACCGTTCTGACAGTCGAACACGAAGAAGAAGGCAAAGCGTACAAGGTTCAGCGGCCAGTATATTATGTTTCCGAAGTCCTGACTCCTTCCAAGCAGAGGTATCCCCATTATCAGAAGCTTATTTATGGGATCTACATGACTGCAAAGAAGGTGGCTCATTATTTCCAAGACCACTCGGTATCTGTCATATCTGATGCTCCGTTGTCGGAAATTCTCCACAATCGGGACGCATCAGGCCGAGTGGAAAAGTGGGCAATGGAGATGCTATACTGCGACATCAAGTTCGAAGCCAAGAAAGCTATAAAGTCTCAAGCTCTTGCTGATTTCATAGCAGAATGGGTAGAACAACAGCAACCGACTCACATCTACTCGGCTCATTGGACCATGTTCTTCGATGGGTCCAAGATGTTGAATGGCTCCGGTGCCGGCGTAGTGCCCATATCCCCAAAAGGTGATAAACTCAAGTATGTGTTGCAGATCCATTTTGATTCTTCCAACAATGAAGCAGAGTACGAAGCTCTCCTTTACGGGTTGCGCATGGCCATCACACTCGGTGTCCGTCGCCTGATGGTCTATGGCGACTCAGAGCTAGTGGTTAATCAAGTAATGAAGGAGTGGGATGTAAGGAACACCACCATGACTGCATACTGCAACGCAATAAGAAAGCTCGAGAAGAAGTTCGAAGGTCTGGAACTTCACCATGTTCCTCGACTGAAAAACCAAGCAGCAGATGAATTGGCAAAACTTGGATCCACATGGAGACCGGTCCCGAGTGATGTCTGCCTCGAGCACCTACACCTCCCCTCGGTAAAAGACGATCCTTTTATAGAGGAACCTATACAACCGAAGAGCTCAACAGATCAGACTGAAGTCAAGGTTCCCGCTGTGGTTGATTTGATCATGGAGATTCTAGCTGTCATTCCCGAATGGACTGTGACGTTCATTGCGTACATCATGAGGCAAGAGTTACCAGAAGACAAAGTCCAATCTAGGCAGATCGTTCACAGGTCGAAGTTCTTCACCGTCATTGATGACCAGTTATACAGGGAAAGTGTTTCAGGCGTCCTTCAGTGGTGTATTTCTCCTGAAGAGGGGCAGTTAATCTTGGAAGAAATTCACCCGGGAACTTGCGGCCATCCTGCCTCCTCAAGGGCAATCGTCGCCAAAGCATTCAGAGCTGGTTTCTTCTGGTTGCAGGCGAATGAAATGGCAAAAGATATAGTCGACCGTTGCGAAGGCTGTCAGTTCTATTCAAACAAGTCACACAAGCCAACGTCTGCGCTGAAGACAATTCCTCTTGCTTGGCCATTCGCCGTGTGGGGATTAGATACAGTCGGACCATTCAGAATAGGCCAAGGAGGATTCACCCATCTGCTGGTAGCAGTCGACAAGTTTACCAAGTGGATTGAAGCCAAGCCTATCAAGAAGCTTGATGCCCTTACGACCATCAAATTTATCAGAGACATCATCGCCAGATACGGGGTTCCGCACAACATAATCACCGACAATGGCACAAACTTTGACTCGGACAGGTTCAAAGGTTTTTGCGCAGGCCAAGGTATCCGAGTGGATTTTGCATCCGTCACGCACCCCCAAACAAATGGACAAGCGGAGCGGGCGAATGGACTCATTCTTCAAGGGTTGAAACCTCGACTCCTGCAGGAAGTTGGACATGCAGCCGACGCATGGGTCACCGAGCTGCCTTCGGTGCTGTGGGGCCTCCGAACAACTCCGAACAGATCGACAGGGCGATCCCCGTTTTTCCTCGTTTATGGAGCAGAGGCAGTCCTTCCGAGTGACTTGCTTCACAACTCTCCACGAGTCGAACTCTTCTCTGAAGCCGAAGCAGAGCAAGCCAGGCAAGACGGAGTAGACCTTTTAGAAGAGGAGCGCGAGATGGCACTGACCCGTTCAACAATTTATCAACAAGATCTACGACGATTTCATGCGCGGCACGTCAGAAGCCGCACGTTTCAAGCAGGCGACCTGGTGCTCCGAGTGGATCAATAGAGACCACACAAGTTGGCTCCCGCCTGGGAAGGACCGTTCATCATTTCTAAGGTGCTGAACAACGGAGCATATCGACTCTACAACCTCGAGAGGGAAACGGACGAGCCGCAAGCATGGAATGGAGATCTACTGAAGCGCTTCTACACATAACCGCCGACAGAGACAATGTAAAGAGCAAGTATCATCAAAGTAATACAAAGCAGATTAATTTCTTGCCGATTCAAAATTCTTCCACATTTGCAGACTCCGGTCTAAAAAACTAACTCCGAGTGTGTGCCAAAAGTCACACTCGGGGACTTAGCTGCGACCCAGAGTCGCCTAAGTAAAAACTCGCTCCGAGTGTGCACTAAAAGTCACACTCGGAGACTTAGCTGCGACCCAGAGTCGCCTAAGTAAAAACTCGCTCCGAGTGTGCACTAAGAAGTCACACTCGGAGACTTAGCTACGACCCAGAGTCGCCTAAGTAAAAACTCGCTCCGAGTGTGCACTAAAAAGTCACACTCGGGGACTTAGCTGCGACCCAAAGTCGCCTAAGTGACAACTCGCTCCGAGTGTGCACGAAAAGTCACACTCGGGGACTTAGCTGCGACCCGGAGTCGCCTAAGTAAAAACTCGCTCCGAGTGTGCACTAAAAGTCACACTCGGAGACTTAGCTGCGATCCAGAGTCGCCTAAGTAAAAATTCGCTCCGAGTGTGCACTAAAAAATCACACTCGGAGACTTAGCTGCGACCCAGAGTCGCCTAAGTAAAATCTGGCTCCGAGTGTGCACGAAAAGTCACACTCGGAGACTTAGCTGCGACCCAGAGTCGCCTAAGTAAAAACTCGCTCCGAGTGTGCACTAAAAGTCACACTCGGGGACTTAGCTGCGACCCAGAGTCGCCTAAGTAAACAACTCGCTCCGAGTGTGCACGAAAAGTCACACTCGGAGACTTAGCTGCGACCCAGAGTCGGTTAAGTAAAAAACTAACTCCGAGTGTGCACTAAAAGTCACACTCGGGGACTTAGCTGCGACCCAGAGTCGCCTAAGTAAACAACTCGCTCCGAGTGTGCATGAAAAGTCACACTCGGGGACTTAGGTGCGACCCAGAGTCGCCTAAGTAAAAATTCGCTCCGAGTGCGCACTAAAAGTCACACTCGGGGACTTAGTTGCGACCCAGAGTCGCCTAAGTAAAAAACTCACTCCGAGTGTGCACTAAAAGTCACACTCGTAGACTTAGCTGCGACTCAGAGTCGCCTAAGTAAACAACTCGCTCCGAGGGTGCATTTCAAGTCACACTCGGAGACTTAGCCGCGAACCAGTATCACCTAAGTAAAAAGCTTCCTCCGAGTGGGCACTCGAGATACACTCGGAGGCTTAGCAGACCCTCACTGAGGCTCATGTGGATGTGAAGACAACTGACAACTACATGCTCCGCATGTTTGCCATTGGCTTCACGAGGAGACGAAACCACGAGTCAAAATCGTGTCAAAAAAAAACTCAGCGAAAGAAGAGGAAAAGATCCGGTTCGAATTCAAATTGGCTCTACGATCAGTCGGCTCGGTATGAATCAAGTTTATCCACACTGAGCCACGAATGTGCTGGCCAACAGCAGTGGCCAAAGTTTAATACAGACTACACTCGGCATACCGAGGTAAATACGCGTTCAGCATAAAGTTTATCAAGCGTCGCCGGGGCTGGTAGGCTCCAGAAAGGTGTCGAGGTCGATTCCATCTGCAATCCGAGTGGCCGTGTCGAGGAAGGTCTCCATGAAATATTCAAATTGAAGCTTCTTGGTGTTGGCGACTTGCAACGTCTTCAGCTTGTCTTCACGGGCTTCCTTGCAGTGCACTCGGACCAGAGACAGCGCCACGTCCGCGCCACACTGATCGGCAGATTTCTTCCATGCCTGCACTCTGCTTGGGACGTCCTCCAATCGGGTCATCAACCCCTCTATCTCGTTCCGGGAGTCATCTTCAGGCCATAGCTCCTTGTCAATTCGGCCGACAACTCCTCTCAGGCGACCAATGAAAGAACCCACCTTGTTAAGGCGGGAATTCACTTGGAACATGTCCCGGTTAGCTTCATCACCGAGTGGAACATTGGGTTGCCCAAGCGACCGTTCAATTTCAGCAGTTTCGGCTTCAACGTCCCGACATAAATCTGCAAAGAAAAGACATGGAAAAAATAAGCGCGGAGTGAACTACAAAGTCAAAGAGCACTCGGCAAGCAACTTACCACCAAGCAGTGCGACCATCTTCTTCGCCCAGTCGCCGACGTAGTTCTCCTGCGCTTTGCACCGATTGTTCATTAACTTCTGCTGGGCCATCCAGTCAGATCTCTCCTTCTTCATTTTTTCTACCTCGGTCACCAGTGCCTTGTTAGTCTCCCGAGATTCCTCCAAAGATTTCTCTCGTTCAGCGAGAGCCTTCTTCATGCTAGTCAGATCATTCACATCCACCTCCAAGTCCGCAACAAGTTGAGTCTTCTCGGCCTTCAGAGCATTATAGGCTGATCTCCTTTCACAAGTCTTCTGTCAAAGAGACACAAAGGGAGGATCAGCCACATTCAACAAGGAAAAAGTCTCGAAAGATATGACAAAACAATAAAAACTCAAAATTCTTCAGACCCCTGCCGATGCAAGCAATCGACAGCGGTCTCGGGGACTACACCCAGTGGGTTCACTGAGAGTGACCCCATTGGTATGAAGCTCGAACAGGTCGGTCCCATTGAGCTCCATAGCAAACCAACAACACTATGAGTAACACTACTCTCGGAGACTACACCCAGCAGGTGCACTCGGCGTGCCCCCACTGGTACCATTCGGCCAGATCAACTCTGATCTGTAGAGATTATGGAAAATACATATAAAGACAACTGCCGGTGCAAGCACTCGACAGAAGTCTCGGGGACTACACCCACTGGGTTCACTCGGAGTGAACCCACTGAAAAATCAACCTACTCTATCCGAGTATCTTGCTGAAACCCCCAGTGGGTACCAAGAGGAATGTAAACACTTACTGGTGCACTTACTTGGATATCATCCCGAAGCTCCAAGCTCTTCTGGTGCAGAGACGCGATGGAGTCATATGCTCCCTTGGCATCGCCCACCATCAGCTCCACTTGCACCATGGCGTCCTTGGCGGCTCCTACCTGATCCTGCGGGAGGCGTCGGGCATCATATTGAACAGCCGACGGACCCGGCGTGGCAGAAGGCTCCCTGGGCATCCCGAGCTCTGCTCTAGTCGATTCCGCCGTGAGGGCCATCGTCTCGGTCGGTGGAACGCTCCTGGCGGGATTGGCAGCAGGTTGGATAACCCCAGAAGCAGGCGCCAAAGCTGGTTCCGACCTCCTTTGGTCGTCATCGTCCAGATGGATCACCTCCGAAGGAAGCCCGACTGAACAAAATAAAAATACAGAAAAAGGTCAAGATCAAAGACAACACTCGCGAAACGGTAGTACAGCTCTCGGAGTCATGACAACGTACCTTGCTGGGACGTGGCGGCATTATCAGTGTCCATGGGATCATCATCCTGACGCGGCGGAGAGGTGGCGGAGGTAGCAGCTTTGTTGAGTGAATTCCACTCGACGGGTAAACATGAATTCCCAAAAAGAAGAGTCCAATCGGATACTGAAGGAAGATGGAAGAGCAAAGACACTTACGCTGAGGCGACCGGAACAACGATCCTCATCCGAGGCAAAGCTTTCCGAGGCTTAGACCCGCTGGGTTTAGCCACCTTGGACGGCTGATTCACGGGCTCGGCAGAAGCGCCCCTGGTTCTGTTCACACTCCGAGCACTCGGGGCCACGGGAGGAGCCGGCAGAGCAGCGGGGTCATGACGGTGCTTGGTTCGTTGTTCTGGTGGTGAGGGTGAGGAGCTCTGCTCCCCACTCTCCTCCTCCTCCTCTTCCATCTGCTCCTCCGTCTCCCCACTGTCAGAGACGTACTCGACGCTATCCGCGCTGCCCTCCATGCTGCCTTCCTCTTCCTCGACTGGATTCCCATTGGAGACTGCAGAATGCCAGTTCGTCCACTCCTGCACAAAACACAGTCGACAACGTCAGTCATCGAGACAAGAAAATCAATAAAACTGAGAAGGTTAAAGGCACTCGACAGCATGTACTCACCTCAGTCGGAGGAGGATTTTCGGCGCGGAAGGCCTTCACCCGCCGAGCTCCCACGGGGTTATCACATGTGCCTGTGATGCTGCGGACCCACGCACTCACAGTCTCCCCGCTCACGTCCTCTGGATGAGACCGAGTGGTATCCGAAGGCCCCGTGTAATCCCACATAGCGTGGTCTCGGGCCTGCAGCGGCTGGATGCGCCGACCCAGAAAAGTCTCGAGCAGGTCCATGCCGGTGACTCTCCTCCGGACGACGGCTATCAGCGCGTCGACCAAAGGCTAGATCTGGGTTCTTTCTCCCTTAGAGAGCGCTAGCTTCCTGGGAGGGCCCGGACGGTCTAAACTGAAAGGTGGCAACCCACTCGAAGCATTCGGGTAAGCAATGTCCTGGCAATAGAACCAGGACGATTGCCAGTTCCTAACTGACTCAGATAGCTGAAGGGAGGGATAGCTACTCTTTGTTTTCTTTTGAAATCCTGAACCCCCGCAGAGCTGGAGGATGTGCGTCTTATCATCAGACTGGCTAAGCTTCTTAACAGTCTGAGATCTAGCGGAGAAAACGTATCTGAAGAGCCCCCAGTGGGGGGGGGGCATCCTATGAAGCACTCACACAGGGTGATGAATGCGAAAAGATGAGCTATCTCATTCGGAGGGAAGTGATGGAGCTGCGCCGCGAAGTAATTCATGATACCTTGGAAGAAAGGATGGGGAGGCAAGGAGAAACCTCTGGCCATGTGGCTGAGCAGCAGAACGCGCTCCCCCTCCTTCGGCGCCGGCTCCGTCTCGCCTTCCGGCAGCCTCCAGGTCTTGTTGACAACCATGCCGTGCTCCACCAGCTCCAGCACGCCGTTCTCCATCACCGAGGAGGGGAGGAAGTCCCCCTGGATCCAGCCTGCCGGCAACGCCCGCTGCCGCCGCTAAGTGGAGGCCGCCCCCTTCTTCTTCTTCTTCGCCTCGAGCTTGCTGGTCTGTCCCTTCGTCATGGCGAGGGTGACGGATCCGCAGAGGAGGAGGGGAAGGAGGTGGCTAGAGGTGCGCAAGGAGTTGCGGGAAAGGGTGAGATTAACGGGAGAAGGATGAGCAGCACAACAGGAAGGTCCGTCGGCGAAGCTTTAATAGGCCTCCGACTGAGTCACCTACAGGTGGGCCCCGGATCTTATCCCCCCAACCGGCCGCTGCAAGATTAGTGGAGAAGATAACGGCGCGGTAATCGAGGAGGCTAAACCTACTCGATGGCGATGTCGTCATTCCCGCTTAGCGCGCAGCAACCGAAATTTGAGGATCCCGGAAAATCCGACGCTGTCAGTATGACCAGTCACGTCGAAAGATTCCGCGGAAGCATTCGGTCCCTCACGGTTCGTTTCACTGGCTATTCACTCGGATCACTAGCTGTAAGGATAAAATGGATCGAGGCAAACACCGCTAAAGTTACCTCAATACCAGTCGGTTCCAAACTCCAGACATCACTTCATCGTTCCAACCCCGATCCATTCGGGGACTAATGATGGGGTTATAGTCCGAGGGTAGGGTCATAGGTCTGCCCTATAGGTCCTACCCAAGGACTACCCTTCATAGAAGACAAGGCCCTTAGACAGTTCCGACTGAACTGAGGGCGCCCCCATCATCCAGTCGGCGACGATCCACTCGGAGCATATTTAACGTTCCGACTGGAATCCACTCTGTACATCATAACCTCCCAGGAGGACAACGGTCATACGTTTTCATACACCATTATTAGCATTTAAAGCTTACGTTACTTGTAACGTAAGCGTTTACTCGCCACTATTCCACCCCTGTCTACCGGGCCATTATGAAGGGCAGCGCACTCTATATAAGCCGCCCTTCCCCATTGGTGCAGGGGTTGGCACTTGCTGTAATCCACAATACACTCGACACAAAGCTCCCAAGAGCACTGAGACATAGGGCTTTTACCTCCACCGTAGAGGGGCCTGAACTCATACATCCTCGCCGTAGCTAGGGCTCTGCCCATATACTTTCGTACCCCATACTTCTACTGTCAGACTTATACCCACGACAGTATGGCAAGAAGCCAAAGTTGTCGTTTCTTAAAGTTTGGGGATATGATGCTTATGTCAAAAAGCTTCAGCCTGAAAAGCTGGAACCCAAAGCGGAAAAGTGCGTCTTCATAGGTTACCCAAAGGAGACAGTTGGGTATACCTTCTCTCTCAGATCCAAGGGCAAAGTGTTTGTCGCTAAGAACGAAGCTTTTCTTGACAAAGAGTTTCTCTCGAAAGAATTGAGTGGGAGGAAGATAAAACTTGATGAGGTTAGAGAACCTTTGCTTCAACAAAATGGTGGCGCGGGGCAGAAAGAAATTTCTATCGAGGTAACACCAGTTGAAGAGGAAGATAATGAAGATGATCATGAAGCTTCAGATCAAGTTACTTTCAGACCTCGCAGGTGGACAAGAGCACGTACTGCTCCCGAGTGGTACGAGAATCCTGTCTTTTCTATCATGTTGTTAGACAACAATGAGCCTGTGAGTTATGGAGAAGCGATGTTGGGCCTAGATTCCAACAAATGGTTAGAAGCCATGAAATCTGAGATAGGATCTATGTAGGAAAACAAAGTGTGGACTTTGGAAGTATTACCTGAAGGTCGCAAGGCTATTCAGAACAAATGGGTTTTTAAGAAGAAGATATAAGAGGACGGTAATGTGACCGTTTATAAAGCTCGACTTGTGGCAAAGGGTTTTTCACAAGTTCAAGGAGTTGACTACGATGAGACATTCTCACCCATAGCGATGCTTAAGTCCGTCCGAATCATGTTAGCAATAGCTGCATTTTTCGATTATGAAATCTGGCAGATGGAAACATAAATGCATGTGTGGGTATATAGACAAAACTATGTCCCTAGTGAGTCTCTAGTAGACTAGTGTGTTGATCAACGATGGTTAAGGTTTCCTAGCCATAGACAAGTGTTGTCACTTGATGACGGGGTCACATCATTAGGAGAATGATGTGATGACAAGACCCAAACTATGAACGTAGCATGTGATCGTGTCATTTTGTTGCTATTGTTTTCTGCATGTCAAGTATTCATTCCTATGACCATGAGATCATGTAACTCACTGACACCGAGGAATGCCTCGTGTGTATCAAACGTCACAATGTTACTGGGTGACTATAAAGGTACTCTATAGGCATCTCCAAAGGTGTCCGTTGAGTTAGCATTGATCAAGACTGGGATTTATCACTCCGTGTGACGTAGAGGTATCTCGGGGCCCACTCGGTAATACAACATTACATATAAGCCTTGAAAGCAATGTGACTAAAAAGTTAGTCACGTGACCCAAACTATGAGCCCTCTTTGGATGCACTTCGAGAGGGGGATCGATCATGAAGAGCATGTACATAAACCTTGATGCTCCCATGGTGATGTGTGAGTAGTCTATCACAGACCTACGAGTCCCTAGATAGTACCTAGATTTCTCTCTCTCTCTCTCTCTCTCTAGAAAAGTAATTTTGTGCTTTCAATATGCACCATTCAAAATCACGTCATCAATTTTTAACCCTTTCTGACTTCATTTGCAATATTTCATGCATTTAATGATTTTTTGAGATAAATGATCGTGAAATTGAAAATAACTACTCCCTCCATCACAGTTTGTAGGGCGCATCTCGTTCAGCTCTGGGCCCAAGGTGCGTCCTGATAGGCAGGAAATAAGGAGCCTCCAGCGCTGCAAAAGTAAAGAAGAGGCGCCTAATGATGCGTTAAACCAGCGCTTCGTAACCTCTTCCTCCAATAAAGGAAGGAACCGATCGCATGCATTGGTGGAGCGAAATTGTAGCCAGTTTCCTTGTTCCTCCCGCGACCTCCTTTCTCCCCACGCGCTTTCCTTTCTCCTCGCGCGCTCGGTTTCCATCTAAATCTCCCCGCGCTCTTTCCTTTCTCCCCCGCTCGGTTTCCATACAAAGCTCCCGCCGATTTCGGAGTATAAGTAGCTGCGGCGATGGAGGGACACGAACAGACGGCTCCATCTTTTCTCCTCTCTCCTCTCTCCAATGGCGCCGCCGCAGCAAGGTGCAGAAGATCGCCGGCCTCCTGCTCTTGGCCTCCGTGGGCTTTCTAGGGTCGCTTTCCAGTCGAGAGCACCGCCGCCCGGAGGTCTTCCTCCTCTTGGTCTCATCGGACGCTCGGGTGCTTCTTCCTTCTCCATCGGCACGGCTGGTTTCGAGCGTCTTCCTCCTCCGACTACTTTGCCTCGACGGCGCGTCGGCCTCGCACGGCCATCTCGTGCTCCGGCACCTAACGAGGCCGGTTCCTCGAACTGGAGTGCCTCCGTCGGCGAGGCGGGTACAGGCAGCGGAGGGATCGGCAGTTCTACATTCGTCAGGTTTAACCTCATCAATGGCAGCGGCTGGATCTCGTTTGGCGGTGGCGGTGCCGGCGTGATCTCGTTTGGCGGCGGCGGCGGCGAGTCCTTGGGCTTCACGTTCAGTACCGGCGCCGGTGGCAACGGAGAGAAGGATCCTCCCATGATGGAAGCACATAAGGTAGATCATGCATGTAAAGAAGCTGTGATCATGCAGTTTTTTTGCCGTAGACCATGCAGTTTTTTTTGCCGTAGATCATGCAGTCCCTGGGCTTCACGTGAAGCCCGTAGATCATGCAGTTTTTTTTGCCGTAGATCATGCAGTTTTTTTTGCTGTAGATCATGCAGTCCCTGGGCTTCACGTAAAGTCCGTAGATCATGCAGTTTTTTTTGCCGTAGATCATGCATGTATAGAAGCTGTGATGGAGGGAGTATGCAAACAAATCATGCATGTATAGAAGCCGTAGATCATGCAATTTTTTCCACAACAAATCAATACAGCTTTGACGTAGATCAGCTTTGACGTAGATCACAGATGGAGATTTCTTTCCACAACCCCACCATAATCTACGTACTCCTAGAGATTTTCTGTTTTTGCTGTATAGATTTCTTTCCACAACTCCTTATGCATATCCCATCTTTGTTTATCGCCGCCGTAATCGCACAATCCTTGCACCAATAATTGTCACAGAGGCAAGGATTTCCACACGAGGTGCAAGAACGCAAATCTTTTGGTACCGGTAGCCTACACCCCGGGCAAAGGAATATGGAAGCCTCACCACGGATGCCACACTTGAGGCACAAAGCCGGATGAATGCACACCTCACAAGTTGAGGTCGGGTTGGAGTAGGTTTTGCGTACCATCTCTTGCTCTTGCACCATCTCCTTCACGGCATGAACTTCCACCACGCCTTGCACCTCCTCCATGGCAGCAACTTCCACCACGCCTTGCACCTCCTCCATGGCAGCAACTTCCACCACGCCTTGCACCTCCTCCATGGCAGCAACTTCCACCACGCCTTGCACCTCCTCCATGGCAGCAACTTCCACCACGCCTTGCACCTCCTCCATGGCAGCAACCTCCACCACGCCTTGCACCTCCTCCATGGCAATCTCCACCACGCCTTGCACCTCCTCCATGGCAATCTCCACCACAAGGGAGCCGAAGGAGAGAGAGAGGGAGAAACTGGAAGGGAGCAATCTCCACCACGCATGGCACCGGTTATATACCTCACATGGCAGCCGAAGGAGAGAGAGAGGATGCCTCACATGCACTCATGTTCACACTTGCATGCCTCACATTGCACTCATGTTCACACTTGCATGCGAGGACAAAACAATTCCCACTAGCACTTGTGTTCACACTTGCATGCCTCACATGCACTCATGTTCACACTTGATGCGGGAGGACAAAGCAAACCACGTTCCCACTAACCAGCGCTTGAAGGAGTAGTACTAATGCGTCCAATTAATAGGAGTAGTTAAGGAGGTGCGCCCTATTTCCATGGGATTGTGAAAAAATCTGTTTTTGAAAAGGCGCCCTACAAACTGTGATGGAGGGAGTACAAATGAACTCTGAAAAGGCTGAAACTTATTATGGTATCATCATATCATCCACATAGCATGTGCTAAAAAGTTGATAAGGTTACAACAAAAACTGGGTGCACTTCATGTACAAACTGAACAATCTCTTTCGAAGTTTCAGGGTTTCAGACGAAAACTTAGGTTTTACAAAGACATTTCATTTTTTAAAACTTATTTTAACTCCACACGTTTTGTGCTTTCAATATGCACCATACAAAGCCACGTCATCAATTTTCAACCATTTCTGACTTCATTTACAATATTTCATGCATTTAATGATTTTTAAGCTATAAAAGTAAAAGAGCTAAGCAAAATCTATTTTTGATTAAAACACCCATTTAAAATAACCTAAAAATTACCAAATTTTATATAATGATAAAACACACTAATATTAAACGACGGGAAAAAGAATCACTCAAAAATATTTTTTCAAAGTAAAGTTATTCACAAAGTAGTGATTCATACAAATTTCAAAGAATTCAAATTTAAACTATTTAAATTTGAAAACTACTAGCACTAACAGAAAGTTTATAATTTTTGTGACCTAAAGCAGAAAGATTCATTAAAAACTATAAATATTCTAACAGTTATTCCAAATCTAAAAAAAAAAATTATCCTATTTAGAAAAATAAAACAAGCCAAAAAAGAGAAAATAGACCTTTAGTCCCGGTTGGAGCCACCAACCGGGACTAAAGGTCCCTTCCCGCGTGAAATTTAGGTTGTCAAAAAGAAGTTCTTTAGTCCCGGTTGGTGGCTCCAACCTAGACTAAAGGAAGGGCCTTTAGTCCCGGTTGGAGACATCAACGGGACTAAAGGGGGGTCTCATTTAAACCGGGACTAATGCCTACCGAGCTTTGTCAGGCGTCCAAGCCGCTCGAACTGGGACTAATGCTCATATTATTCCCGGTTCGTAACGCGATCGAGACTATTGCTCTGATCTAGTTAGGACGAAAACTCTGTTTTCTATTAGTGAAAGGTTCCATTCCAACCGGGAATAAAGATGGTCATGCCCCCGTCCGCTCCTAGACGTTGGAAGCGTGACTAATGCTCACATTAGTCGTGGGTCCAAACCCGACCGAAAATAAAGGTCCGAACGAAATGCCAGTTTTTCACTAATGTGGTGAATATAACAGCTCTCATGTTGTCATGCATTGAGAAGCAATTTTTGGTTCTCTAGAAACTGACTTTACGGGTGAAGTGCTCCGAAGTACAGGACTACGATAGTTTGATTAGGGGGTTAAGTAATCTGAAATGAATTTAAGAGAGTTTAGACCAAAGCCAACAACTCCTGAGTGAGGAGTGTAAATTGAGAGCGCGGGCATCCGCAGTGGGACAGTGTATAATAACCAGTTGATTCATGCGCGCACACCTTGGCAACACAATGTCGTCGTTCTCCGGTACCTTTCCTTCCAGCTGGTTTTCTTCTGTGACACGGAGCCATATCTTCACTTCTACTAATTGCAAGCGTACACGTTTTTCCTAAATATGTCACTCCATACCAATACAGATATATGTACGTATACTACATACTATTTTTCCGTTTCTAAATATAAATCTTTTTAAAGATTTTGCTACGTACAAAGCAAAAAAAGTGAATCTATGTTCTAAAATATGTTTATATACATCCGTATGTAGTTTTTTAGTGAATTCTTTAAAAAGAATTATATTTAGAAATGGATGAAGTATATGTTACTCCCTCCGTTCCAAAATATAAGACCTTTTAGGTATTTCATTAGGAGACTACATACGGAGCAAAATGAGTGAATCTATACTATAAGATATGTCTATGTACATCCGTATGTAGTTTATAGTACAATCTCTAAAAGGTCTTATATTTAGGAACGGAGGAAGTATACTAATAATGCAAAGCAACGTATGGTTGGATGGTTAGAGGAAGAGCGGAATTCTCATTCCATCAGTGTTCAAGTCCTGGTGCTTGCATTATTTCTAGATTTATTTTAGAATTTCCGGTGATACACTTTCAGTGAAAGGAGACGTTCCTGTCGACGACGATGCACCTACGATGACTACGTAAATTTTATGATGATATGCCGTCTCGTTTTTTCGAAGGTGCTCATAGGGATATGATGTACGTGTCTGTATTCATAGAGGTGAGTGTATGTGCATGTATATGAGCGCTTATGTGTGTACCATGTTAAAATAAATATTATACCAATAATAATATATATATGTGTGAGGTGAGTTTTGGTCGGTTGTGTTTGATCCGTCAAAACTCGGAAAATGGTTCTTGCGGCGGTGCGGTATGACCAGACGGAACAAAAGCGCACCACCGTACGTACGGCGGCTTCCAGTTGCAGTATTTGCAGCCGATGGTTACGAGCAATAGCGACTAGCTAGCGCTCCGCACAGCAGTCCCTATATAATCCTTCGCCTGGCAAGCATCTGGTCGACACGAAAAAGGCAGGGAAATCAGCTGTCTAGCTAGTCGCACGTAGGCACTTACACTATGGCCCCGGCAGTCACTCGCCGAGCCAACGCTCTCCGCGTCGAGGCCCCGGACGGCAATGCCGAGAGCGGGCGCGCCAGCCTAGCAGCAGACTCCCCCGCGGCCAAGCGGGCCATCGATGCCAAGGACGATGTGTGGGTGGCCGCGGCTGAGGGAGACGCGTCTGGAGCCAGCGCCGGCAACGGCGACCGGCCGCCGCTGTTCCGGACCATGAAGGTCAAGGGAAGCATCCTCCATCCTTACAGGTCCGTCTGCGCGCCATTCTTCTATAGCTAGCCTGCCTGCATGCAAGCATGCATGCTGTTCCCGTACCGCTACGCTTCTGAACTCGGACGGCTGTCGTTTTGTACCAGGTTCATGATCCTCGTGCGCTTGGTCGCCGTCGTCGCGTTCTTCGCGTGGCGCCTGAAGCACAAGAACCACGACGGCATGTGGCTCTGGGCCACGTCCATGGTCGCCGACGTCTGGTTCGGCTTCTCATGGCTCCTCAACCAGCTGCCCAAGCTCAACCCCATCAAGCGCGTCCCCGACCTGGCCGCCCTCGCCGACCAGTGCGGCTCCTCCGGCGACGCCAACCTGCCAGGCATCGACATCTTCGTCACCACCGTGGACCCCGTGGACGAACCCATCTTGTACACCGTGAACACCATACTCTCCATCCTCGCCACCGACTACCCTGTCGATAAGTACGCCTGCTACCTCTCAGACGACGGCGGCACGTTGGTGCACTACGAGGCCATGATCGAAGTGGCCAATTTCGCGGTGATGTGGGTCCCTTTTTGCCGGAAGCACTGTGTCGAGCCAAGGTCCCCCGAGAACTACTTTGGGATGAAAACGCAGCCGTACGTCGGGAGTATGGCTGGAGAATTCATGAGGGAGCATAGGCGTGTGCGCAGAGAGTATGATGAGTTCAAGGTGAGGATAGACTCCCTGTCCACCACCATCCGCCAAAGATCTGATGCGTACAACTCGAGCAACAAAGGAGATGGTGTGCGTGCAACCTGGATGGCTGATGGGACACAATGGCCTGGTACGTGGATTGAGCAGGTTGAGAACCACCGGAGAGGACAACATGCTGGAATTGTTCAGGTAAAACTTATAGGTTGCACCTTCCTCATAATTTATGAGTCTAGCGACAGATCTCAGTCTTAAAGCTCAGTCCACGAGATTAGTCGTTGGATAGTGATTTGGTGGCTTAAAACGAAAAGGAAAGGGCATCATAATGAAAATAAGAAATTCTTTAATTTTAGACTTGTACACTAATAAAAAAGAACATCCACGCACCCATTAATTGATCTTGAGAGCAAATCAAAATGAATAATCTTCTCAAGTACTGAGAGTAAACTAACAAAAAACAATGGGATGACTGGGAGTCTGAGACCTATCATTTTCTCAAATTTATTCGATAAAACAAGCTTTGCATTAACATTTTTTTTTGGCAGGTCATACTAAGCCATCCTAGTTGCAAACCGCAACTGGGGTCTCCGGCGAGCACTGACAATCCACTTGACTTCAGCAACGTTGACACGAGGCTGCCCATGCTCGTCTACATGTCCCGGGAGAAGCGCCCCGGTTATAACCACCAAAAGAAGGCAGGCGCCATGAACGTGATGCTCCGTGTCTCGGCGTTGCTCTCCAACGCGCCATTCGTCGTCAATTTTGACTGCGACCACTACATCAACAACACGCAAGCTCTCCGCGCCCCTATGTGCTTCATGCTCGACCCTCGCGACGGTCAGAACACGGCCTTCGTCCAGTTTCCGCAGCGCTTCGACGACGTCGACCCGACGGACCGCTACGCCAACCACAACCGTGTCTTCTTCGACGGTACCATGCTCTCCCTCAACGGCCTTCAAGGGCCTTCCTACCTCGGCACTGGCACCATGTTCCGTCGTGTCACGCTCTATGGCATGGAGCCACCACGTTATAGAGCGGAGAACATCAAGCTTGTAGGTAAGACCTATGAGTTCGGTAGCTCGACGTCTTTCATCAATTCCATGCCGGACGGCGCAATCCAAGAGCGGTCTATCACGCCGGTGTTGGTCGACGAGGCACTCAGCAATGACCTGGCTACCCTGATGACGTGTGCTTACGAGGACGGGACCTCATGGGGGAGAGACGTTGGGTGGGTGTACAACATCGCGACGGAGGACGTGGTGACCGGATTCCGCATGCACCGGCAGGGGTGGCGCTCCATGTATTGCTCCATGGAGCCGGCCGCCTTCCGCGGAACAGCGCCGATCAACCTCACCGAGCGCCTTTACCAGGTGCTCCGGCCGCCGTATCCACCCTCGAGATGTTCTTCTCCCACAGCAACGCTCTCATGGCCGGCCGCCGTATCCACCCTCTGCAGCGTGTCGCGTACCTCAACATGTCGACCTACCCGATCGTCACGGTGTTCATCCTGGCCTACAACCTCTTCCCCGTCATGTGGCTCTTCTCCGAGCAGTTCTACATCCAGAGGCCGTTCGGCACGTACATCATGTACCTCGTCGGCGTCATAGCGATGATTCACGTGATCGGCATGTTCGAGGTGAAATGGGCGGGGATCACGCTGCTCGACTGGTGCCGCAACGAGCAGTTCTACATGATCGGGGCGACGGGCGTGTACCCGACGGCGGTGCTTTACATGGCGCTCAAGCTTGTCACGGGGAAGGGGATATACTTCAGGCTCACATCCAAGCAGACGGACGCTTGCTCCAACGACAAGTTCGCCGACCTGTACACGGTGCGGTGGGTGCCGCTGCTGTTCCCGACGGTCGCAGTGCTCATCGTGAACGTCGCGGCTGTCGGGGCAGCGATAGGCAAGGCAGCAGCGTGGGGCTTCTTCACGGACCAGGCGCGGCACGTGCTGCTCGGGATGGTGTTCAACGTGTGGATCCTCGTGCTCCTCTACCCGTTTGCGCTCGGGATCATGGGGAAATGGGGGAAGAGACCCATCATCCTGTTCGTCATGTTGATCATGGCCATTGGCGCCGTCGGGCTCGTGTATGTCGCCTTCCATGATCCCTACCCAACTGATTTTTCAGAAGTTGCAGCTTCTCTTGGTGAAGCATCGCTGACCGGGCCATCTGGGTAGACACGTACGGCTCTTTTTTTTACAAGTACAGCCAGAGTCACTGCAATAATTTGAGTGTGTGTATTCATGTCTACTTATATAGCATGAGAACTGGTCATTGTGTGCCACTCCTCTACTCTAGTAGAGTATAAATGTACCTATCTTTTCTTTGGAAAAAAACTGAAGTGCGGCTTGTGCTCTTTTGGTGAGAACTAAGAACAACTCTAGCAATCTGCTAGTACCTTTTTAGCCTGCCATGGAGTACTAACAGACACGACTGTGGGTCAATTCCTGATCGAGATGTTGCTTTTTAAGCCCCCTCATGTTCGAGTATAAATGTACCTATCTCTTCTTCTGAAAAAATTGTATGTGGTTTGTGCTCTCTAGTGCCTATTGTTGAAAATATGCCCTAGAGGCAATGATAAAATAGTTATTATTACATTTCCTGTTTCAAGATAATCGTTTATTATCCATGCTATAATTGTATTGAATGAAAGCATAGATATATGTGTGGATATATAGACAAAACAATGTCCATAGCAAGCCTCTAGTTGGCTAGCCAGTTGATCAAGGATGGTTAAGGTTTTCTGACCATATGCAAGTGTTGCCACTTGATAAGTGGGTCACATCATTAGGAGAATCATATGATGGACTAGACCCAAACTATGAACGTAGCATGTGATCGTGTCATTTTGTTGCTATTGTTTTCTGCGTGTCAAGTATTCATTCCTATGACCATGAGATCATGTAACTCATTGACACGGAGGAATACCTTGTGTGTATCAAACGTCACAACGTTACTGAGTGACTATAAAGGTGCTCTAAAGGTATCTCCCAAGGTGTCCATTGAGTTGACATGGGTCAAGACTGAGATTTGTCACTCCATGTGACGGAGAGGTATCTCGGGGCCCATTCGGTAAAAAAACATCACAACAAGCCTTGCAAGCAACGTGACTCAAGTGTAAGTCACGGGATCTTGTATTACGGAACGAGTAAAGAGACTTGCCGGTAACGAGATTGAAATAGGTATAGGGATACCGACGATCAAATCTCGGGCAAGTAACATACCAAAGGACAAAGGGAATGTTATACGGGATTATATGAATCCTTGGCACAAAGGTTCAACCGATAAGATTTTCGTACAGTATGTAGGATCCAATATGGACATCCAGGTCCCGCTATTGGATATTGACCGAGGAGTGTCTCGGGTCATGTCTGCATAGTTCTCGAACCCGCAGGGTCTGCACACTTAAGGTTCGATGTCGTTTTAGTATAGTTGAGTTATATGTGTTGGTGACCGAAGGTTGTTCGGAGTCCCGGATGAGATTACGGACGTCACGAGGGTTTCCGGAATGGTTCCGAAACGAAGCTTGATATATAGGATGGTTTCATTCGATCACCGGAATGTTTTCGGGCATTACCGGCACTGTACCGGGAGTGACGAATGGGTTCCGGGTATTCACCGGGAGGGGCCCACCCACCCGGAAGTGAGCCCAGTAACCCTAGGGTGGCGCACCAGCCCTTAGTGGGCTGGTGAGGCCAACCCAAAAGGGCTATGGCGCCACAAGTGGAAAAACCGAAGGAAAAGAAAAAACAAGGAAAGAGGGAGATGGGAAGGAAGGAGTGGACTCCTTCCCCCAAACCGAATTGGGGTGGGAGTCCACCTCCTCCCATCGGCCGGCGCCCTTGGGGCTCCCTTGAGCCCCAAGGGTAGCCCCTCCCCTCCTCCTATATATACTGGTGGTTTTAGGGCTTTTGAGACACAACTTTGCCACGTGCAACTCAAACCTATACCACGTAGTTCTTCCTCTAGATCGGATTTCTGCAGAGCTCGGGCGAAGCCATGCAGGAGTAGATCATCAGCACCACCGGCGCGTCGTCACGCTGCCGGAGAACTCAACTACTTCTCTGGCTCTCTTGCTAGATCAAGAAGGTCGAGATCGTCATCGAGCTGTACGTGTGCTGAACGCGGAGGTGTCGTCCGTTCGGCGCTAGATCGGAACGGATCATGGGACGACAGTGATTTGAATCACGAAGTTGTCCCACTACATCAACCGTGTTTCTTAACGCTTCCCGCTTAGCGATCTACAAGGGTATGTGGATCCAATCTTCGTCTCGTAGATGAACATCACCATGATAGGTCTTCATGTGCGTAGGAAATTTTTTGTTTCCCATGCAATGTTCCCCAACAGTGGTATCAGAGCTAGGTTCATGCGTAGATGTTATCTCGAGTAGAACACAAAAGTTTTTGTGGGCGTTGATGTTCGATTTGCGGCCCTCCTCAGTCTTTTCTCGATTCGGCGGTATTGTTGGATTGAAGCGGCCCGGACCGATATTACTCGTACGCTTACGAGAGACTGGTTTCATCGACCAACATGCAACTCGTTGTATAAAGATGACTGGCGGGTGACTTTTATTCAACTTTAGTTGATTTGGATTTGACCGAGGCGGTCGTTGGAGAGAGGTTAAATAGCAATTTGCACATCTCCGTTGTGGTTTTTGCGTAAGTAAGATGCGATCATACTAGATACCCATAGCAACCACGTAAACACATGCAACAACAAAATTAGAGGACGTCTAACTTGTTTTTGCAGGGTATGCTTGTGATGTGATATGGCCAAAGACATGATGTGATATATTGGATGTATGAGATGATCATGTTGTAATAGTTAATATCGACTTTGCACGTCAATGCTACGGCAACCGGCAGGAGCCATATGGTTGTCTTTGAACTAACCTTCGTGTTTGCAGATGTGTTTACTATATTGCTAGGTTGTAGCTTTAGTAGTAATAGCATAGATAGAATGACAACCTCGATGGCAGCACAATGATCGAGATCATGATGATGGGGATCATGGTGTGGCGTCGGTGACAAGAAGATCATGCCGGTGCTTTGGTGATGGAGATCAAGAAGCACAAGATCATGGCCATATCATGTCACTTATGAATTACGTTTGATGTTAGTCCTTTTATGCACCTTATATTGCTTAGAACAACGGTAGCATTATAAGGTGATCCCTCACTAAAATTTCAAGATGAAATTGTGTTCTTCCTGACTGTGCACCGTTGCGATAGTTCGCCGTTTTGAGACACCACGTGATGATCGGGTGTCATAGACTCAACGTTCACATACAACGGGTGCAAAACAGGTTCACACGCGGAACACTCGGGTTAAACTTAACGAGCCTAGCATGTGCAGACATGGCCTCGGAACACATGAGACCGAAAGGTCGAGCATGAATCGTATAGTTGATATGATTAGCATAGAGATGTTTACCACTGAAACTATACTCAACTCACGTGATGATCGGACTTGAGTTAGCGAATTTGGATCATGCACCACTGAAATGACTCGAGGGATGTATTTTTTGAGTGGGATTTTATTAGTAATTTGATTAGTTAAACTCTAATTGTCTTGAACATAGTCTAAGTCCACTTTGCAATATTTTATGTTATAGATCAATGGCTCACGCAGTAGCAACCCTAAATTTCAATACATTCCTAGATAAAGCTTAGTTGAAAGATGATGGAAGCAACTTTGTAGACTGGGCACATAATCTTAGGCTCATCCTATAAGTTGGAAAAAATAATTATGTCCTTGATGCTGCGCTAGGAGATGAACCACCCACTACGTCTGACCAAGATGTTTTGAACGCTTGGCAATCGCGTAAGGAGGACTACTCAGTAGTTCAATATGCATTCTTGTATGGCTTAGAACCGGGACTTCAATGTCGCTTTGAGCGTCATGGAGCATTTGAAATGTTCCAGGAGTTGAAGTTTATCTTTTAGAAGAACACCCGGATCGAGAGGTATGAGACCTCTGATAAATTCTATGGTTGCAAGATGGAGGAGAATTCGTTTGTCAGCGAACATGTGCTGAAAATGTCTGGGGTACTCAAACTGTCTAGCTGAGCTGGGGATTGAACTCCCACAAGAGGCTATCACTGACAGAATTCTTCAATCGCTGCCACCTAGCTACAAGAGCTTTGTGTTGAACTATAACATGCAAGGGATGAACAAGTCACCCAGCGAGTTATTCGTGATGCTGAAAGTCGCAGAGTCAGAACTCCGGAAAGAGCATCAAGTGTTGATGGTCAATAAGACCACTGGTTTCAAGAGAAACGACAAAGGCAAGGAGGGTAACTCCAAGAAGAGCGGCAAACCTATTGCCAATCCTACGAAGAAACCCAAGGCCGGACCTAAGCCGGAAATAGAGTGTTTTTATTTCAAGAGGATGGGTCACTGGAAGCGTAACTGCTCCAAGTATTTGGCTGATAAGAAGGCGGCCAAAGAAAAATCAGGTATATGTGATATACATGTTATTGATGTGTACTTAACCAACTCTCGTAGTAGTGCTTGGGTATTTGATACCGGTTCTGTTGCTCATATTTGCAACTCGAAGCAGGAACTGCGGAATAAATGAAGGCCGGCGAAGGATGAAGCGACGATGCACGTGGGAAATGGTTCCAAGGTTGATGCAATCGCCGTCGGCATAGTCTTACTTTAGTTACCATCAGGATTAGTTATGAACTTAAATAATTGTTATTTAGTGCATGCGTTAAGCATGAACATTATATCTGGATCTTGTTTATTGCGAGAAGGTTACTCGTTTAAGTGATAGAATAATGGTTGTTCTATTGCTATGAGTAATATCTTTTATGGTCATGCACCCAATGTGAGAGGATTGTTCATATTGAATCTTGATTGTGATGATACACATATACATAACATTGAGACCAAAAGATGTAGAGTTAACAATGATAGCGCCACGTTTTTGTGGCACCGCCGCTTGGGTCATATGTGTGTAAAGCGCATGAAGAAACTCCATTCCGATGGGCTTTTGGAGTCACTTGATTTTGAATCACTTGACACGTGCGAACCATGCCTCGTGGGCAAGATGACTAAGACTCCGTTCTCCGAAACAATGGAGCGTGCAAGTGACTTGTTGGAGATCATACATACCGATGTATGCGGTCCGAAGAATGTGGAGGCGCGCGGTGGATATCATTATTTTCTCACCTTCACTGACGATTTGAGTAGGTATGGATAAATCTACTTGATGAAGCACAAGTCTGAAACATTTGAGAAGTTCAAGCAATTTCAGAGTGAAGTTGAAAATCATCTTAACAAGAAGCTCAAGTTCCTACGTTCTGATCGTGGGGGTGAGTATCCGAGTTTTGAGTTTTGTGCTCACTTAAGACAATGTGGAATTGTTTCACAGTTGACACCGCTTGGAACACCATACCGTAATGGTGTGTCCGAACATCGTAATCGTACTTTGTTAGATATGGTGTGATCTATGATGTCTCTTACCGATTTGCCATTACCGTTTTGGGGTTATGCATTAGAGACAGTTGCATTCACTTTAAATAGGGCACCATCAAAATCTCTTGAGAGGACATCATACGAGCTGTGGTATGGCAAGAGGCCAAAGTTGTCATTTCTTAAAGTTTGGGGATGTGATGCTTATGTAAAAAAGCTTCAGTCTGAAAAGCTGGAACCCAAAG
This sequence comes from Hordeum vulgare subsp. vulgare, assembly GCF_904849725.1. Lineage (NCBI taxonomy): Eukaryota > Viridiplantae > Streptophyta > Magnoliopsida > Poales > Poaceae > Hordeum > Hordeum vulgare. The sequence continues at coordinate 180,616,165 of NC_058519.1, read as the reverse complement.
CGGAAAAGTGCGTCTTCATAGGTTACCCAAAGGAGATAGTTGGGTACACCTTCTATCTCAGATCCGAGGGCAAAGTGTTTGTTTCTAAGAACGGAGCTTTTCTTGAGAAGGAGTTTCTCTCGAAAGAATTGAGTGGGAGGAAGATAGAACCTGATGAGGTTGTCAAACCTCTACTCCCTCTAGATGGTGGCGTAGGGCAAGGGGAAACCTCTATCGAAGCGACGCCGGTTGAGGAGGAAGTTAATGATGAGGATCATGAAACTTTGGATCAAGTTCCTATCAGACCTCGCAGGTCGACAAGATCACGTCCTGCTCCTGAGTGGTATGGTAATCCTGTCTTATCAATCATGTTGTTAGACAACAATGAACCTGCGAATTGTGAAGAAGCAATGGTGGGCCCGGATTCCAACAAATGGCTGGAGGCCATGAAGTCAGAGATAGGATCTATGCATGAAAACATAGTGTGGACTTTGGAAGTATTACTTGAAGGCCGCAAGGCTATTCAGAACAAATGGATCTTTCAGAAGAAGACGGACGCAGACAGTAGTGTGATCGTTTATAAAGCTCGATTCTGGCAAAGGGTTTTTCACAAGTTCAAGGAGTTGACTACGATGAGAAGTTCTCACCGGTAGCGATGCTTAAGTCCGTCCGAATCATGTTAGCAATAGGTGCATTTTTCGATTATGAAATCTGGCAGATGGATGTCAAAACGGCGTTCCTTAACGGTTTTCTTAAGGAAGAGTTGTATATGATGCAACCCGAACGTTTTGTTGATCCAAAGAATGCTAACAAATTATTCTAGTAAATTACACATTCTATAGTAATATTCTGGGAAAGTTTTATGCCATTTATTTAATAGGTTGCTAGATAATGGATTTGTAGGAACCTTTTATGCCACTTTTGTTCAAAGGTTAACATTTGTTGAAAAATATGAAATAATTCCAGTAAATACTACATGTATTCAATACTAATCTAGGAAAGTTTTGCCTCACTCAAAGCACAAGTTTTGGAGATAATGGGAGTTTAATATGTTGGCTAGTGTGGCCGGTTTTTATTGCCATGTGTGCACTTACAATCAGGACCCATTTGTTTGAAATTATGTCAATGTTTCCAAACACTAGATTAGACCTACCTGTAATGCATTACACCAATATGTGATGTTCTTCACAAAAAACCTATATAATAGGTGTTCTCTACAACACTAGCACCAATAAGTGGTGGTTTATGAAATTCCCTCCTCTCGATTCTGGATCGGTCAATTTTCTTACAAACAAGGGATCCAGCAGCCACACACATTGGACCTTTCTGGTTAAATGGTTGTCTCAAGAGGCCTAAGTAACCACAGGGGGACAAAAAAGCTACGGGAATAGTTTCCCTTAGGATGTGTGGCATGTTTAGCGCTCAACCCAACATCACAGGAAGATCTAACGGTTAGAAATGTCCAACAAATGGCCATGAACTCCTAATTCGTGAGAGAGTAGGGATTGGATACAATTTTACTATTCTTAATGGTAATGGTTCATCTGTAGTTGTCTTTGTTTTGTATTCTGCTTAATAATCAATAAGATTGACTCTGTGCCTTGCAATTATGTGGATTTAGCCTCTTTTTGAAACAAAAGAGGTGTCGAGTTTTTGAAGGAACTAGACAAAACCCAAGTGAGCTGACAACTAATAGCGACCTAACCATTATATTTTGGGGCCATAAAAACCTTTTATTTTCTTTAACCTCGTCATGCCTCCTGCCCCTCACCCTCTCTCTCCTGAACGCTGACGACAACTCATAACACATAAGTATAGGGGATCAATTGTAGAATTTATTGATGTAAGAGTGTCGAACCCAATAAGATCCTAAATATAGAAATAATATTCTCTCAAGTTCTATCGACCATCGATACAACTCTACATGCAACAATGTTCACTTTACCTAGTATAAGAAATAAACTATTTTGCGAGAATGAAACTAGTAGTACTTTGCGACAATAAAACTAGGTGTACTTTCGTAAATAAAACTATGAATAATTTGCAAGATAATAAAAGTTAGTTGTTTTAATAGAAAGTTTTTGTATAACAAGAGAAGAATTTGTCTAGGCAAATGATAACTAGACCGGTAATCATTATTGAAGTTTTACATGAGGGAAAGGCATGAGGTAACATACTTTCCATATTTGGATCCTATGCACTTATGATTGAAACTCTAGCAAGTATCCGCAACTACTAAAGATCATTAAGGTAAAATCCAACCACACCTTTAAGTAATAAGTCATCTTTACTCCCATGCACAACAACCCCGTTACTCGTATTTGAATTTCAGTCATTCAGACAACCCACTATAAGCGAATTATGAATGTATTTCAACACCCTCCAACGGTAACCCGCCACGTGTGGTGGTGGCATGGAAGGCACGGTAGGACAGCACCATAATAAAACATAGAAGTCAGCCCAATCAAAATCATCAATCAACCATAGGACAAAACAAATCTAGTCAAACATCATATGATAGCCACACATGATTGGATAATAAGTTATAGCATTGAGAACCATGTTTAAGTAGACATTACAGTGGTAAAAGAGGTGTTACGCTGCTACATAGAGGGAGAGAGAGTTGGTGATGACAACGGCAAAGTTGTTGGTGTAGATCGTCGTCATGGTGGTTCCTCCAGCGACGTTCCGGCGCCATCGGGAGAGAGGGGGGAGAGGGAGAGGCCCCCTCCTTCTTTTTCCTTGGTCTCCCCTAGATGGGCGTAGAGCTTCCCCTCTGGTCCATGGACGCCATGTCTCTCGGAGGGCAAGAGCTCCATCAAGATGGGATCTGTCTCTTTGTTTTCGCCTCTTGTTTTCTGGCATTTCACCGTTTCTTAAATATCTGGAGATCAATAACTCCGATTGGGCTTAAATTTTGAGAGGATTTTCTTGACAAATTATGTTTCTTTTGGCGAAAGAAGGGATCTAATCAAGTTAGGATTGAGTCCCAAGGCAACCTGACGCGCCCATATCCCATGGTTGAACCTGGATACATTATGACCACCTCGGGCACTGCCTTTCGTTGATTTTTGTTTCCAAAATTCACATATCACTACTAGAATCAGCTTCTTTGCCACTAGTCCATTCTTTATCGTCTGCTTGCTGACGACTAAGAAGTTCTTTGTCGTCTGCTTGCTGACGACAAAGATGTTCTTTGCCGTCTGCTTCCACAAAACAAACAACAAAGAATAGACACATTCTTTCTCATTTGCTAGCAGATAACAAAGAGCCTAAAGTCACTTGGGAAAGAGCCCAGATGGGCCCCACTAGATTGTGGGGTTGGTTTGGGCTCTTTGCCATCAGTACTCTCTTTGCCATTCGCCTTTAGGCTCATTGCCATCTGCTCGCAAACGGCAAAGAGGATGACCCTATAACGGTTGTTCCCATCACCCCCCCTCTCTCTTCCCCCACTCCCCCATCTCCCTCCTCCCACCTTCTTCCATCCCGACTACTCATGGTGCCACCAACGCACCCACCCACCCTCCTCCCCCGTCGGCCACCTTCTCCGCTGCCCTGCCCCCCGCCGCCCTGGCTCCCCGCCCTGCCGCCGCCCCGGCCCACCACCTCCCCCGCTGTCCCATTGCCCCGGCCCCATCCGGTATTTTTTTGTTTTTCTGTTAATTAGGTTATTGGGTTAGTTAGTTTAGTAGATTAGTTAGGTTATAAAAAAATAAAAAGGAAAAGTTGAAGACGAAGAAAAGAAGAAGGAAAATAATAGAAGAAGAAAATAAGAAGGAAAAGAAGAAGAAAAGAAGAAGGAAAAAAATGAAAGGGAAAAAGGAAAAGAAGGAAAGAAGAAGAAGAAGAAGAGAAGAGGAGGAGAAGAAGAAGAATAAGAGAAGAATAAGAAGAAGAAAAAGAAGAAGAAGAAGAAGAAGAAGAAGAAAAAAAGAGGAAAAGAAGAAGAGGATAAAAAAAGAAGAACACGAAGAAAAGAAGAAGAAGAAGAAGAAGAAGATGAGAAGAAGAAGAGGAGAAGAAAAGAAGAAGAGGAAGAAAACAACAACAACAAGAAGAAGAAGAAGAGAAGAAAGGAAGAAATAGAGGATAAAAATAAGAAATTAGAAGTGGAAAAGTATTGGGATTAAATTATATTGGGAAAACATTGAATAATATTGAATAAAATAGAAGTGGAAAAGTATTGAGAAAAAGAATAACTTAGAGATATTTCTATCGGGATTGAATAATCGTGTTGATCGTGTGGATTTAAATGTGTAGTTGTTTTGTGATTCTGAGGGTGTGGGGGTTCGACGACCTCCCCGTGTGTTCGACGAGCTCCTTCCGTTCGTGGATGAGCACAAATGACATCTCGTCCTCCCGCTTCATTTGCTTTCTTCCGATCTCCGTGTCGATGATACTTGCTAGATATAGGTATATTCAATCATCAGTATGCGTGACCAGTATGCGTCTCCCGTTCGATGGGCCGACATCTATAAATATGCATGTATTTTCATATTTATAACCTTCATCCTTTCAAATTGTCCACGTTATCCATGGACAGCCCGAGTATGTGCAGATTGGGTTCGTTTTCCCATGCTCTGCTCCAGATCAGATCCAGAATTTTGTCAATGCCTCCTTGTTGTTCTCCGGGTACACATCTTCTCTATCTAATGCCGAGATGTGTATCAGGAGAACAGCGAGGAGGTTCTACCGAAATTCTGTGTCGGATCCGGAGCACAACATGGGAAAAAGTCAATCTACACATACTCGGACGGGATTAGGACCTATGTTTACCTATTAGCGTGTAGGTTGCATGGACGAAATAAAATTGACAAACTTGATTAACTCATGAATATATATATATATATATGCTGAATTAATATATATATATATTGTTGGGTAACGTAGAAAAAATCAAAATTTTCCTACGCCATACTTAGATCTTCCTATGGAGAAACCACCAACGAGAGAGGGGTGAGAGCATCTTCATACCTTTGAAGATCTCTAAGCGGAAGCATTTCTAGAACGAGGTTGATGGAGTCGTACTCGCTGCGATTCAGATCATGGTGTGATTCCATTCTAGTGCCAAACCTCGGCACCTCCGCGTTCAACACACGCGCAAGTCGGTGACGTCTCCCGCACCTTGATCGAGCAAGGAGGAGGGAGAGGTTGGGGAAGAGCTCCGGCAGCATGATGGCATGGTGGAGATGGAGCGACGAGGTCTTCCGACAGGGATTCACCAAGCACCGTGGGAGAGGAGGAAGAAGAGAAGCAGGGCTACGCAGAGAGAGAGAGAGAAATTGCCGTGTCTCCAATGGCCAAACCCCCCACTATATATAGGGGGAAGGGGGGGGGGTGGCGCACCCCTTAGGGTTCCCACCCGTAAGGGGTGCGACATTCCTAGATGGTGCCAGGAGGTGGCGGCCAGGAGGGGAGGATGGGGTGGCGCACCCCCTGGTGGGCCTAAGGCCCACCTGACTTAGGGTTTGCCCCCATTCTCTCACCCTTGCGCCTTGGGCCCCTGGTGGGAGGCGCACCAGCCCACTTTGGGCTGGTTCCCTTCCACCTTTTGGCCCATGTCACCTTTTGGGGGCTTGTGGCCCTGATACATCCATTTTGCATCATGTTTTCATGTTGATATTTATCGCTTCTTTGGCTGTTATTTCACTTCACGGTACAATTCTTATGCCTTTTCTCTCTTGTTTTGCAAGGTTTACATGAAGAGGGAGAATGCCGGCAACTGGAATTCTGGCCTGAAAGTGGAGCAAAGTAGAGATACCTATTATGCGCAACTCCAAACGCCATAAAAATCAACGAGGATTTGTTTCCTGATTTATCAAAAATACTGGGCCGAAGAAGTGCCAGAGGGGCGCCAGGGGTTGGCCACAAGCAAGCACGGCACGACCACTCCCCAGGCCGCGCCATGAGGGCTTGTGGGCAACCTGCTGGCCCACTTGCCCCCCTCTTTTTCTATATGATGGTTTTCGTCCAGGAAAAAATCAGGGAGGAGCTTTTTCGTGGTTTCGCCGCCGCCACGAGGCGGAACTTCAGCAGAACCAATCTAGAGCTCCGGCAGGATGATCCTGCCGGGGAAACTTCCCTCTCGGAGGGGGAAATCCTCGCCATCTTCATCACCAACACTCCTCTCATCGGAGGGGACTCGTCACCATCAACATCTTCATCAGCACCATCTCATCACCAAACCCTAGTTCATCACTTGTAACCAGTCTCCGTCTCGCGACTCCGATTGGTACCTGTAAGGTTGCTAGTAGTGTTGATTACTCTTTGTAGTTGATGCTAGTTGGATTACTTGGTGGAAGAGTTTATGTTCAGATCCTTGATGCTACTCATTACCTCTCCGGTCATGGATATGATTATGCTTTGTGAGTAGTTACTTTTGTTCCTGAGGACATGGGATAAGTCATGCTAATAGTAGTCATGTGAATTTGGTATTCGTTCGGTAATTTGATATGTTGTATGTTGTTTTTCCTCTAGTGGTGTTATGTGAACGTCGACTACATAACACTTCACCATTATTTGGGCCTAGACGAAGGCATTGCGAAGTAGTAAGTAGATGATGGGTTGCTAGAGTGACAGAAGCTTAAACCCTAGTTTATGCGTTGCTTCGTAAGGGGCTGATTTGGATCCACTAGTTTAATGCTATGGTTAGACTTTGTTTTAATTCTTCTTTTGTAGTTGCGGATGCTTGCGAGAGGGTTAATCATAAGTGGGATGCGTGTCCAAGTAAGGGCAGTACCCAAGCGCCGACCCACCCACATATCAAACTATCAAAGTAACGAACGTGAATCATATGAACATGATGAAACTAGCATGACAGAAATTCCCGTGTGTCCAGGCTTGTCCCTTGCTACAAAAGGGATTGGGCCACTTTGCTGCACCATTGCTACTTTTGTTACTTGTTGCTTGCTACGAATCATCTGACCACAAAATCACTTGTTACCGACAATTTCAGTGCCTGCAGATTTTACCTTGCTGAAAACCACTTGTCACATCCTTCTGCTCCTCGTTGGGGTCGACACTCTTACTTATCAAAAGGACTACGATTGATCCCCTATACTTGTGGGTCCTCAGGCCCCTCCCGGTGGACCTTCGGAACCCTTCAGGTGGTCCCGGCACTTTGCCAGTTGTGCCCGAAACATTTCCTTCCGGCGTCTGAACCCATCCAACCTATATATATATATATATCAATATTTACCTCCGGACCATTCCGGAGCTCCTCGTGATGTCCGGGATCTCATCCCGGACTCCGAACAACCTTCGGTAACCTCATAGAACAATTCCCTATGACCCTAGCGTCATAGAATCTTAAGTGTGTAGACCCTACGGGTTCGGGAGGCATGCATACATGACCGAGACACGTCTCCGGCCAATAACCATCAGCGGGATCTGGATACCCATGATGGCTCCCACATGTTCCACGATGATCTCATCGGATGAACCACGATGTAAAGGATTCAATCAATCCTGTATACAATTCCCTTTGTCTGTCGGTATTGAACTTGCCCGAGATTCGATCGTCGGTATCCCTATACCTTGTTCAATCTCGTTACCGGTAAGTCTCTTTACTCGTCCCATAGCACATCATCCCGTGACTAACTACTTAGTCACATCGAGCTCATTATGATGATGTTCTACCGAGTGGGCCCAGAGATACCTCTCCGTCACACGGAGTGACAAATCCCGATCTTGATTCGTGCCAACCCAACAGATACTTTCGGAGATACCCGTAGTGCACCTTTATAATCACCCAGTTACGTTGTGACGTTTGATACACCCAAAGCACTCCTACGGTATCCTGGAGTTGCACAATCTCACGGTCGAAGGAAAAGATACTTGACATTAGAAAAGCTTTAGCATACGAACAACACGATCCAGTGCTATGCTTAGGATTGGGTCTTGTCCATCACATCATTCTCCCAATGATGTGATCCTGTTATCAATGACATCCAATGTCCATGATCATCTATTGATCAATGAGCTAGCCAACTAGAGGCTTGCTAGGGACACATTGTGATCTATTTTTTCACGCATGTATTATTGTTTCCTGTTAATACAATTATAGCATGAACAATAGACGATTATCATGAACAAGGAAATATGATAATAACCATTTTATTATTGCCTCTAGGGCATATTTCCAACAGTCTCCCACTTGCACTTGAGTCAATAATCTAGTTAAATTGTGATGAATCGAACACCCATAGGATTGTGGTGTTGATCATGTTTTGCTCGTGGAAGAGGTTTAGTCAACGGGTCTGCAATATTAAGATCCGTGTGTACTTTACAAATATCTATGACTCCTCTATGGACTGGTCCTAGATGGAGTTGTAGCGGCGTTAGATGTGCTTGGTCTTCCTGTGAAATCTGTGCTCCTTGGCTATGGCAATGGCTCCAGTGTTATCACAGAAGAGTGTCATCGGACCTGACACGCTTGGAACCACTCCAAGGTCGGTGATGAACTCCTTCATCCAGATCCCTTCATGAGATGCTTCCGAAGCAGCTATATACTCCGCTTCACATGTAGATGCTGCCACGACATCTTGCTTGCTGCTGCACCAGCTCACTGCCCCACCATTCAGAACATACACGTATCCGGTCTGTGACTTAGAGTCATCCGGATCTGTGTTGAAGCTAGCATCGGCGTAACCCTTTACGACGAGCTCTTCGTCACCTCCATAAACGAGAAACATCTCCTTAGTCCTTTTCAGGTACATAAGGATATTCTTGACTGCTGTCCAGTTTTCAATGCCGGGATCACTTTGGTACCTCCCTACCAAACTTATGGCAAGGTTTATATTAGGTTTGGTACACATCATGGCATATGATACGTCCATTTTGCATCATGCTTTCATGTTGATATTTATCGCTTTATGGGTTGTTATTACACTTCACGGTACAATACTTATGCCTTTTCTCTCTTATTTTGCAAGGTTTACATGAAGAGGGAGAATGCCGACAGCTGGAATTCTGGCCTGAAAAAGGAGCAAGTTTGAGATACCTATTTTGCACAACTCCAAAAGCTGTGAAAATCAAAAAGGATTTATTTTGGAATTTATAAAAAATACTGGGTGGAAGAAGTACGAAAGGGGAGCCACCAGGAGGCCACAAGCCTGCTAGGCATGGCCTACCCCCCTGGCCGCGCCTAGCAGGCTTGTGGGCTTCCAGTTGGCCCTCTGGCCCCCCTCTATTGCTATAAGGAGGGTTTCGTTCTAGGTAAAGTCAAGAGGAGGCTTTCGGGAGGAATCGCCACCGCCACGAGGCGGAACTTGAGCAGAACCAATCTAGAGCTCCGGCAGGGTCGTCCTGCCGGGGAAACTTCCCTCCCGGAGGGGGAAATCGTCGCCATCGTCATCACCAACAGTCCTCTCATCGGAGGAGACTCATCACCATGAACATCTTCATCAGCACCATCTCATCTCCAAACCCTAGTTCATCTCTTGTAACCAATGTCCGTATCGCAACTCCGATTGGTACTTGTAAGGTCGCTAGTAGTGTTAATTACTCTTTGTAGTTGATGCTAGTTGGATTACTCGGTGGAAGATTATATGTTCAGATCCTTGATGCTATTCAATACCTCTGTGGTCATGAACATAATTATGCTTTGTGAGTAGTTACTTTTGTTCCTGAGGACATGGGATAAGTCATGCTATAAGTAGTCATGTGAATTTGGTATTCGTTCGATATTTTGATGCGTTGTATGTTGTTTTTCCTCTAGTGGTGTTATGTGAACGTCGAGTACATAACACTTCACCATTATTTGGGCCTAGAGGAAGGCATTGGGAAGTAGTAAGTAGATGATGGGTTGCTAGAGTGACAGAAGCTTAAACCCTAGTTTATGCGTTTCTTCGTAAGGGGCTGATTTGGATCCACTAGTTTAATGTTATGGTTAGACTTTGTCTTAATTCTTCTTTCATAGTGGTGGATGATTTCGAGAGGAGTTAATCATAAGTGGGAGGTTTGTCCAAGTAAGGGCAGCACCCAAGCACCGGTCCACCCACATATCAAACTATCAAAGTAGCGAACGCGAATCATATGAACATGATGAAAACTAGCTTGACAGAAATTCCGATGTGTCCTCGGGAGCGCTTTACCTCCTATAAGAGTTTGTCCAGCCTTGTTGTCACACCCTGTTTTTCACCACCAATGTTTTAAGTTACAAAAATCAGGGCTTGTTAAAACTTTTTCTAATGATGTTGTGAATGCTATGAATGCCTTGTATGAATGTATGCTTGTTTGCTCGTTGATCCAAAACCCATGGTAAATTTATTATTTTTAAAAATGAATTTCCAAAACTCTTTTCTTTGACATCAGATCACCTCTACCTTGCTTGGGTTACACTATTAGCTCATGATGCCTAGTAGCACTCCCAACCCAAGTTGGTGATCATAACTCAAATACTATTATTATTTGCCGAAAAACATTATCTAATGATTTAAAACATTATTTTTCTATTTTAAATGCATGTATGTTTCTAAGGCGAGGAATGATATTCCCACAAGGAAAATGCTTCTCTGCCTTAGAAAATTCTGAGTAAAATCATGGAAACTCAGAAGGACATATATTTTCCATACATAAGATTTTCAACCCTAATTTATATTTATTTGAGTAAAACCCAGAAAACCATTCCTATCTGTTTTAACCTTTTGAGATATTTCCAAAGGAAATATTCTCAATAAAATCCCATTAAATTACAGGAGCCTCCCAAGCCATATTTGGTGCCCACATAAAATCTCACCTTGATCCAAGGTGGGGAAGGTCACCAAATGAGCCTAAAACCCTCTCTGTCCAGTATAAAGTTGGAACAACTCTACATAGCAAAGTTTGTCCAATGGGGCTGAAACTTTGCACGGGTGTTTGGCACCTCAAATGAGGACTCCACACCAAAAATGAGATTTGCTAGACTCTGTTTAGTCACACTCCCTTTGGAGAGGACAGATCTGGCCACTTTCATGCATTTTCAAGTTTACAAAGCTAAACTTGTGCGGTGGAGCTCAAAATTGGTGGAAACCCCTACTTTAACGCCAAAACCAAACCTGTTAAGTTGCAGTTCCAGTGGTGGAGTGGAAGCACCCCAAACCACTGTCGAACACCTTCTGACAGCAAGGTAAAAACCCACCTAGCCACTGTTTTACCCAATGTCAGAGCCTCAAACTTGGTGTGTTAGTGCCTCAGACCAACCTAAACACCCAGTCAACTGGCCCCTCTCCAGTTCAAAGCACAAATGAAAAAAACTCCAATTTGTGCCACAGATCAGGACTGGCAGCACTAGTAAAACATATCCCCCTTGACCAGTCGGTGCTCTGAGTAGCACACAACGGCTAGATACACTCCCAGCAACACCCAGGACACGAGGGACCCGTCTAAAGTGCCCCAGAGCGCGCCAGCATGCCATGGCATGCCAAAACTGCGCTCTGGACGCGCTACAGGGAGCAACCGAGAAGGGGACGACGCTCCCGGCCGGTTCCAACCTCCCCCGAAGTGTCCAAGACCTCCCCCGACAACCCCTCAGTGTAAAGCAGCCGCCAGGGACCCTCCTCCCCCGCGCTAGAGCTCGGGCGACGCGTGGCCGCATGCACCCGACTCGGCCGAGCATGCACGAACGCTGTAGCTCGACCCCACGCCTTCTCCCTCTGCGGCCGATGCATCAGAGCGTCCTAAACCACATCGAGAGACAGCGGTTTCACAGCCAGCTCCTCACTGTGCACGCACGCGAGCCGCGGTGAGTCACCGGCGCACCGAGTTCGGCTCACCATCGCGAGCCTATAAATAGCCCCCCCGGCACCTCAGGATCCCTCCAGCAGCCTCTACACGACCACTAGCTCCCCCTAGCCACCCAATCGAGCTCGCAGAGCCCCGGTGCTCGAGATCGACCAAGGCCCCTCCGCCTCAGAGCTCCGGTCGATCTTCGGCTACATGCCAGCTCCTCCGACACTCGACCCACCAGAGCACTCCCCTCTACACCAGGAACCTTTCCCCCAACAGCCCCGAGCTTTTCCGTGCCCCTAGCTATCAGTTCAACCACATCCCAAAACTCCTCCGCCACGGCTACCTCGTCGCCGGCGACTCCAAGCCTCTCCGGCGCTGTCCCGACCACCTGCACGTAGGCGGAGGCATGCTGAACCCATTCCTGCCCTTAGCTAGGCCCATGGACAACGGTAGCCTCGCCGGCGTTCGTCTTCTCCTCCCTGGCTGGAGGTAGGGGAAGAACCCGACAGGTGGGCTCCACCTGTCGGCGTCCTGGAGCTGCCCCGTGCGCAGCCAGTGCCGCTGACTCCAGGGGCCCGCACGTCAGGTTCAAACTTGGCGCGCGCACGCCTGGCAGCCTGCTGGCTGGCTGGGCCGGCCTGCTTTCCAGGCCAGGCTTTGGCCTTTTATTTTATTTTTAAACCTGAGACTAAAATGATTTTTGTAAAAATAACTATCCAGTGGAAAAATATGATTCTTCCACTAATATTTTTCTAAAAATGAGTAGTATTTGATTCTGCCATTGTTGGCATTTTTCAAAAACAGAATCTGTTTTATAATAATATAAGGGCATTAAAAGCAATAGTTTGCTCCTGTTTTGTAATTATTAAAAATGCTTTGCTAGTAAAAACAAAGAGAAGGTATTTTTCAAAGTAACAACCTGATTTTTACCAAGTTTTGCAACATTTTTCAAAGTGGTTTGTGGTATGTTTTTGTGTGAGCTATTTCTTATTTATTCTATTCTCGATGATAGAATTACTGAGTGACGAAGGATTCGGAGCGGAAGACCTCGAAGACCCTGGATACCTAGCTGACCAAGGCAAGCAGCCCTTTGACCATGACTTGAGCATATGAATTGATGCATGCTAGAATAGCAAGTACTTCTCTGTTGCATGTGATCATAATGCCGGTTCATCATTGGTGTGATGATACCGAAGGCTTCTTCGAAGCACTTGCATGATGGTGATGTTATACGCATGGCTCCTCGGAGCACAAGCATGATGAGCTTGACCCTACCATCTATGAGGATCATGCTACTGTCATGCTGACTATTAAAGTTATAGGACCATTGCATTGAGCTTGACCCTACCCCTAGAGGGTCATGTTCATACCGTGTTGACAAGTAAAGATAGCAGTATATTATCATGAGCATGATGATGAGTTAAATCAAAGGTTTATAAAAACCCCGTCGGGTGCCACTAATGCCCGAGGGTGATGATGAGTTGGTGGTCACTTTTGGTGAAGTGATGCACCGGTGTTTTGTGTGAGTATGGTTTCGGAAATGGGATTAGATTTATGATGTGTCGACCGTCCCAACCTTACCAGTACGACCACGATACCCCTTTATGCGACGGGGCTTTGTTGATTACTCTGGTCGGTGCTAGCAAAGAGCCACATTACTAGTGGCGGGAGTGATTTTCGTCACTCTCGTGATGGGGTCGTGCCAGGTAGGACGACTATGCCATTATTATGAGTTCGAGGCACACCGTTGGTCCCGCATGGTTGATACTGTCCAGAGTCGGTGCTTGTAAGACATACAACATGTGGGCTGGGTACCAATCGAGTGGACCTCTTTGTCTAGTATCATCAGGGGAAAGATGATGATCGGGTACTTACCTCGGGTATGTGTGATATACCGCGAATCATGGATGACACGGAAGTTTCCCGAATCTCGTGGGTCCAGCGTGCTACCTCTGCAGAGTGTAAACTATTCGAATAGCCGTGTCCACCGTCAAGGACAGTTGGGTAATCCTGCTTAAACTACGTCCTGATATTTCCGCATAAACCAAGTGTGAGTGAGTGTGTGTGTGGTGTTAAAAAGGTGTTGTTATAAAGATAATAATATGACCAAGTTCGGTGACTTGGCATATAGGGTAAACCCGGATGGTTTAGCCCTCAGCTGATACATTGAGGTTAAGACAAGTCCGATGACTTGACATATAGGGTGAACCAGATGGTTCAACCCTTAGCAGATATGTTGATATCTGTAACCTGTTCTTCAAAAGTAATTCTTTAACTTGATGCATATTTATGATCATTCTACCCAGATGAGTTATACTAGAAATGCATGATATTGTCATCCTTCACTTTCACTGTTCAAATCATGGGCTGTTTGCGAGTACATTCGAAGTACTCATTGGATTGCCACTGGTTATATTATTGACCAGACAAGGAAGGACCGGAGTTTTGCGACGAGTACGTCTTCGGAGACGGACCTGCGGTCTAGGACGCTTCCAAGTCACGATGCCTGTCGGTGTAGGCTTGATGGCATGGGCACCCGCTTAGCCCTTATGAGTTTCCGCTACCCGTTGTACCCATTTTATTGGCCTTAGGCCCTGTTTGGGAACCTGACCCTTCGGTCATTTAAAGTAATATTCGGTATTTGGATGTAAGACTCTATTATTCAGTATCTGTATTCAGTGAGCATTGATCCTTGGTATCACTGGGCACGGCGATCTCGACTCACCAGTCGGGGTCCCCACACTTGTCCCTTTCTACAAAAGGGATTGGGCCACTTTGCTGCACCGTTGTTACTATTGTTACTTGCTACTTGCTACGAATCATCTTACCACAGAACTATCTGTTACCGATAATTTCAGTGCTTGCAGAGAATACCTTGTTGAAAACCACTTGTCAGATCCTTCTGCTCCTCGTTGGGTTCGACACTCTTACTTATCGAAAGGACTACGATAGATCCCCTATACTTGTGGGTCATCAAGACTCTTTTCTGGCGCCGTTGCCGGGGAGGGAAGCGCCTTTGGTAAGTGGAATTTGGTAAGGAAACATTTATATACTGTGCTGAAATTTATTGTCACTTGTTACTATGGAAACTAATCCTCTCAGGAGCTTGTTTGGGTATCTTCACCTCGAACGGAAGCACAAGGAGTTGCTCCTCAACCTGCTGCACCTACTGAAAATATTTTCTATGAATTTACTTCGGGTATGCTTGTGAAACTGCTGGCTAATTCTTTTCCACAAGATGGAACATCACATGCCGACTTGCATCTAATCTATGTAGATGAAGTTTGTGTTTATTTAAGCTTGCAGGTTTGCCCGAGGATGAGGTCAAGAAGAAGGTATTTCCCTTATCTTTGAGGGATAAAGCATTGACATGGTATAGGCTATGTGATGATATTAGATCATGGAACTACAACCGGTTGAAATTGGAATTTCATCAAAAGTTTTGTCCTATGCATCTAGTACATCGTGATCGGAATTATACTTATAATTTTTGGCCTCGTGACAGAGAAAGCATCGCTCAAGTTTGGGTGATGCTTAAATCAATGTTATATTCATGCCCCAACCATGAGCTCTCGAGAGAAATTATCATTTAGAACTTCTATGCTCGGCTTTCTCATGATGATTGCACCATGCTTGACACTTCTTGTACCGGTTCTTTTATGAAGAGAGATATTGACTTCAGATGGAATTTTCTGGAAAGAATTAAACACAACTCTGATGATTGGGAGTTTGATGAAGGTAAGGAGTCAGGTATGAATTTCAAGTTTGATTGCGTTAAATCCTTTGTTGAAACAAATCCCTTTTGTGATTTCAGCGCTAAATATGGACTTCACTCTCAGATAGTAGCTTCATTGTGTGAATCATTTGCTGCTCATATTGATCTCCCTAAAGAGAAGTGGTTTAAATACCATCCTCCCTTAGAAGTCAATGTAGTCAAACCCAATCCAGTTGAAGAGAAAGTCATCGCTTATAATGATCCTATTGTTCCTAGTGCTTACATTGAGAAACCACCTTTCCCTGTTAGGATAAAGGATCATTCTAAAGTTTCAACTGTGATACGTAGGGGATACATTAGAACACCTACACCCCCCCTGAGAAAATTAGAGTTGAACCTAACATTGCTATTATCAAAGATCTCTTGTCCGACAATGTTGATGGCCATGATATTCACTTTTGTGAAGATGCTGCTAGAATTGCTAAACCACATGCTAGAGACAAAAATAGGCCTGTTGTCGGCACGCCGGTTGTTTCTGTTAAGATAGGAGACCATTGTTATCATGGTTTATGTGACGTGGTTGCTAGTGTTAGTGCAATACCTCAATCCTTTTATGATGAAAGTAAAGGCGATATTGCACCTATTGAGATGGAACCTATTGATGTCACTATTCAGCTTGCCAATAGAGATACTATGTGCCCTTTGGGAATTGTTAGGGATGTTGAAGTCTTGTGTGGTAAAACGAAGTATCCTGCTGATTTTCTCGTTCTTGTTACCACACAAGATAGCTTTTGTCCCATCATATTTGGCAGACCTTTCCTCAATACTGTCAATGCTCATATTGACTGTGAGAAGCAAACTGTCACTATTGGCTTTGAAGGTGTGTCACATGAGTTCAATTTCTCCAAGTTTGGTAGACAACCTCATGAAAAAGAGTTGCCTAGTAAGGATCAAATTATTGCCCTAGCTTCTATTGTCGTGCCTCCTACTGATCCTTCAGAGCAATACTTGCTTGAGTATGAAAATGATATGCATATGGATGAAAGGGATGAGATAGATAGAGTTATCTTTGAACAATATCCTATCCTTAAAGAATAATTTGCCTGTTGAACTGCTTGGAGATCCACCCCCACCAAAGGGTAATCCTGTGTTCGAGCTCAAACAGTTGCCTGATACTCTTAAGTATGCTTATCTCGATGAAAAAGAGATATATCCTGTTATAATTAGTGCTAGCCTCTCAGAGCATGAAAAAAAGAAGTTACTAAAAACTCTGAGGAAGCACCGTGCTGCTCTTGGATATACTCTTGATGATCTTAAGGGCATTAGTCCCACTCTATGCCAGCACAAGATTAAAACCGATCCTGATTCCAAACCAGTTGCCGATCATCAACGGAGATTAAATCCTAAGATGAAAGAGATAATAAGAAAAGAAATACTAAAGCTCCTGGAAGTGGGTATTATCTATCATGTTGCTCATAGTGATTGGGTGAGTCCGGTGCATTGCGTCCCTAAGAAGGGAGGTATTACCGTTGTCCCTAATGATAAGGATGAATTGATCCCACAGAGGATTATTACTGGCTATAGGATGGTGATCGATTTTAGGAAATTGAATAAAGCCACTAGGAAAGATCATTACCCTTTGCCTTTTATCGACCAAATGCTATAAAGACTGTCTAAACACACACACTTATGCTTTCTAGATGGTTATTTTGGTTTCTCCCAAATAACAGTTGCACAATCTGATCAGGAGAAAACCACTTTCACCTGCCCTTTCGGTACCTTTGCTTACAGACGTATGCCTTTTGGCTTATGTAATGCACCTGCTACCTTTCAAAGATGTATGATGGCTATATTCTCTGACTTTTGTGAAAACATTGTTGAGGTTTTCATGGATGACTTCTCCGTTTACGGGTCTTCTTTTGATGATTGCCTCAGCAACCTTGATCGAGTCTTGCAGGGATGTAAAGATACCAACCTTGTCTTGAATTGGGAGAAGTGCCACTTTAAGGTTAATGAAGGCATCGTCTTAGGACATCAAATTTCTGAAACAGGTATTGAAGTAGATAATGCTAAGGTTGATGCAATCGAGAAAATGCCATGCCCTACAAATATCAAAGGTATCAGAAGTTTCCTTTGTCATGTTGGTTCCTATAGAAGGTTCATTAAGGACTTCCCGAAGATTTCTAGGCCTCTTACCAATCTCTTGCAAAAGGATATTCCTTTTGTTTTGGACGATGATTGTGAGGAAGCCTTCGAAATACTTAAAAAGGCCTTGATAACTGCACCTATTGTTCAACCACCTGATTGGAACTTACCTTTTGAAATCTTGTGTGATGCTAGTGATTATGCTATTGGTGTTGTCCTAGGACAAAGAGTTGATAAGAAGTTGAATGTTATTCACTATGCTAGTAAAACTCTAGACAGTGCCCAAAGAAACTATGCTACTACTGAAAAGGAATTTTTAGCAGTCGTGTTTGCATGTGAAAAGTTCAGATCTTACATAGTTGATTCCAAAGTCACTATTCACACTGATCAAGCTGCTATTAAGTACCTCATGGAAAAGAAAGACGCTAAACCTAGACTTATCAGATGGGTTCTCTTGCTTCAAAAATTTGATTTGCATGTTGTCGAGAGGAAGGGTGCTGAGAACCCCGTAGCAGATAACTTGTCTAGGTTGGAGAATGTTCTTGATGACCCACAACCTATTGATGATAGCTTTCCTGATGAGCAAATGAATGTCATCAATACTTCACGTGGTACACCGTGGTATGCTGATTATGCAAATTATATCGTTGCCAAATATATACCACCTAGTTTCACATACTAGCAAAAGAAGAAGTTCTTCTTTGATTTGTCACATTACTTTTGGGATGATCCTAACCTTTATAAGGAAGGAGTAGATGGAGTTATTAGACGTTGTGTACCTAAAAATGAACAGGGACAGATCCTACAGAAGTGTCACTCCGAGGCTTACGGAGGACACCATGCGGGAGATAGAACTGCACACAAGGTATTGCAATCAGGTTTCTATTGGCCCACTCTCTTCAAGGATGCCCATAAGTTTGTCTTGTCTTGTGACGAATGTCAAAGAATAGGTAATATCGGTAAACGTCAGGAAATGCCTATGAATTATTCACTTGTCATCGAACCATTTGATGTTTGGGGCTTTGATTATATGGGACATTTTCCAAAATCCAACGGGTATACTCATATCCTAGTTGTTGTTGATTACGTCACTAAGTGAGTAGAAGCTATCCCGACTAGTAGTGCTGATCACAACACCTCTATCAGGATGCTTAAAGAAGTTATTTCCCCAGATTTCGAGTCCCTAGGTGTCTAATGACTGATGGTGGTTCACATTTTATTCATGGTGCTTTTCGTAAAACGCTTTCTAAGTATGATGTCAACCATAGAGTTGCATCTCACTATCACCCTCAGTCTAGTGGTCAAGTAGAGCTAAGTAATAGAGAGATTAAACTAATTCTGCCAAAGACTGTCAATAGGTCTTGAAAGAATTGGTCTAAGAAGCTCTATGATGCACTGTGGGCTTATAGAACTGCTTATAAGAATCCCATGGGCATGTCTCCGTACAAAATGGTTTACGGTAAAGCATGTCATTTACCTCTTGAGCTAGAGCATGAGGCTTATTGGCAATCAAAGAGCTCAACTTTGATTTCAAACTTGCTGGTGAGAAGAGGTTATTTGATATTAGCTTGCTTGATGAATGGAGAGCTCAGGCATATGAAAATGCCAAGTTGTTTAAAGAAAAGGTTAAGAGGTGGCATGATAAAAGGATACAAAAACATGAGTTCAATGTAGGTGATTATGTCTTGCTATATAATTCTCGTTTAAGATTTTTTGCAGGAAAGCTTCTTTCTAAATGGGAAGGTCCTTACATTGTTGAGGAAGTATATCGTTCCGGTGCCATCAAGATCAACAACACGGAAGGTAATTTTCTAAGAGTGGTAAATGGGCAAAGAATCAAGCATTATATCTCAGGTACTCCCATAAATGTTGAAAGCAATATTATCAATACCATAACTCCGGAGGAGTACATAAGGGATGTTTATCAGCCTGTTTCAGACTCCGAAAATGAAGAGGTATGTGATTCGGTAAGTAAACCGACTCCAAAACTTTTCTAGTAGGAATTTTTCTCCGTTTTGGAATTTTTAGAAAAATAGAAAAATTTAAAGTAGTCCGGAAAGCGCACGAGGAGGCGACAAGCCTGCCATGCGCTGGCCACCCCCTGGCCGCGCCTGGGGGGCTTGTGACCACCTCGTGTGCCTCCCAGACTCCGTTTTCTTGTGGAGTACTCCTTCTAGTCGGGAAAAATCATTATATATTCTCCCGAAAGGTCTGACCCTCGTATCACGCAATTTTCCTCTATTTTTGTTTCGAGCTGTTGTGCTGACAGATTTAGATCACTATGGCGTCCCCAAAAGCTCCGAAGGACAAGATCTTCAAGAAAGTCATCAATCCCTACCTCGCAGGAGTGCTGCAACACCCTCAATCTATCGAGATGCGTGAGTGGGTGCTGCACATCCGTGATGTTGAGGGGCCCAATAAGACCGGAAGCGTGGAGGCGAGGCTCGAAGCAATTGAGCACTAATGCCTTGGAAGACGGAGGATCAAACCCAGGTTGCAACAACTCCACCACCATCAACTCCAAAGGAAGACAACTAAGCACGGGTATGGGTAATCCCCTTGGCTTGTGCCAAGCTTGGGGGAGTTGCCCCGGTATCGTATCACCATCATATCTTTTGCCTTTACCTTTTCTTAGTTCGGTCCTTTTTGGTTTTATCTTTCTCTAGTAGAATAAAGTTATTAGTGTTTTAGGCTTGAGTATTGCTTTGTGTCACCCTCGATGTATTCGAGTTCGTGAGTCATATAATAAAGAGTGTTTTAGTTAAGGGCCTTGCTTCATGCCATGATCTGAAAGAAAAGAATGATGAAAGAACAAAAGCATGAAAGATCATGTAATGATCTTATGAGAAGTGATGACTTCACATATAAAAAGAATGTTGATTGAAATTTGTTGCGGGTGGACAAACGTAGATCTTGGTCATTGCTGCAATTAATAGGAAGTAATAAGGAAAGAGAGGTTCACATATAAATATATCATCTTGGACACCATCTATGATTGTGAACACTCACTAAACTATTGCATGCTTAGAAGTAGATGTTGGACAAGGAAGACAACATAATGAATTATGCTTGCTTGGTTCCGAACAATGATTATATGACTAGAGATCTCTTAGCACGTGACGATTGCTTCCACCCCATATCAGCCAAAACTCCCGCACCAAGTAGAGATACTACTTGTGCATCCATAAACCTTCAACCCAGTTTTTCCATGAGAGTCCACCATACCTACCTATGGATTGAATAAGATCCCTCAAGTAAGTTGTCATCGGTGCAAGCAATAAAAATTGCTCCCTTAATATGTATGATCTATTAGTGTGTGGAAAATAAGCTTTGTACGAACCTGTGATGAGGAAGACATAAAAGCGACAGACTGCATAATAAAGTTCTTTATCACAGGAGGCAATATAAAGTGATGTTACTTCACACTAAGAGGACACACATCCAAAACTCAAAAGCGCATGACAACCTCTGCTTCCCTCTGCGAAGGGCCTATATTGTACCTTTACTTTATGCCCTTGGAAGAGTCATGGTGATCTACATCAATTCCTTATTTCACCTTTATCTTGGCTAACGTCATATGCTAGGGAAAGATCGATATTCATATGTCAACTAGGAAGTAAGTATTCATGTATTATTGTTGTTGACATTGCCCTTGAGGTAAACAGTTGGGAGGCGAAACTATAAGCCCCTATCTTTCTCTGTGTCAGACTGAAACTTTGATCTCATGAGTACCACGTGAGTTGTAGCAATTGTAGGACACAAAAGGATGATTGAGTATGTGGATTTGCTTTACCAGCTCCTATTTGGCTCTTTTTGATGTTATGATAAATTGCAATTGTTTCAATGACTAAAGGCTATTGGTTGTTAATTCTCAATAAAGTTCTTGATCCATACTTTACTTTGTGAAGGAATTATCACTTTAGCATAGGAGATGATATGATGATATTGCTGTTCTAACTATGATCATGATGCATGCATGTCCATATCTTGTTTTGTCGACACCTCTCTCTCTAAACATGTGGGCATATTTATTGATCTCGGCATCCGCTTGAGGACAAGTGAGGTCTAAGCTTGGGGGAGTTGATACGTCCATTTTGCATCATGCTTTCATGTTGATATTTATCGCTTTATGGGCTGTTATTACACTTCATGGTACAATACTTATGCCTTTTCTCTCTTATTTTGCAAGGTTTACATCAAGAGGGAGAATGCCGGCAGCTGGAATTCTGGCCTGAAAAAGGAGCAAGTTTGAGATACCTATTCTGGGCAACTCCAAAAGCCGTGAAAATCAACGAGAATTTATTTTGGAATTTATAAAAAATACTGGACGGAAGAAGTACCAGAGGGGAGCGACCAGGAGGCCACAAGCCTGCTAGGCGCGGCCTACCCCCTAGCCGCGCCTAGGGGTCTTGTGGGCTCCCAGTTGGCCCTCTGGCCCCCTCTTTTGCTATAAGGAGGGTTTCGTTCCAGAAAAAATTAAGAGGAGGCTTTCGGGGGGAATCCCCGCCGCCACGAGGAGAAACTTGAGCAGAACCAATCTAGAGCTCCGATAGGGTCATCCTGCCGGGGAATCTTCCCTCCCGGAGGGGGAAATCGTCGCCATCCTCATCACCAACACTCCCCTCATCAGAGGAGACTCATCACCATGAACATCTTCATCAGCACCATCTCATCTCCAAACCCTAGTTCATCTCTTGTAACCAATCTCCGTCTCGCGACTCCGATTCGTACTTGTAAGGTTGCTAGTAGTGTTAATTACTCTTTGTAGTTGATGCTAGTTGGATTACTCGGTGGAAGATTATATGTTCACATCCTTGATGCTATTCAATGCCTCTCTGGTCATGAACATAATTATGCTTTGTGAGTAGTTACTTTTGTTCCCGAGGACATGGGATAAGTCATGCTATAAGTAGTCATGTGAATTTGGTATTCGTTCGATATTTTGATGCGTTGTATGTTGTTTTTCCTCTAGCGGTGTTATGTGAACGTCGACTACATAACACTTCACCATTATTTGGGCCTAGAGGAAGGCATTGGGAAGTAGTAAGTAGATGATGGGTTGCTAGAATGACAGAAGCTTAAACCCTAGTTTATGCGTTGCTTCGTAAGGGGCTGATTTGGATCCACTGGTTTATTGCTATGGTTAGACTTTGTCTTAATTCTTCTTTCATAGTTGTGGATGCTTGTGATCAGGGTTAATCATAAGTGGGAGGTTTGTCCAAGTAAGGGCAGCACCCAAGCACCGGTCCACCCACATATGAAACTATCAAAGTAGCGAACGTGAATCATATGAACATGATGAAAACTTGCTTGACAGAAATTCCCATGTGTCCTCGGGAGCGATTTACCTCCTATAAGAGTTTGTCTAGGCGTGTCCCTTGCTACAAAAGGGATTGGGCCACTTTGCTGCACCTTTGTTACTATTGTTACTTTCTACTTGCTACGAATCATCTTACCACACAACTATCTATTACCCATAATTTCAGTGATTGCAGAGAATACCTTGCTGAAAACCACTTGTCAGATCCTTCTAATCCTCGTTGGGTTTGACACTCTTACTTATCGAAAGGACTATGATAGATCCCCTATACATGTGGGTCATCAGCATACATTAGAGAGCCCACAGCTGAACCATAGGGGTCAATACTAATCTTCTCTCTTTCTGTTGCCGTGGTCGGTGACTGAGTCTTACTCAATCTCATACCTTGCAAAATTGGCAAGAACCCCTTCTTTGAGTTTTCGATATTGAACTTCTTCAATATCTTGTCAAGGTATATGCTTTGTGAAAGACCTATGAGGCGTCTCCATGTATCTCTATAGATCTTGATGCCTAATATGTATGCAGCTTCTCCAAGGTCCTTCACTGAAAAACTCTTGTTCAAGTAGGCCTTTATGCTCTCCAATAACTCTATGTTATTCCCCATGAATAATATGTCATCCACATATAGTATGAGTAAAGCTATAGAGCTCCCATTCACTCTCTTGTACAGACGGGTTTCTCCATAAATCTGCATGAACCCAAACGCTTTAATCACTTCATCAAAGCGAATGTTCCAACTCCGAGATACTTGCACCAGCCCATAGATGGAGCGTTGGAGCTTGCATACCTTGTTAGCACTCTTAGGATCGACAAAACCTTCTGGTTGCATCATATACAACTCTTCCTTAAGATACCCGTTAAGGAACGTTATTTTGACATCCATTTGCCAAATTTCATAATCATGAAAAGCGGCAATTGCTAACATGATTTGAACTAACTTCAGCTTCGCTACCGGAGAGAAAGTCTCATCGTAGTCAAGTCCTTGAATTTGTTGGAAACCCTTTGCGACAAGTACAGCTTTATAAATGGTCACATTACCGTTTGCGTCAATCTTTTTCTTGAAGATCCATTTATTTTCTATGGCTCGCCGATCATCGGGCAAGTCCACCAAACTCCATACTTTGTTCTCATACATGGATCCTATCTCGGATTTCATGGCCTCAAGCCATTTGTTGGAATCTGGGCCCGCCATTGCTTCTTCATAGTTCGAAGGTTCACCGTTGTCTAACAACATGATTTCCATCACAGTGTTGCCGTACCAGTCTGGTGCGGAACGTACCCTTGTGTACCTTCGTGGTTCAGTAGCAACTTGATCTGAAGTTTCATGATCATCATCATTAACTTCCTATTAGATTGGCGTAGGCGCCACAGGAACACTTTCCAGCGCTGCGCTACTCTCCGGTTCGAGAGAAGGTACAGTTACCTCATCAAGTTCTACTTTCCTCCCACTTACTTCTTTCGAGAGAAACTCTTTCTCTAGAAAGGATCCATTCTTAGAAACAAAGATTTTACCTTCGGATCTAAGATAGAAGGTATACCCAATAGTTTCCTTAGGGTATCCTATGAATACGCATTTCTCCGCTTTGGGTTTGAGCTTTTCTGGTTGAAGTTTCTTCACATAAGGATCGCAGCCCCAAACTTTTAGAAACGACAGCTTAGGTTTCTTGCCAAACCATAATTCAACGGTGTCGTCTCAACGGATTTAGACGGTGCCCTATTTAAAGTGAATGCTACAGTTTCCAATGCATATCCACAAAATGATAGCGGTAAGTCGGTAATAGACATCATAGATGGTACCATATCTAATAAAGTGCAATTATGATGTTCAGACTCTCCGTTACGTTGCGGTGTGCCAGGCGGCGTTAGTTGTGAAACAATTCCACACTTCCTTAGGTGTGTGCCAAACTCGTGACTCAAATATTCTCCTCCATGATCAGATCGTAGACACTTTATTTTTCTGTCACATTGATTCTCAACCTCACTCTAAAATTCCTTGAACCTTTCAAATGTTTCAGACTTATGCTTCATCAAGTAGATATATCCATACCTACTCAAATCATCGGTGAGAGTGAGAACATAACGATAGCCACCGCGAGCCTCAACGTTCATTGGACCACACACATCAGTATGTATTATTTCCAATAAGTCGGTTGCTCTCTCCATTATTCTTGAGAATAGAGTCTTAGTCATCTTTCCCATGAGGCACGGTTCGCATGTGTCAAATGATTCAAAGTCAAGACACTCTAACAGTCCATCGGTATGGAGTTTCTTCATGCGCTTGACACCGATATGACCAAGGCAGCAGTGCCACAAGTATGTGGGACTATCATTATCAACCTTACATCTTTTGGTATTCACACTATCAATATGTGTAACATCACGATCAAGATTCATCAAGAATAAACCATTCACCAGTGGAGCATGACCATAAAACATATCACTCATATGAATAGAACAACCATTATTCTCTGACTTAAATGAGTAGTCGTCTCGCATTAAGCAAGACCCTGATACAATGTTCATGCTCAAAGCTGGTACTAAATAACAATTATTAAGGTTTAAAACTTATCCCGAAGGTAGATGTAGAGGCAGCATGCCGACGGCGATCACATCAACCTTGGTGCCATTCCCGACGCGCATCGTCACCTCGTCCTTAGCCAGCCTCCGTTTATTCCGAAGTTCCTGCTTTGAGTTGCAAATGTGAGCAACAACACTGGTATCAAATACCCAGGAGCTACTACGAGCGTTGGTAAGGTACACATCAATAACATGTATATCACATATACCTTTGACGTTGCCGGCCTTCTTATCCGCTAAGTACTTGGGGCAGTTCTGCTTCCAGTGACCTTTTCCCTTGCAATAGAAGCACTCAGTCTCAGGCTTGGGTCCATTCTTTTTCTTCTTCCCAGCATCTGGCTTACCGGGTGCAGGAACGGCTTTGCCGTCTTTCTTGAAGTTCTTCTTACCCTTGCCCTTCTTGAAACTGGTGGTCTTGTTGACCATCAACACTTGATGCTCTTTCTTGATTTCTACTTCTGCAGATTTCAGCACCAAGTACAACTCAGGAATGGTCTTCTCTATCCCTTGCATGTTGTAGTTCAACACAAAACCCTTGTAGCTTGATGGGAGAGACTGGAGGATTCTATCAATTATAGCGTCATCCGGAAGTTCGACTCCAAGCTGAGTCAAATGACCGTGCAACCCAGACATTCTGAGTATATGCTCACTAACAGAACTGTTCTCCTCCATCTTACAGCTAAAGAACTTGTCGGAGACTTCATATCTCCCTACCTAGGCATGAGCTTGAAAAACGAGCTTCAGCTCCTGGAACATCTCATATGCTCCGTGTTGCTCAAAATGCCTTTGGAGCCCCGTTTCTAAACTGTATAGCATGCCACACCTAACCAGAGAGTAGTCATCACTCTGCGTCTGCCAGACGTTCTGAACATCCTGGGCTGCCACAGGAACAGGAGGGTCACCTAGCGGCCCATCAAGGACATAAGCCTTGTTGGATGCAATGAGTATGAGCTTCAAGTTGCGGACCCAGTCCGCATAGTTGCTACCATCATCTTTCAGCTTGTTTTTTTCTAGGAACGCGTTGAAATTTAAGTTGACAGGTGCGTTGGCCATTGGATCTACACAATATTTGTAAAGACAACTTTTAGACTAAGTTCATGATAATTAAGTTCATCTAATCAAATTATGTATGAACTCCTGATACGTCCATTTTGCATCATGCTTTCATGTTGATATTTATATCTTCTTGGGCTGTTATTCCACTTCATGGTACAATACTTATGCCTTTTCTCTCTTATTTTGCAAGGTTTACATGAAGAGGGAGAATGCCGACAGTTGGAATTCTGGCCTGAAATTGGAGCAAGTTTAAGATACCTATTCTGCGCAACTCCAAACGCCATAAAAATCAATGAGGATTTTTTTTCCGGATTTATAAAAAATACTGGGCCGAAGAAGCGCCACAGGGGCGCCAGGAGGTGGCCACAAGCCTGCTAGGCGCGGCCACCCCCCTGGCCACGCCTAGGGGGCGTGTGGGCACCCAGCTGGCCCTCTGGCCCCCCTCTTCTGCTATATGAAGGGTTTCGTCCAGGAAAAAATACTCAAGAAGAGGCTTTTTCGTGGATTCGCCCCCGCCACATGGCGGAACTTGAGCAGAACCAATCTAGAGCTCTAGCGGGACGATCCTGCCGGGGAAACTTCCCCCCCGAAGGGGGAAATCGTCGCCATCGTCATCACCAACACTCCTCTCATCAGAGGGGACTCATCACCATCAACATCTTCATCAGCACCATCTCATCTCCAAACCCTAGTTCATCACTTGTAACCAATCTTCGTCTCGCGACTCCGATTGGTACTTGTAAGGTTGCTAGTAGTGTTAATTACTCTTTGTAGTTGATGTTAGTTGGATTATTTAGTGGAAGAGTTTATGTTCAGATCCTTGATGGTACTCATTACCTCTCTGGTCATGAATATGATTATGCTTTTTGAGTAGTTACTTTTGTTCCTGAGGACATGAGATAAGTCATGCTAATAGTAGTCATGTGAATTTGGTATTCGTTCGATATTTTGATGTGTTGTATGTTGTTTTTCCTCTAGTGGTGTTATGTGAACGCCGACTACATAAAACTTCACCATTATTTGGGCCTAGAGGAAGGCATTGGGAAGTAGTAAGTAGATGATGGGTTGCTAGAGTGATAGAAGCTTAAACCCTAGTTTATGCGTTGCTTCGTAAGGGGTTGATTTGGATCCACTAGTTTAATGCTATGGTTAGACTTTGTCTTAATTCCTCTTTCATAGTTGCGGATGCTTGCGAGAGGGGTTAATCATAAGTGGGATGCTTCTCCAGGTAAGGGCAGTACCCAAGCGCCAGTCCACCCACATATCAAACTATCAAAGTAACGAACGCGAATCATATGAACATGATGAAAACTAGCATGACAGAAATTCCCGTGTGTCCTCGGGAGCGTTTTTCCTCCTATAGGACTTTGACCAAGCTTGTCCCTTGCTACAGAAGGGATTGGGCCACTTTGCTGCACCGTTGCTACTTTTGTTACTTGTTGCTTGCTATGAATCATCTCACCACACAACCACTTGTTACCGATAATTTCAGTGCTTGCAGATATTTCCTTGCTGAAAACCACTTGTCAGATCCTTCTGCTCCTCGTTGGGTTCGACACTCTTACTTATCGGAAGGACTACGATAGATGCCCTATACTTGTGGGTCATCAACTCCCACTTAAATCGACATCCCTCTAGTCATCTAAGTGTTGCATGATCCATGTCGACTAACCCGTGTCCTATCATCACGTGAGACGGACTAATCGTCGATGGTGAGCATCTTCATGCTGATCGTATTCAACCATACGACTCATGTTCGACCTTTCGGTCTCTGGTATACCAGGCCATGTCTGCACATGCTAGGCTCGTCGAGTCAACCTAAGTGTTTCGCGTGTGTAAATTTGGCTTGCACCCGTTGTATATGAACGTTAGAATCTATCACTCCCGATCATCACGTGGTGCTTCGAGACAACGATCCTTCGGAACGGTGCACACTTAGGGGAATACATTCTCGAAATTTGATGAGGGATCATCTTATTATGCTACCGTCGTTCAAAGCAATAAGATGAAAAACATGATAAACATCACATGCAATCATATAGTGACATGATATGGTCATTATCATCTTTGCTCCTTCGATCTCCATCTTCGGGCATCGCATGATCATCATCGTCACCGGCGTGACACCATGATCTCCATCATCATGATCTCCATCATCGTGTCTCCATGAAGTTGTCACGCCAACTACTATTACTACTACTACTACAGCTAACCGTTAGCAATGAAGAAAAAGTAGTAAACACATGGCGTTGCATCTCATACAACAAATTAATACAAATCTTATGGCTCCTGCCGGTTGTCATACTCATCGACATGCAAGTCATGAATCCTATTACAAGAACATGATCATCTCATATATCACACATGTAACATCACATCCTTTGGCCATATCACATCACATGTCAAACCCTGCAAAACCATGATCCTCTAATTGTTGTTGCAAGTTTTACGTGGCTGATTTGGGTTTCTAGCAAGAACGCCTTCTTACCTACGTGACAGCCACAACGTTGATATTCCAAAGCTATTTACCCTTCATAAGGACCCTTTTCATCAAATCCAATCCGACTAGAGTAGGAGAGACAGACACTGGCTAGCCACCTTATGCATCGTGTGCATGTTAACCGGTGGAACCTGTCTCACGTAAGCGTACGTGTAAGGTCGGTCCGGGCCACTTCATCCCACAATACCACCGGAAAAGAATAAGGCTAGTAGCGGCAAGCGATTGACAAAATCAGCGCCCACAACTTTTTGTGTTCTACTCCTGCAAAGAATCTACGCATAGAAAACCTGGCTCTGATACCACTGTTGGGTAACGTAGCAAAAATTCAAAAATTTCCTACGCCATACTTAGATCTTCCTATGGAGAAACCAGCAATGAGAGAGGGGTGAGAGCATCTTCATACCTTTGAAGATGGCTAAGCGGAAGCGTTGCTAGAACGTGGTTGATGGAGTCATAATGGTTGCGATTCAGATCGCGGTGTGATTCCGATCTCGTGCCGAACCACGACACCTCCGCGTTCAACACACGTGCAGCCCGGTGACGTCTCCTGCAACTTGATCCAGCAAGGAGGTGGGAGAGGTTGGGGAAGAGCTCCGACAGCACGATGGCATGGTGGCGATGGAGCGACGAGGTCTCCCGACAGGGCTTCACCAAGCACCATGGGAGAGGAGGAAGAAGAGAAGCAGGGATGCGCCGAGAGAGAGAGAGAGAGAAATGGGCGTGTCTCCAATGGCCAAACCCCCCACTATATATAGGGGGAAGGGGAGGGTGGCGCACCCCTTAGGGTTCCTACCCCTAAGGGGTGCGGAAGCACTAGATGGCGCCAAGAGGTGGCGGCCAGGAGGGGAGGAGGGGGTGGCGCACCCCCTGGTGGGCCTAAGGCCCACCTGACTTAGAGTTTGCCCCCCTTCCCTCATCCTTGCACCTTGGGCACCTGGTAGGAGGCGCACCAGCTCACTTTGGGCTGGTTCCCTTCCACCTGTTGGCCCATATCACCTTTTAGGGCTTGTGGCCCCTCTCGGTGGACCTCCGGAACCCTTCCGGTGGTCCCGTCACTTTGTCGGTGGTGCCCGAAACATTTCCGGCGTCCACACCCATCCAACCTATATATCAATCTTTACCTCCGGACTATTCTAGAGCTCCTCGTGATGTCTGGGATCTCATCCGCGACTCCGAACAACCTTTGGTAACCTCGTACAACAATTCCCTATAACCCGTCATCGAACCTTAAGTATGTAGACCCTACGGGTTCGGGAGGCATGATGTCATGACCGAGACACCTCTCCGGCCAATAACCATCAGCGGGATATGGATACCCATGGTGGCTCCCACATGTTCCATGATGATCTCATCGGATGAACCACGATGTCAAGGATTCAATCAATCCCGTATAGAATTCCCTATGTCTGTCGGTATTGAACTTGCCCGAGATTCGATCGTCGATATCCCTGTACCTTGTTCAATGTCGTTACCGGTAAGTCTCTTTACTCATTCTGTAGCACATCATCTTGTGACTAACTCCTTAGTCACATTGTGCTCATTATGATGGTGTTCTACCGAGTGGGCCCAGAGATAGCTCTCCGTCACACGGAGTGACAAATCCCGATCTTGATTCGTGCCAACCCAACAGATACTTTTGGAGATACCCATAGTGCACCTTTATAATCACCCAGTTACGTAGTGACGTTTGATACACCCAAAGCACTCCTACGGTATCGTAGAGTTGCACAATCTCACGGTCGAAGGAAAAGATACTTGACATTAGAAAAGCTTTAGCATACGAACAACACGATCTAGTGATATTCTTAGGATTGGGTCTTGTCCATCACATCGTTCTCCCAATGATGTGATCCCGTTATCAATGACATCCAATGTCCATGATCAAGAAACCATGATCATATATTGATCAACGAGCTAGCCAACTAGAGGCTTGCTAGGGACACATTGTGATCTATTTATTCACACATGTATTACTGTTTCTCGTTAATACAACTATAGCATGATCAAGGAAATATGATAATAACCATTTTATTATTGCCTCTAGGGCATATTTCCAACATATATATCTTGTGTGTTTAGTAGCTACGCAAGATGAGTGATCGTGCATGGATGTACACCGGTCACACTAGTCAGAAAGAGATGACCAAAGAATGGTTAACAAAAATGAGGGGGTTTGTGAAAGCCGCGTTTGCAAATGGCTAGATAAAAATCTGGTGCCCCTGTCATGGGTGCAACAACTTTAAACACATGATAGAGGATGAAATGGGTAAACACCTGCAGAAGAGGGGTTTTATGTCTGATTATACAGTGTGGACATTTCATGGTGAGTCCGTCCAACGTGCCAGAGCTGAAGTGGTACATCATCGCATCGACGAGCATGGTACCGGGATCGAAGACATGGTGCAAGACTTTGATGATTCTCGGGATTCGAACAATGAGATGGAAGAATATACAAAGGCCTTCTATGAAAAGTTCAAAACGTCCTCTCCATGAGCACATTGAGTTTTGTCAGCTGGATGCCACAACACAAGTAATGGCTCAGCAGGCTCAATTCAACTTGGGCAGAAAATCCTACGACACGATGATGACACTATTTGGACACTTTCTACCCAAAGGCCATGTCACGTGTGCAAACCTGCATCAGTCGGACAAAATACTCCATGTACTTAAGATGCCCTATGAGAAGATAGATGCCTGTGAGATAGGATGTGTCTTATTTAGGTTTAAATATACGGGGTTGAACTATTCACTACTCGAATCAAGGAATTTGCTATCAGCCAGTTCTTTACCGTCTGCTTCCACAAAACAGACAGCAAAGGCATGGCAGTTCCCAAAGAACCTATTTGCCATCAGCCTACACTTTGTCGTCTGCCAGCGGACGACAGAGAAGGCGCTCGTAGACGGCCAAGGGCCTGATACGCCTCCAACGTATCTATAATTTTTGATGGTTCCATGCTATTATCTTGTCAACATTGGATGTTTTGTATGCATGAATATGCTATTTTATATATTTTTTGAGACTAACCTATTAACTCAGTGCCAAGTGCCAGTTCCTGTTTTTTTCGTGTTTTTGACCTTTTTCAGAGGAGAATATTAAACGGAGTCCAAACGGAGTAAAACCTGCGGAATGATTTTTTCCATAACAGAAGACACGCCGGAAACTTGAGAACCAAGGCAGGGGACCTCGGAGGAGGTCACTAGCCACCCAGTCCCGGCCTAGGGGCGGTCCTAGCAAGCTTGTGGGCCCCCTATGGCTCCCCTGCCCTAGTTCTTCCGCCTATAAATTCCCTAAAAATCTGAAACCACGGGAGAGAGCCACGGAAATACTTTTCCGCCGCCGCAAGCTTTTGTCTCCACAAGATCCCATCTGGAGCACGTTCTGGTGCCCTGTCGGAGGGGGATTCGGACATAGAGGGCTTCTTCATCAACACCATTGCCTCTCTGATGATGCGTGAGTAGTTCACCATAGACCTTCAGGTCCATAGCTAGTAACTAGATGGCTTCTTCTCTCTCTTGGAACTTCAATACAAAGTTCTCCATGATCTTCATGGAGATCTATCTGATGTAACCTTCTTTTGTGGGCTGTTTGTCGAGATCCGATGAATTGTGGATTTATGATCAGATTATCTATGAATGTTATTTGAGTTTGCTTTGATCTCTTATATGCATGATTTCATATCCTTGTAGTTCTCTTCGAGTTGCGGGTTTCGTTTGGCCAACTTGATCTATAATTCTTACAATGGGAGAAGTGCTTGGTTTTGGGTTCATATCATGCGGTGACCTCACCCAGTGACAGAAGGGGTAGCGAGGCACGTATCGTGTTGTTGCCATCAAGGGTAAAAAGATGGGGTTTATATCTATTGCATGAATTTATCCCTCTACATCATGTCATCTTGCTTAAGGCGTTACTCCGTTTGTCAGGAACTTAATACACTAGATGCATGCTGGATAGCGGTCGATGTGTGGAGTAATAGTAGTTGATGCAGAAAGTATCGGTCTACTTGTCTCGGACGTGATGCCTATATGTATGATCATTGCCTTAGATATCGTCATGACTTTGCGCGGTTCTATCAATTGCTCGACAGTAATTCGTTCACCCACCGTAATACTTGCTATCATGAGACAAATTCTCTAGTGAACACTATGGCCCCCGGGTCTACTTCACATCATATTTTCATCTCTACACTTCTACTTTGTTGCACTTTCCACCTTCATATCTCACCTTGAAATTAACCGTGAAAGGATTGACAACCCCTTTGTAGCGTTGGGTGCAAGTTTGCTTGTTTTTGCGCAGGTACTTTGGAGACTTTCCTTGGTACACCTACTGGATTGATACCTTGGTTCTCAAACTAAGGGAAATACTTACTGCTACTATGCTGCATCACCCTTTCCTATTCAAGGGAAAAACCAACGCAAGGTCAAGGGGTAGCAAGAAGAATTTCTGGCGCCTTTGCCGGGGAGTATCAAGTCAAGAATAGACTTCCTCCAACGTGTCAATTTCTGGCACCGGGGACTGTTCTAAGTGAAGATTATCCAAGTAACTATCGCAAACTCATCTCTTGCATTTTTTTGCCTCTCGTTTTCCTCTCCCCCACTTCTGAAAAACAAAAATTACAAAAATATTTGCCTTTTTCGTTTGCCTTTTCTTTCGCTTGCTTTCTATTCGCTTGTGTGCTTGTCTGCTTGCTGAAGTCACCATGACTGAAAACACCAAACTTTGCGACTTCTCGAATACTAATAATAATGATTTTACTTGTACTCCGATTGCTCCCGCCAGTAGTGTGGAATCATATGAAAACAATGCTGCTTTGCTGAATCTTGTTATGAAAGAGCAATTTTCCGGCCTTCCTAGTGAAGATGCCGCATCCCATCTTAATACCTTCATTGAGTTATGCGATATGCAAAAGAAGAAAGATGTGGATAATGATGTGATTAAACTGAAGCTATTTCCGTGCTCATTGCGAGATTGGGCAAAAACTTG
Organism: Hordeum vulgare subsp. vulgare; assembly: GCF_904849725.1. NCBI lineage: Eukaryota > Viridiplantae > Streptophyta > Magnoliopsida > Poales > Poaceae > Hordeum > Hordeum vulgare. The sequence goes on along the minus strand of NC_058519.1, from coordinate 180,582,183 downwards.
GTTTTCATCTTTGCCCAAAAATAGTATTGATTCTTGGAACAAGTGTAAAGATGCTTATATATCCAAGTATTTTCCACCGGCTAAGATTATCTCTCTCCGTAATGATATCATGAATTTTAAGAAAATAGATCATGAGCAAGTTGCACAATCTTGTGAGAGAATGAAATTGATGATTAGAAATTGTTCTGCTCATGGTTGAGTCTTTGGATGATTATACAAATCTTCTATGCTGGATTGAATTTTGCTTCAAGAAATATCTTGGATTCCGCCTCCGGTGGAACTTTCATGGAAATCACACTAGGAGACGCCACAAAACTCTTAGAAAATATCATGACAATCTATTCCCAGTGGCATACTGAAAAGGTCACCTGCTAGTAAAAAAGTGCATGCTATAGAAGAAATTAACTCTTTGAGTGCTAAGATGGATGAGTTAATGAAATTGCTTGCTAGGAAAGGTGCTCCTTTAGATCCAAATGATATGCCCTTGTCTTCATTGATTGTGAGTAGCAATGAGAGCTTGGATGTTAATTTTGTTGGTAGGAATAATTTTGGCCACAACAATGCTTCTAGAGGTAACTATATTTCTAGGCCTTTTCCTAGTAATCCCTCTCATAACTTTGGCAATTCCTACAAAAAAGCTCATGGAAATTACAACAAATTACCCTCTGATTTAGAGAGTAATATTAAAGAGTTTATCAACTCGCAAAAGATTTTGAATGCGTCCATAGAAGAAAAACTACTCAAAATTGATGACTTGGCTAGGACCGTTGATAGAATGTCTCTTGCTATAGATACTATGAAAGTGAGATGTGATCCTCCCAAGATCAATATGGATGAAACTTTGAAAGCTATGCGTGTTTCCATGAATGAGAGTAAAGAAAGAACCGCCCAAATTCGTGCTAGACATGAATGGCTTAAAAAGCCGTGTTCTCGTGATGAGAATCACGAAGATCATAAAGTGCTTGGTGTGACTCCCATTGAATCCTTGTTTTCTAATGCCAAACCTAATGATGATGGTGTTGGATATGAATCCACTTTAGTTGAGAAACGCCCCAATGATTCGTAGTCCATCTATCTTGATGCTACAAGCATTGAAAGTGGAGTAGAGGATATCAAAACTTTGAGTAGTAATGAAATTACTACTTTGGATTTCAAGGAATTCAATTATGATAGTTTCTCTTTGATTGAATCTATTTCCTTGATGTAATCCATGGTAAACTCTCCACACGCTTATAGCCAAAACAAGGCCTTTACCGACCATATCGTCGATGCTATGATGAAATCTCTTGAAGAGAAACTTGAGTTGGAAGTTTCTATTCCTAGAAAACTTCATGATGAGTGGGAACCTACTAACAAAATTAAGTTCAAAAACTATGAATGCAATGCTTAGTGTGATTTGGGTGCTAGTGTTTCCGCGATTCCAAAGTCTTTATGTGATGTTCTAGGCTTCCATGAGATTGATGAGTGCTCTCTTAATTTGCATCTTGTGGGTTCTACTGTTAATAAACCTATGGGAAGTATCAATGATGTTCTTATTATTGCAAATAGGAACTATGTACCCGTAGATTTCATTGTGCTTGATATTGATTGCAATCCGACATGTCCTATCATTCCTGGTAGACCTTTCCTAAGCACTATTGGTGCTATCATCGATATGAAGGAAGGGAATATTAGATTTCAATTTCCATTGAAGAAGGGCATGGAATATTTTCCTAAAAATAAAATAAGATTGCCTTATGAATCCATGATGAGGGCTACTTATGGTTTGAGTACCAAAGACGACGATACTTGATTCTATCGCCTTATGCCTAGCTATGGGCGTTAAACAATAGCACTTGTTGGGAGGCAACCCAATGAATTGATCTTTGCTTTTTTGCTTTCTGTTTTGTTGTTTCCACACCATCATAATTCTGTTATGATTGTGTTTTTATGTTTATTTTTGTGTTTGTGCTAAGTAAAACCTTTATGACTAGTTTTGGTGTTGGTTGTTTGATCTTGTTGAAAAATACAGAAACTTTGCCCTCACAAAATTATTTTTCGTTCTTATCTAGAAAGAGATTTTGAGTTGATTCTTTTTGCTGATGTTTTATATGCTAATTTCCCGAATTGTCATAATTTTTAGAATTTTTGAGATACCAGAATTGTACGAAGTATGCAGATTGCTACAGACTGGTCTGTTTTTGACAGATTCTGTTTTTTTGTTGTGTTTATTGCTTATTTTGATGAAACTATGGATAGTATCGGGGGGGGGGGTACTAGCCATGGAAAAGTGAGAATACAGTAATATAACACTAAATAGAAATCAAGTTTTCTACAGTACCTAAAGAGTTGGTAGTTTGTTTTCTTGTGCTAATGATATCACGAGTTTCTCTTTAAGTTTTGTGTTGTGAAGTTTTCCAGTTTTGGGTGATGTTCTCATGGACAATGGGATAAAGAGTGAAAAGAGCTCAAGCTTGGGGATTCCCAAGGCATCCCAAGCCAAATTCAAGGACACCAAAAAGCCTAAGCTTCGGGATGCCCCGGGAAGGCATCCCCTCTTTCGTTTTCAATCCATCGGTAACGTTACTTGGAGCTATATTTTTATTCACCACATGATATGTGTTTTGCTTGGAGCGTCATGTATTACAGGAGTCTTTTCTTTTTGTTGTATCACAATCATCCTTGCTGCACACCTATTTGAGAGAGACATGCACTTATCGTGATTTTGCTAGAATACTCATTGAGCTTCACTTATATCTTTTGAGCTAGATAACTTTGCTCTAGTGCTTCACTTAGATCTTTTTAGAGCACGGCGGTGTCATATTTTGGAGAAATAAGAAGTCTCGATATTCACTTATATCTTTTTGAGAGTGCTCTCTCTAAGCAACTTGGTATTTAGCTTGTGCTATGAAAGTAGTCCTAAAGATGATAGGCATCCAAAGAGGATATAATAAAAACTTACATATTCTTGTGCATTGATTAGTAAAGAGAAGTTTGATTCCTCTCAATTAGTTTTGAGACATGGATTTGATAATATTAGAGTCATGTTAGTAGGGTGTTGTGAATCTAGAAATACTTGTGTTGAAGTTAGTGATTCCCGTAGCATGCACGTATGGTGAACCGCTATGTTAGGAAGTCGGAGCATAATTGATTTATTGATTGTAATCCTTTGTGTGGCAGTCGGGATCGCGCGATGGTTAACACCTACCAACCCTTCGCCTAGGAGTATGCATTTAGCACTTTGTTTCGATTACTAATAAAACTTTCGAAATAAGTATATGAGTTCTCCATGACTAATGTTAGTCCATGGTATAGATGCACTTTCACCTTGCACCATTGCTAGCCTCTCTAGTGCTGCGCAATTTTTGCCGATGCACAAACCCACCATATACCTTCCTCAAAACAGCCACCATACCTACCTATTATGGCATTTTCATAGCCATTCCGAGATATATTGCCACACAACTACCACCGTTCTGTCTCATGATTTGTGCCGTCACTTTCATATTGCCATTGCATGATCGTAATATAGCTAGCGAGATGTTTCAACTCCATACACTAAGCTAGATCGTTGCACATCCCGGTACACTGCCGGAGGCATTTCCTATAGAGTCATCATTGTTCTAAGTATTGAGTTGTGAGTAAATAAAAGTGTGATGATCATCATTATTAGAGCATTGTCCCATGTGAGGAGATAAAAAAGAGGCCAAAGATGCCCACAAAAAAAATTGAGAAAAAAAATGAAAAGAGGCCAAAGAGCCCAAACAAAAAAATAAGAGAAAAAGAGAGAAGGGACAATGCTACTATCTTTTTCCACCCGTGTGCTTCAAAATAGCACCATGTTCTTCATGATTGAGAGTCTCTTCTTTTGACACTTCCATATACTAGTGGGAATTTTCGTTATATAACTTGGCTTGTATATTCCAATGATGGGCTTCCTCAAAATTGCCCTAGGTCTTCGTGAGCAAGCAAGTTGGATGCACACCCACTAGTTCTTCTTTTGAGCTTTCACACACTTATAGCTCTCGTGCATCCGTTGCATGGTAATCCCTACTCATTAACATTGATATCTATTGATGGGCATCTCCACAACCCTTTGATACGCCGAGTCAATGTGACCATCTCCTCCCTTTTTTCCTCACAACCTCCACCACACTCTATTCCACCTATAAGTGCTATATCCATGGCTCACACTCATGTATTGCGTGAGAGTTGAAAAAATTTGAGAAAGTAAGAGGGTGAATACAATTACTTGGCCAATACCGGGGTTGTGCATGATTTAAATTCGTTGTGTGGGGATGATGGAGCATAGCCAGACTATATGATTTTGTAGGGATAACTTTCTTTGGCCTTGTTACTTCAAAAGTTCATGATTACTTTGCTAGTTTGCTTGAAGTATTATTGTTTTCATGTCAATAGCAAACTATTGTTTTGAATCTTACGGATCTGAACATTCATGTCACATGAAAGAAGTTACAAAGGACAAGTATGTTAGGTAGCATTCCACATAAAAAATTCAGTCTTTATCACTGCCCTACTCGAGGACGAGCAGGAGTTAAGCTTGGGGATGCTTGATATGTCTCCAACGTATCTATAATTTTTGATGGTTCCATGCTATTATATTGTCTACATTGGATGTTTTGTATGCATGAATATGCTATTATATATATTTTTTGGGACTAACCTATTAACTCAGTGCCAAGGGCCAGTTCCTGTTTTTTCCGTGTTTTTGACCTTTTTCAGAGGAGAATACTAAACGGTGTCCAAACAGAATAAAACCTGCAGAATGATTTTTTCCATAATAGAAGACATGCACGAAACTTGAGAACCAAGGCAGGGGACCTCGGAGGAGGTCACAAGCCCCCTGTGGCTCCCCTGCCCTAGTTCTTCCTCCTATAAATTCCCTAAAAAATCTGAAACCACGGGAGAGAGCCACGAAAATACTTTTCCGCCGCCGCAAGCTTCTGTCTCCGCAAGATACCATCTGTGGCACGTTCTGGTGCCCTGCCGGAGGGGGGATTCGGACACGGAGGTCTTCTTCATCAACACCATTGCCTCTCTGATGATGCGTGAGTAGTTCACCACAGACCTTCAAGTCCATAGCTAGTAGCTAGATAGCTTCTCTCTCTCTTGGATCTTCAATACAAAGTTCTCCATGATCTTCATGGAGATCTATCCGATGTAACCTTATTTTGCGTTGTGTTTGTCGAGATCCGATGAATGGTGGATTTATGATCAGATTATCTATGAATCTTATTTGAGTTTCCTCTGATCTCTTATATGCATGATTTTGTATCCTTGTAATTCTCTTCGAGTTGTGGGTTTCGTCTGGCCAACTTGATCTATAATTCTTGCAATGGGAGAAGTGCTTGCTTTTGGGTTCATACCGTGCGGTGACCCCACCCAGTGACAGAAGGGGTAGCGAGGCACGTATCGTGTTGTTGCCATCACGGGTAAAAAGATGGGGTTTATATCTATTGCATGAATTTATCCCTCTACATCATGTCATCTTGCTTAAGGCGTTACTCCGTTTGTCATGAACTTAATACACTAGATGCAAGCTGGATAGCGGTCGATGTGTGGAGTAATAGTAGTAGATGCAGAAAGTATCGGTCTACTTGTCTCAGTTGTGATGCCTATATGTATGATCATTGCCTTAGATATCGTCATGACTTTGCGCGGTTCTATCAATTGCTCGACAGTAATTCGTTCACCCACCGTAATACTTGCTATCATGAGACAATTCTCTAGTGAACACTATGGCCCCGGGTCTACTTCACATCATATTTTCAGCTCTACACTTTTACTTTGTTGCACATTCCACCTTCAGATCTCACCTTGCAGTTAACCGTGAAGGGATGGACAACCCCATTGTAGCGTTGGGTCCAAGTTTGCTTGTTTTTGCGCAGGTACTTTGGAGACTTGCCTTGGTACTCCTACTGGATTGATACTTTGGTTCTCAAACTAAGGGAAATACTTACAGCTACTGTGTTGTAATACCCTTTCCTGTTCAAGGGAAAAACCAACGCAAGCTCAAGAGGTAGCAGGGCCCAGCCCCCCCCCCCCACTTTTCGTCCGCCAGCAGATGATAAAGGACCAAGGCCCCACCCCCTAATGACCGCCGCCAACCCTAATCCCCACCCCTCTCTTTGTCGTTTGCCTCCACCCCTTTGCCGTCTACCTGCAGACGACAAAGGGGACGACCCCATAAAAATGAGCGCGCCCACCCCACCGCCACACTCTCTCCCAATCTCTCCCACTCTCTGTCTCGCCCCTGCCCACCCCGAGCACCTCCGCCACACCACCGAAGCCGTGCCAGCCCCTCACCCCGCCCCGGCCACCCACTCCTCCCAGCACCGGCCCCCACCCCGCAACCGGCCACCCCTCATCGGGCCTCCTCCCTATGCTGCAACCCCACACCGCAACCGGCCACCTCTCCTCCCCTGCGTCAGGTCTCGTGCCACGCTTGGTGCCCCTACCGCCGCTCGGCGCCCCTACCGCTGCCCGGTACCCCATGTCGCCGCCCCCACCCCGCCCCCACCGCCCTGGCCCCCCACTGCCCCCAAGATCAGTTTTTTTTACCTTTTTTTGTTGTAGTTTAGTTGATTAGTTTAGTTTAGTTTGTTGTAGTTTAGTTGATTAGTTTAATTTATTAGTTGGTAGTTTAGTTTAGTGGTAGTTTAGTTTAGTTGGTCTTTTTTGTTCTTTATTTGTGGTTTTCCTTTTTTAGTTTAGTTTAGTTTAGTTGGTAGTTTAGTTTAGTTTTGAAGGAGGAGTGGAAGAAGAAGAAGAAGAGGAGGAGGAGGAGAAGAGGAGAAGAGGAGGAGAAGGAGAAGAAGAGGAGGAGGAGGAGGAGAAGAGAAGAAGGAATATGAAAAATAAAAATAAGGAAGAAGAAGAAGAAGAATAAGAAGAAAAGAAGAAGAAAAGAAGAAAAGAAGAAGACTAGAAGGAAAGAAGAAGAAGAAGAAGAATAAGAAGAAGGAGAGGAAGAAGGAGAAGGAGGAGAAGGAGGAGGATAAGAAGAAGAAGAAGAAGAAGAAGAAGAAGAAGAAGAAGAAGAAGGAGAAGAAGAAGAAGAAGAAGAAGAAGACGAAGAAAAAGGAAAAGAAGGAAGAATAAGAAGAAGAAGAAGAAGAAGAAGAGAAGAAGAAGAAGAAAATGAAAAAGAAGAAGAAGAAGAAGAAGAAAAGGAAGGAAGAAGAGGAGGAAGAAGAAAAGGAAGAAGAGGAAAAAATAGGAGGAGGAAGAAGAAAACGACACCCGACACGACGCGTTGACACCCAGACACGACGCCCGACACGTCTCGATGGAACACTAAATGACATCTATATAGGTTAGGGGTGCCTCGACGTTGATGGAACCCTAAATGACATATATTTCGGGTAGGTGTGCCTCTGCATTGACAAAATCAGCGGTGCAATTTGTTATTTTAGAACTTGGCAGTGGCATCCTGTTGTAAAATATTTAGTTAGGTTGACAGAAAAACTATAATGATATCTTACTCATCTTTGGATTTAAATGTGCAGTTGTTTTTGTTGCTATAAGGTCTTGGTGTTCGACGAGCTCTGCCCCTGCGTTCAACTAGGCAAGATGAGTGATCGTGCCTGGATGTACAACGGTCACCCTAGTCAGAAAGAGATGACCAAAGAATGGTTTCTAAAAACCAAGTAGTTTCTGAAAGCCGCATTTGCAAATGGCCAGGAAACAAACTGGTGCCCCTGTCCTGGGTGTGACAACTATAAAAAGAGGAAAGAGGTTGAAATGATTAAACACCTGCAGGGGAGGGGTTTTAAGCCTAATTATACAGTGTGGACATTTCATGGTGAGTCTATACAACGCACCAGAGCCGAGGTGGTTCGTCGTCGCATCGACGGGCATGGTACTGGGATCGAAGACATGGTGCAAGACTTTGATGATGCTCGGAATTCAGACGATGAGATGGAGGAATCTGCAAAGGCCTTCTATTAAATGTTGGAGTCTTCAAAACGTCCTCTCCACGAGCACATTGAGCCTTGTCAGCTGGATGACATTGCACAAGTAATGGCTTTGAAGGCTCAGATCAACTTGGGAAGAGAATGCTATTATGCGATGATGACACTATTTGGACACTTTCTACCCAAAGGCCATGTAATGCCTGCAAACCTGTACCAATCGGACAAAATACTTTGTGTACTTAAGATGCCCTATGTGAAGATACATGCCTATGAGAAAGGATGTGCCTTATCTAGGAAGGAGTATGCACACTTGGACTATTGTCCCATTTGCATGTCTTGTAGGTATCTTGTGGTAGACAATGGTATGGGTGAGAAGAGGCAGACCGAAATCCCAGTTAATGTTCTTCACTATAGCTGTAGTTATTCTGGTGGGATTTGTAATAGAGGGACTTGCGCACTCCGTGCGCCCTTGCCATTGCATTTGGTGCATAGGTTTGAGTTCTTCACGATGAAATGTGGAAGTGAAATTTGAGAAGCTTATTACCCTTAGAGCATGTGCCTCTTGGGTGCTTTGGTGCCCTATCTGGTTGGGCGTGTCGCGGAGCTCAATCAATGTAGTGTAGAGGTTCGGACAAGCGTCAGGGTCTGCAATTAGGTTGTGGAGATTGCCCGGAGGAATTTGTACGGGTTTCGGTGACTGCCCCCAAGGGTTACCAAAGGGTACATGTTCGATCACTCCCCTCAAGGGTCCCTTACTGGAACCACGTGATCTTGCACTCTATGAGGGCGTGAGGAGATTGCAGTGGTCCTGGTGGTTTCTTGGTGAGCATTGTGCATCCACACTACTCCAAATGGACATTAGCATGCACAAGGGTGTAAACTTCGGGGTACATTGTCGTCTGTCCATTCCTATGTTATTTGTTACCCGAGCCCTTTACTTATGCACTTTACTTTGTGATAGTCATATTCTTTCATGTTATATATCTTGCTATCACTTAGTTGTTTATCTTGCTTAGCCTAATTTGTTGGTGCACATAGGCAAGCCTAGTTGATTTAGGTTTTTTGACTGACAATTTAAATGCTAGTTTTATTCCATATTTTTCAAGAGTAGATCATAATTATTTTAAAGCGCCTATTCACCCACCCACTAGGAGACATCCACGTCCTTTCACCTTGGTTTAAAGGAGAAATGCTACATCAATCGAGGAGGCATAGAGAGAGCTCTTATATATTCGCCATCATACCTCATTCACCATTCATCTCCATGTCCAGTCACCATCCACGTCAAGAACACCACCGTAGTTGCAACCTTGAAGGAGACAGGAAGGGAACTGCCGCCGCTGACACGCCACCATCATCCACGCGACAATCATCGTCATCATAATCCCTTGTTCCTCCTTCATCATGGTCTCCATGACGGGTTGTAACAAATCTTGAGCTCCCTTTTGGGGGAATCCCCCACCCCAAAATGATTGTCTTGGGGAAGAATGCAGCAAGGAGGGGTTTAAAATCATTCCCAATCAGTCCATATATAATCGACGAAGCCTAGCCTCACTAGCTTCGTGACGAAGCCACACTTGGTTATGCTTCTTCAAATAGAGAACAAGGCAGAGGACTAAAGCACAAATGGTCATTGTCCACTACTCCCCCGAAAACCGTCATCGAAGACCACCTAGATGAAAAATAGACAAAAGGGGTCCATGATCTAGCTGTGACAAAAGGTCCACACACACCATGGATTGACGCCAAGTAACATCATAGAACTAAGATAAGAGGGCGAGAATTTATCCCACTCCGTTTTTCATCCCATCCCCTTGCCACCGAATTTTAGACACATGAGCTGAACTCTAACAAATGCTAGAATTAAGCAAAATACATGTTAGTTTCCAACTAGGGACTCTTGAAGCCACCTTCATGGCGCTATGAGGCTCCCAGAGGCAAGGCGAACTGACGATAGCGGTAGAATGTATGGGTGAACCCTGGTCGCTTGTGTCCTTCGTGAGATGAAACTTTGGCTTGCCTCACGACCTCATTCAAATGTTGTGAAAGAATCATGTGAGCCTAGAGATAAAAGGAGTTAAAAATAATTGAGCGTAGTAGCTGTGAGTTCTTCTACATAAATAACAATATAATAGATGTCCATTCACTCCAACTTAAAGAATTAAGAAGGTCCACCTTCTATGTATGAGCATTATGTGTTAAGTACAAAAATGTATTGCTTTGATGATGCATTTATGAAGCACGTCCTTATCCTATTAACGTACATTTATAGGTTTCTCGATATGAAGTGCGTCCTTATCCTAGCGGCGTACATTTAGAAGTTTCTCGATTGGCATGTTGTAGGCTCCTTGCCCTCGGCTTCTTGGCTCATCCTCCAGTATAAATCCAGCAACCCTTATTTCTTTCAAATTGCCAAAACAAGAAACTTCCCTTTGCTATTATATCCCTCTGTTGGCAATGGATGACAAGAAGGTGGTCCTCTAGTACATCCTAGATAACAAGTTCGGACGTAGTACTTCGAGAAGCACCATGGCGGTGTAGAAGAACGCAGACAAGGTGCCATCATGCGCAACACCGAGGCATGTGTGCTAGTGCATGGTGAGGGAAAGACGGTACCATAGATATTCTCATCCCACCCACACTACAAGAAATATGTCAACTAACGACCTTTTGTTAGTGACGCTGGAAGGAATGGTCATAAATCTATGACCATTTGACATCATTTGGTCGTAAGCTGTCTGGAGGGGTCCTAGCCCCAAAAACCAACGACCACTTTCATCAGAAAGGTCATCACTTGCTTACTGGAAAAGGTCATAAAGCGGACAACACCTGCTACTGCCTTATTTCTAGGTGATAATGACCAATATGAATGGTCGTTACGAAATAGTTTGAATGCACTAGGCTGGTTACGCAGCCACCTCAACAGCCTCGCTTACTTGTCACTGAGGTAGGACCCATTTGACAGGCAGGTGAGGAGCCGGCGACCGAGCAGGGACATGCGCGAAAAAACATGCGCGAGCGGGGACTCAAACCGACGACCGAGCGCTTCCGCTAAGTGTTTGCTACCGCTGGGCTAGAGAGGGACTGTTTCTCAGGTATCAGTATTTGGGGGTATATTGTATTAAATCACGGGTCTCTCATATCATTGACAAGCGGGACCGACGAGGATGGCCAACACTTGGCCAATTTCCGACAAGGGCCAACACTTAGCCAATTTCCGACGAGCAAATCTAGATCTCGGGGGCGGCGGCGACCGACGGGGACGGGGCGGCGGCGATCGACGGGGGCGGTGACCAGCGGTGGTGGTGCTGATGCCGCGACCACCTCACCCATCGGCAGTGGTGGTGGTGCCGACGCCACGGCCACCTCGGCCAGCCTCGGACACTACGACCTCGCCCAGCTAGTGGTGGTGCCCCTCTCCTCAGCCACCTCTCCCAATAGTAGTGGTGGTGGTGCCGCTCGCCTCGGACAGCGACCTCGCCCACACATGGGGGACTCACCGCCGCCGAGCATGAGGGACTCACGCCGAGCATGGGGGACTCGCTGCTGCCACCGGACAGAAGCTGGATTAGAAAAGGAGTTAGAAGGTTTTCGAAAGAACATATGAAAGGAGTTGATGAATTCATGAAATTTGTTTGGGCAAATTTTTCCAAGGATGTTGTCATTGTTTGCCCATGCTTTAGTTGCCTCAACCGTTTGAGAAAAGCTCAAGGAGTAGTGGAAGATCATCTTCTTCTTAATGGGATGGCCAGCACATATGATAGATGGATATATCATGGAGAACCTTTAGCCAGACAACCTCACCATATTGAAGCTGATACACAGGCCCCTCATATGATGGGTGGTGGTGATGCTGGCATTAATTTTATGGATAATATTCTGCGAGAGAATGCTGGTTTGGATGAAGAGGATGGGCATGAAGATGATAGGATTCCTGACCTATTGAAGGATATGTACGATGCTGAAGATCGTGCTGATGGGCAGAAGTCGATGTTTGCTGAGGTGTTGGCGGAGGCTAAGCGCGCAGCTCATGAAGGGGGTAAATTTTCAAGATTTACCTTCACCGTGAAGTTACTCCACATCAAGTATTTCTACCGGATTAGCAATGCTGCATTCAACGCAATACTCTGCCTTTTGACCTTGCAATTTCCTGATAGCTGTGTTCCCAGGTCTTATGATGAAGCATTGAGCATAATCCGCAGGCTGGGGCTAGGTTATGTTTCAATACATGTGTGCCCAAATAACTGTGTCTTGTTTGGGAAGGATTTTGCGAAGCATGACAATTGTCGAAAATGCAATGCCTCTAGGTGGAAAGATGCTGATTGGAAGAAGTCAATACGAGAGAAGGTACTGAGGCACTTTCCGTGGATACCAAGGCTGCATCGGATGTTTATCTCGCAGAAATCATCGTTGGAGGTACAATGGCACAAGCTTCAGCGGCAACCTATGGACAATGAGCTGAACCATCCAGCGGACGGAGAGGCATGGAAAGAATTTGACAGTGAATATGGAGATTTTTCTGCAGATCCAAGGAATATAAAACTCGACATTGCCACAGATGGCTTTAATCCGTTTGGGAACTTGAACACGTCTTATAGCATGTGGCTCGTTTTTGTGGTGCTATACAACCTGCCACCATGGCCATGCATGGATCAGTCCAACTTCATGATGTCACTGCTTATCCCGGGTCCAGAGTCTCCAGGAAAGGATTTTGATGTCTTTATGGAGCCCCTCATAGAAGAACTTCTCCAGCTCTAGACTGGTGTACGTACATACGATGCCTCTAGTCCGGAAGAAAGGTTCAATCTACGTGCTGCAGTCATATGGTCCATCCATGATTTCCCGGCACTGCACACTCTGTTTGGGAGGATCACAGCGGGTTATCAGGCATGTGTCCCTTGTGACAAAGACCCTTGCTCAAAGAGAATAAGGAGCAAGATCTCCTATATTGGGCACTGCCGCTTTCTTCCCCGAAACCATCGCTGGAGAAGAAGCAAAGATTTTAATGGTGAGAATGAAACCCGTGACAAGCCAGCTAAATTCACTAAGGAAGAGCTAGAGCAGCAACTTGAGAAGGTGAAGGATGTGAGGCCAGGAAAGCTTGCAATGAAAAGAAAGCGCGCGGAAGGTCAATGTTGGGACCGGAGGTCTTGTTTGTGGGACCTGCCATACTGGGCTGGTCTCAAATTAAGGCATAATCTTGATGTAATGCACACTGAGAAAAACATATGTGAGAATCTGCTAGGGATGTTTCTGAACATTGAAGGGAAGACAAAGGACACGGTTAGTTCTAGGCTTGATTTGGAGTACATGTACATAAGAGAAGATTTGCATCTACAACATGATGAAGCTGAAGATACATTTGAAATGCCACGAGCATGGTATACAATGAGTAAAGAACAAAAGCTAGCATTCTGTGAATTCATAAGAGTGGTGAAATTTCCAGTTGGTTATGCTTCTAACCTAGCAAAGTGTGTTACTTCTGATGGATTCAAGCTTTCAGTACTGAAAACCCATGATTGTCACATCCTCCTCCATAGGATTTTACTGGTGGCCTCCGTGGAATCATGGAAAATGATATATATGAAGCGGTTGCTGAGCTAGGAAATTTCTTTAGAGAACAGTGTTGCAAAACACTCAAGTTAACTATTCTGGAAAGACTTGAAAAAGAAATCCCAATTATTATTTGCAAGCTTGAGAAGATTTTTCCTCCAGCTTTCTTCACCGTGATGGTACATTTGGGGTGCACTTACCAAAAGAGGCAATGCTTAGAGGCCGTGTGCAATACGGTTGGATGTACCCAATCGAAAGAAGGCTGCTTACTTGTAAGCGTTATGTGCGAAACACGGCAAGACCTAAAGGTTCGATTCCTGAAGCATATGTCGTTGACGAGTGCTTGACTTTTTGCTCTAGATACTTTGGCGATGTGGAAACAAGATGGAACCGGCCGGGCAGAAATAGATAGCGGTCTGATTCGCATCTTGATGATGTCTCGGTTTTTAACCATGGTGTGAACTTTCTTGGAGCCTCGCGATTCTTGGAGGCTGGTGATGAGTATGAAAAGATGGTTTGGTATGTGCTTAGCAATTGCGCCGAGGTTATACCATATATCGAGTATGGTATATCTTGTGCACTCGTTATTTATTTACTTTTGCTTGGGTTGTTGGCACCAGCCTAGATCAATGTTGATACAAGTGTTGCCAAGGGATTTTCTAAATGGTTTAAGAATCATGTTGGAAAGTTGCATGAGGAGAAGAAAGTCAGTGATGATCTATTTTCTTTGGCATGCTTACCGGATAGGCGAGTGCGAGTGTATTCAGCATGCATTGTTGATGGTGTCTGGTACCACACCGTTGATCGCGAGGAAAAAAGGAAGACAAAAAATAGTGGAATCGTCACTGAGGGGTCACATGATCATGAGAACATTGCTTCTATGGTCAGCTGAGAAGCATCATAGAGTTGCAGTACAACTCTAGTGGAGGCATCCATCGCTCGGTTGTCTTATTTCGCTGTGACTGGTTTGATCTTGGTAACAAGAAGTAGAGACGCTCTTGTGTCAAGTATGATGGCCACTTCAAAAGCATCAACACTTCAAGGTGCTGGTATAAGAGTGATCCCTTTATTCTAAAAAAACAAGCAACAATGGTGTTTTGTGTGCCAGACACTCTTTTGCACGGAAAATGGTGAGTTGTGCAAAACTTTGAGCACAAACACTTGTGGAGTGTGACTGAAACTGAAATTGAAGTGGAAAAGGGCCCCGGTGGTAGTGGCCTAACATATCAGGATGATGACTGTACGGAAGTTCCGGTGCAAGCTGGTGATGACTCTATGGAAGTTCCGGTGCAATGCAGAGTGTGTAGGGACCGGGAACGTCTGCTCATTGATGCTGCAACAGTTGAAGGCATCAAGAAAAGAAGAAAGGTGGTAGCGGATAGACATGAGAGCGAGGATGAGGAAAACAGGACTAATCATACTATGCTGCAATATTGTAGTGACGATGAGGAAAACAGAAGTGGGCATGGAGTTCCTGGTTTTGGTATCGACGACGATGAGTAGCGAATAGACATGAAGGTAAATATTGTCTCCTTGGTGATCTTAAACTATTACTGCATGTCCCTTGTTTTGATTGGTGATCAACCTTCTCTATAGTTTTTGTTGTTGTGATCCTGATGTAGTTTTTGTACTAGAATTCTCTCCAGGTAGCAAAATGCATGAGACTGATGGTTGTAGTGATGGACAGGCAGGTGGTGAAGATCATGATGGCTGGAGAGGCAAAATGATGTAGTTTTGGTGATCATGATGGCTGGAGAGGCAAAATGTTGTATTCAGAAATGGCAGGAGAAGCAAAATGATGTAGTTTTGGTGCCATTTTCTTAGTTTTGGTGAGAACTGTTGGTTGTGATGTGATCCTGATTCAAACTGTTGTGTTGTAATGCAAAATATTGCAAACTGTTGGTTGTGATCTTCCTGAAGTTTTTTTGAACTGAATTGAGATGTTGTTTTCATAGTTATTTTCAGAACTGCATCAGAGAGCTGTTGCTATCTACATCAGAGAACTGAATTGAGATGTTGCATGTTGCTGTTGTTTTTAGAACTGTTGCTGCTCCTGAAGTTTTCAGAACTGAATTGAGATGTTGTTTTCAGAGCTATTTTCAGAACTACATCAGAGAGATGTTGCTATCTACATCAGAGAACTGAATTGAGATGTTGCATTATGCTGTTATTTTCAGAACTAGGAAACCTTTGCATTATGTCATCATATGTGATAAAGTTACCATGTAAAATAATAAACTTGTAATACGACATTATTTTTAAAAAGTGTTCACACAAATGAGCTATCTTGTGTGAAGATTCAAGGCTTTCAAGCCACATGATCAATCTCATGGCCATATTCATGGCATAGTTTGTTGAAATGGTCTCATATTTTGCATAATGGTGCATGTTGGAATGAGAAACAATGTTGATTAAGGAAGTTTTCATCTTCCTTGTATGAAAAATTCATTTTTCATTTTTCAAGTGCCCGAAATGAGTTTTTTTGTGAAGGACCTACCATATATTTGTTTCAAAATTGGTCCAAATCGGTTTTCTAACATACTAGGCCATATTTAATGTACAATTGATAAAATGGTCGGGTGTCAAAAGCTTTTATCCATCTCTCGTGAAAAAGACAAATCTATGTCGAATCAGCTGGAAGTGTGTCAAATTTGAACTGCGACTGCCTTATAGTTTGCTCTTTATTTTTTCCAAAAATCATTTCTAGGTACACAAGTATCTATTTAATCATAGAAACACCAAAAGGTTTCAAATATTCAACCACTAGGTAGGAACGGTCATGACCGCCGTTTCGACCGCATTTTGAAACGGCCATGAAAAATTCAAACAAATTCAAAAAATAGGAAACCTTTGCATTATGTCATCATATGTGATAAAGTTACCATGTAAAATAATAACCTTGTAATACGACAATTATTTTTAAAAATTGTTCACAGAAATGAGCTATCATGTATGAAGATTCATGGCTTTCAAGCCACATGATCAATCTCATGGCCATATTCATGGCATAGTTTGTTGAAATGGTCTCATATTTTGCATAATGGTGCATGTTGGAATGACAAACATTGTTTATTAAGGAAGTTTTCATCTTCCTTGTATGAAAAAATCATTTTTCATTTTTCAAGTGCCTGAAATGAGTTTTTTTGTGAAGGACCTACCATATATTTGTTTCAAAATTGGTCCAAATCATTTTTCTAACATACTATGCCATATTTAATGTACAATTGACAAAATGGTTGGGTGTCAAAAGCTTTTATCCATCTCTCATGAAAAAGACAAATCTATGTCGAATTAGGTGGAAGCGGGTCAAATTTGAACTGCGGCTGCCTTATAGTTTGCTCTTTATTTTTCAAAAAATCATTTCTAGGTACACAAGTATCTATTTAATCATAGAAACACCAAAAGGTTTCCAAGATTCAACCACTAGGTAGGAACGGTCATGCGTGCCGTTTCGACCGCATTTTGAAACGGGCATGAAAAATTCAAAAAAAATCATAAAAATGGGAAACCTTTGCATTATGTCATCATATGTGATAAAGTTACCATGTAAAATAATAACCTTGTAATACGACAATTATTTTTAAAACGTGTTCACACAAATGAGCTATCATGTGTGAAAATTCATGGCTTTCAAGCCACCTGATCAATCTCATGGCCATATTCATGGCATAGTTTGTTGAAATGGTCTCATATTTTGCATAATGGTGCATGCTGGAATGACAAACAATGTTGATTAAGGAAGTTTTCATCTTCCTTGTATAAAAAATTTATTTTTCATTTTTCAAGTGCCCGAAATGAGTTTTTTTGTGAAGGACCTACCATATATTTGTTTCAAAATTGGTCCAAATCATTTTTCTAACATACTAGGCCATATTTAATGTAAAATTGACAAAATGGTTGGGTGTCAAAAGCTTTTATCAATCTCTCGTGAAAAAGACAAATCTATGTCGAATTAGTTGGAAGCGGGTCAAATTTGAACTGCGGGTGCCTTATAGTTTACTCTTTATTTTTTTCCAAAAATCATTTCTAGGTACACAAGTATCTATTTAATCATAGAAATACCAAAAGGTTCCCAAGATTCAACTACTAGGTAGGAACGGTCATGCCCGCCGTTTCGACCGCATTTTGAAATGGCCATGAAAAATTCAAAAAAATCAAAAAAATGAGAAACCTTTGTGTCGCATCATCACATGTGACCTGCCAACTAGAAAAGATATATAAATTTGAGTACCGATGTCTTCTTGAACTATTCGGTATGATTTTAACCATTATTTCTAGAATGTTTATAAAAAAGAAAAAGAAAAAGTCTGCCTCCAAACCCCAAAAAACTAGTGAAAATTTTCCCTGCCACCCCACCAAATTTTCCCTCTCACCCCACCAAAATTTCCCTCCACTACCACGCGGGGCCCACCACTCCCTCTCCCACTCCCCTCTCCATTCCACTCCCCACTACACACTCCCCACTCCCCACTCCGCTGCCCCTCCCCTGCTCTGCGCCGCCCCGCCGCCCCTCCCCTGCTCCGCGCCACCCCGCCGCCCCTCCCGTGCTTCGCGCCGCCCCTCCGCCCCTCTCCCCTCTCCCTGACGACGACTACATCGACGACGTCGACGGCTACATCTACATCGACGACGACCGCTACATCTACATCGAAGTCGACGGCTACGACTACATCGACGATGACAGTACCTCCCCCTCGACCCATCTGCCGTTGATAGATCCCCTCATGTGTTCTTCTAGTATATCTTCTAGGGTTTGATAGATCCCCCTCATGTGTTCTTCTAGGGTTCATGGGGATGGATCAATGGGGATGGTTCGATACATTCATGGGGTTAGGGTTAGGGTTCATTGGGTAAATATGTCCGCTGACGTGGTTCATAGGGTTAGGGTTCATGTTGCTTGACTACTATGGCTTGCTTGCTTGCTAGCATACATGGTTAATTAGAGTTTCCATGCATTGCTACACTTGTATGTGCATGCTAGTCCAAGTGCTTCAATTTAGTTGCTTGCTTCAACTGTCAGTTTAGTACTGATGCATTAACTGTATGTGCATTGCTACACGTGTATGTGCATGCTGCTCCAAGTGTTTTACATGTATTAGTACTGATGCATTAACTACATCACTATATTGTCGATCCAACAAGTTTGCTTCACATGTATTACATGTATGTGCATGCTCATCTAAATGCTTTCCTTTATTGATATAAGTGCATCATTTTACTTTATCCCTGTTGTATCTGATTGTTGTTTATTCTATTTTGCAAGCACCACCTCAAGATCATCCATGTGAAGGATGACAAGGTCAAACCCGAGGCCAACCAGTCATATGCAAGTTGCTCCTTGTGGTTATACTGTCAGATTTATAAAATGTGTCTTAATATGCTAAGTGAAATGTAATATGCTAACTAAAATATCTTGGAGGCTGGTAATGTAAAATACTGTCAGATTTTATTATGCAAATGTATTGTTGTAATCTGAATTAGCTGGCTTAGCTGTGCATGTGTGCTGTTACTCTTCCTTAGCTGAATAAGTAGGATTAAATGATAATAAAATATCATAAGATATGTTTGGCTGTGTGTCCATGCATTCCAACAATTAACCTAATAATTATGTGTACTTTGCCTTGTAAAGATGAGCATCCTCTCACCGAGTACGAGAAGGTTAGGGCTAGAAATATGATGAGAAACAATCAGATATTCCAGTCCCTTGGCATTGATGCAATAGCGTCAATGATTAGGAAAAAAATGATGTACAACAAGGTACAACTAATGGGGTTCAAGAAGGTAGTGGAGTTATCAGTGATGACCCAGAGTACAATCCTAAGGAGGATGAAGTTGTAGTGTACAAGACTGTTAAGGTGCAAACTCTATCTTGCTTGGAGGGTTCGGGTTCTTATATGCTTTGTGTTTCCTTGTGCTCACATATTTATCTTGTGATCTAATTTTTTTCTGTGCTATTTATACAAGGCACTGAAGGAATCTAGAACGAAGAGGCATGGTATTAAGAAGACATCCAGCAAGAATAGGAAGAGCTCAGAAGCATCTGCTGCAATGCCTCTAGGAAGGGTGATGGCCCCACCTCCAGGACAAACAAAGAGGATCCAGGAACCTGATAGAGTCCCAAGGCAGAAAGAAACTATGGCGGCTGTGATGGACCATTAGGAAAGTCCGCTGGGCATGGACTTTGAGAGCTCGGTGGAAATGCGTGATGAGTTTTTGCCGATGGACGAAGAAACCACTCTGTGCATGGATGAAAGCGGCACTGTTTGCGTACGCCTCAGGCGTGGTGCACCTTCTATTGACAGGAATGATGTCGTCAGTGAAGAAGAACATCAGCTTGTGCTTCAACCAGGCAAGTTCACCTTCTCTTTTACTAGTGCATTTTGCAAATGGAAGTGATCATGTATGCTTACCTGTTTAGCAGAACCATTCCTGCATTTGTCGATTTCTCTTCTAATATACGAGTTCAATTTCATTTTCAGATGCAATGACTAACAATCATAGACTAAGAAAGGGCAAAGGGCTAGAGAGAATCACCAAGTCGCTTGGCACAAATGTGCCTATCCAAATTGCCCAAGGGATGAAGCGTCTAGAGAAGCCTCTATAGGCAACAAAGTTTGCTTCTGAGTGTGGACTCGTTGCAAGAAGCCATCTGCCGGTTCTTCCTCACTTCAAGGAATACAAAAATAATGCTACTCTAGTGGAGGACTACATTGGGAAAGTTGCTGTAAGCTACTTGTTTTATAGTTAATGTGCTGCTCTATTTTCTGTTATGTAGTTAATGATCACTAATGTTGTTCCTTCCTTGTTTGCTGTCTTGGTAGGCAAATTTTGAGATAAACACAGACTCGGAGACCATAAAGTATGTGTGCAAAGATGTTCTGCAGAAAAGTTCAAAGAATCGACGCCATAATATCAAGAAGAAGTATTTTGATACCGTAGCAGCAAACAAAGTGAGCACCAAGTCTCTGGTGCCACATCTGACGGATGGTGAATGGCAAGCTCTGGTGCAGATGTGGTCTACCCCAAGACACAAGGTATGTATATGCTCTGTTTGCTGATTTATGTTCTGCACATCAGGATGGGAATGGGCCATGGTCCCCTTCTTCCTCTTCCATGTTTCTGATCAGAGTAGGAACAATAGAGAGCATCAACTTTCAAAATCAACACCATATGTAATACACTGACTCTTATATAGTACTAGTTGTTCATGTACTTGTGCTAGTGCAGGATAACTGAAATATTTCCAAATCAAATATGCTCAGACTCGTATTGTCCTACTATACTACTCCCTATTCCACTTTCTTTCAACTTGGCAAATAACATTATGCATTTTTGTAGGAAACCTGTGTGTCGAACAAGATTAATCGAGAAAAGGTCGTGTACCAACAGAGAACTGGTTCCAGGCACTACACCGCCCACATTTTTGCCACTGTGAGTACCTCTTTCGAAAGACCTTACCGTTTGATCCTCGTTGAATATCATTTCTTATTCTTACTGAATAACATTTCAATTTTTTTTGAAAAACATTTTAGAAAGAAGAGCGTAAGGGTGAGGAGCTGTCTGCGATTGACTTGTTCAAGGCCACCCACAACAGCAAGAAGCACGGGTTTTCGGAGCCAGTCAAGATTGCTATAGTAAGCCAATCCATGCTTTTGTCCAGCTAGTTCAAACTTTTGTCTATAGACCTCAGCCCTGTTTGATTCACAGCCAGCAAGAACACACACTATGTTCCATGATTTGATGCTGTTTGCTAGAGCCTAAGATAGGTTTGGTATCTCAAGAAAGATATCAGAATTTGTTGTACAATTCTCAACAAAGATATCAGAATTTGCAGTAGCTATTTGTTGCATTTTTATGATATGATGAAAATTGATATGAATGTTAGTTCTCAACAAAGAAGCGATATTATATAGAACCACCATATTGTTCCAATTGCATGCCTCTAGATCACATAAGTGTGTACACTTGCTGTAGCCAAATTCAAATAATGCTTTAAGTTTAGTAGTTATCATCTACTTCTGTTTGAGTTTGAGTAAAATATCTACATATAGATTTTGTGTGCTGGTTTGATTACTTCAAATAATCCATTTCTTGGTCTGGTTTGGTGGCATTCTTGTTTGGTTTGTCTTGCAGAATGTGAAATGGATATGCCACTAATGTCTATCATTTTCTTCCATATGCTAGCTTGAGATGGCAAAAATGAAGGACGCGCCGGTACCAGAAGGTGAAGAACCAAAGTCTGATGCTGAGATTGTTGAAGTGCTCAAGACCGAAGTCAAACAAAGCACATTCCTCAGGAATGTTGGGCTCAAGTCATCTAGTAACAACTCTAGCAAAGGAACTGTTGTTCTGGCTGCTCATGTTCGTGATCTTCAGCAGAAGGTGGAGAGGTCGGAGCTTCAAGCTGAAGTGATGCAAGAAGAAATGGCAGCAATCAAGCTAAAGGCGGAAGAATATGAAGCTGCACGCGATAAGGAACTTGAGCTGCTGTGCAAGAAGTCTTAGGAACAGGAAGAGATGTTAGCCCACTTGATGGCTCTCTTCGCCGCTAAAGCATTGTAGAAGTTGAACCTGTCATAGAACCTGTCCTAGAAACAGTGAAGTGGGCTAACTTCTCAAGAACCTGATGAAGTTAGCCCACTTGATCGGTCATTCTGGTGATGAAACAATGTCTTGCTCTATTTGAACGTGTGAACCTGATGAAGTATTTTGTGAAGCTGTGCACCTGTGAAGTTGTCAATTATTTAAGTTTTGTTTGGACCATTTTGTTTGGGCACTAAAGTTAGTTTGGACAGCAAAAAGGTCGAGGCCCGAACAAGAAATAGACTAAGAAGGCTTGGGCCTAAGAAAAGAGTAGGCCAAGGCCCAAAAGAAAAGTGGAATAAAAAACCTGCTTAGTAAAAGATTCTATCATAGAAAATAAAAGGCCAAATTATTGGGCCCGGCCCATGTAGACGACCGAAATGGACCGGGCTGAATCTTATTTACGACCTTTTCATTTGGTCATAATTCTGCCACGTCAGGCTGCCACGGTGGATCTGACGTGGTGCGGGCAGATTGCTAGTGACCAAATCATTTGGTCGTTAAACCTACGACCTTCTGTTTGGTCATAAAATCTTACGACCAATCCAGAAAAAAGGTCGTTATAGTTCATTAAAGACCCTCAGCTTTAGACCTTCTGTTTTTGGTCATAAAAAGGTCACAAATGGAAATCAATGACCATTCATTGACCAATATTGAAGGTCGTTAGTTGACATATTTCTTGTAGTGCCAGTGGTGGTGGCTATCCTAACTCGGTATAAGAGTATGCCAGAGGGGAAGTTCAAGACGATGATAAATCAAGAGAGATTACTCAGACACCACGTTGGCTAGCTCCAAACTGAGGGCCACTTGTTCTAGCCCGTTTGCGAAGGGGGCCCTTGGACTGGAGAATGATTTTGGTGCTCCCCTCGTCGAACAGGGGGGTTCTAGTCTCGTTGTCTTAGAAAACGCCCTGGAACTTGTGTCCCTGGGCCTAGAGCTTTCCAAAGGGTTGGCTAAGAAGGCCCTCTTGATTCACTGTCTTCTTGAATTTCCCATCCAACATATTATTGTACCGATTCAGATATCCACCGCTTCAACGTGGGACGGGAACACCTCTAGTACCTCCTCACACTCTCCATACACTAGAACGCAAGCCTTGGCATTACACATGATATCCATCTGATATTCCTTCTTCACCAAGCATTTGTGGCCCTTCTTTGAAGTACTTTCATCCGGACTTGTTATGAAGGATGTACCAGAGGGTTACTTTCTTGTGAGCCATTGCCAACAAAGGGATAAAACAACGAACATAAGTTGCTTGTTTTCTTTGGATGGTGACTTTAGTTGCAAAGAATGTCATGGCCGGAGTGTTTCGTGTCACGCGTGTGACACTTACCATTTGTATATTTTAAATGGAGTACACTGTATTATATAGAATCTTGATGCGCATATGGTTTTTATATCACAAAGAATCTTTGTGCCACGTTGTCGGAGTAAGATTTTTTAGTGGAATGTAAGAACCAATATTGGCTAAATACATTTTGAGTGACAAGCCTGATATGTAAGCATCAACCCTCTTCTCCCTCAAAACATTTCCAAAAACAAACATTTCCTCGATCAGCTTGTACGCGCGTTGGAAGATAGGTTGCTTGTCCATGGCTCCCAACCATATGTGTGCTGGATGCTCACAGGTCATTGTTGGCACTGGTGGAGGGCTTCAACGGGGTGATGACACGCCCTCGCATAGCTCCACCATTCCCTAGCATGACCTGGAGCACCGATCTACCCTTCTGTGCATGTGAGTGCGTCCCGAGCTGCCGGCCATGGTCATTGCCCCGATCGTCATGGCACCATAGGTCTTGCTCGATGTGCACCCGTGATATGTCTCCAGCTATCTATAAGTTTTTATTGTTCCAAGCTATTATATTATCAGTCTTGAATGATTCATATGAAGTTATATGTTGTTTTATATCATTTTTAATGAACCTATTAACACAATGCCTAGTGCCAGTTGTCGTTTTCTCCGTGTTTTTGGCTTTTTAGGAAACCTGTACCATATGGAATCCAAACGCTACGAAACTTTTTGATGATTTTCTTCGAACCATAATAAGACCTGGAAGCTTTGGAGGGAGACGAGATGGCGCAAGAGGAGATGACAAGGAAACATAATGCGCCCAGGGGTAGGCTCGCCCTCTTGCCTTGTGGGCCCCTCGTGGCTCCGTCTGACCTAATTTCACCCCTATAAATTCTCAAATATTTAGGAAACATCAGAGAGACAACCGAAAAACTTTTTTCGCTGCTGCAAGTCTTTGTTTTGATGGGAGACCATCTAGGGACCTTTTTCTATGCCCTGTCGGATGGGGAATCAATCACGGAGGCCATCCACATCTACCTTGGTACCTCCATGATGTTGTGTGAGTAGTCCAGCACAGACCTATGGGTCGATAGCTAGTACCTAGATGGGTTATTATCTCTCTTTGATCTTCAATCCATAGTTCATTGCGACTCCCGCGGTGATCTATTTGATGTAATATTTTTTTGTGGTGTGTTTGTTGGGATCCAATGAATTATGGGTTTATGATCAGATTATTCATGAATACTAATTGAGTCTTCTCTGAATTCTTTAATGCATGATTATTATAGCTTTGTATTTATATCCCATCTATTGGTTTGATTTGGCTAACTATATATATTTACCTTTAGTGGGAGTGGTGCATTATGATGGGTTCAATCTTGCGGTGCTCAGTCCAAGTGAAAGAAAGGAACATGACAGGTATTTGTATTTCCGCAATTAAGGTTAAAATGGTTGGGTTTATTCAGATTGCTTTAGTTTACTTTTTCTACATCATATCACCTTGTCCCAAGAATTATTTTGTTTCATACTTAATACTCTAGATGCATGCGGGATAGCAGTCGATGAGTTGAGAAATAGTAGTACATTCAGGCAGGAGTTGATCTACTTATTTAATCCTTGCAAGTAATGATTTCAAGGGGCTTGACAACCCTCTTGCCCGCGTTGGGTGCAAGTGTTTGGTTGTGTGTGTGCAGGTGCTGCTAAAGAAGTTTTCTTAATAATCCTATTCGTTCGATAACCTTGGTTCTCACTGAAGGAAATACTTATCTCTACTATGCTTCATCTCCCCTCTTCTTCGGGGAAAATGTTACATCCCAGAACTGACGCTCCACAAGATTCCCCTTATAGTCTCTTATCGCTTTGTGTTTTATTTGGTTGTCGCGTTCATCATTGTATCATGCGCATCATACGCATTGCATCAGCACTCCATTGTCGCCATTTTTTCAAAAAAACTTGCATCCATTATTAGTTACCCGTTGGAGTGCGGTCTTATTTTATTGTAGGTAGGCCGTCTGCCAAATTTCATCGCAATCGGAGGTCGTTTGATACACCAACAGACAACTGTAGTTGCGCAGTCATCGGTTTAATTCCTCGAAGTTTTTGGATTTTAAAACCTGTGTCGGGCCACACAACCTTCCCTCTCTTGTCAACCCATGGTCATTCTCCACAGCCCACTATAGCCTAGCTAGCCCCCCTCCCCCGGTGATTGGAGGCTCCAAATTTGTCACCAAAACCCTCGAACTCTAGACCTGCCATATATATACATCCTCCCCATGCCAACATCTCCCTCTCCCAAATTGGGATCCATACCATCCCAACAACCAGCCGTTACCTGGTCGCCCCTCTCTCCCACCTCCCTCAACTGCCAGCCCGCCTGAGCCCACCCGGGCCCGAGGGAAGCCTCCGCCTCGAGTGCGAGCTCTGCCACACGCGCTAGCAGCTCTGCCGCCCTGAGCCATCGTCTCCCCATGCCCTCCGGCGACCCGCCATCTCTCCGGCCTCCGGAGCACCACCGCCAATGACCACCGGGTCGAGCCCCCTCGCCCCTGCCTTATACTCCCTCCTCTAGCTCTCTCTCTCACTCTCTCTCTGATCTCTCTCACTCTGTCTCCTCACACATGAGCTCTCCATGGCGCTACTATAGCAGCCCGCGGCCGGATAACCTTGTCGCGCGAGATCCGGCAAGATCCAGGCGAGATCCGCCTCCACCCTCGTGCCGCCCGCCAACATCGTTGCACTCTGGATCGAGTGACGGCTCGTGTTGATCGAAGCATCGATCCGCTGTCGCATCGCACACGCGAGGCCACTTGGGCCAGCTGCGTAGAGATCCCAGCACGCAAGGCCCAGCACCGTGCTAGTCATCTACCTCGCCGCGCGGCCCAGGACCACAATGCCTCACTTAGGCTAGCGATGCGCGCCTCGGTTTCCTATCTGAGTGGGTCGAGCCCAGCAAGGTGAGCCTCTGCCCAACCGCCCCTATGTGATGCCCGAGCGACGTATAGCTATGTTGCGCCACTGTTTAATTAGTCAATGTTTTGGACAAATTCGGCCAAGCTCTATTTTTTTAATGTCTACGATTTGCCTATTCTCTAGGGATTTTAGTAATTATAGTAAAATGCATGTTTTTAAAATACTAATAATTAATCATGTAAAAAATTTATATATGTAAAATGTCTATAATTTCATGTAGATTTACAATATCAAACTTTCAACCATGTTTAAAAAATTTAAACTTGTTGTTTGCATCAATTTGCATAAAAGGCCATGTTAAAATAGTTTAATTCATAGATATTAAAATGTAACTGCTATTAAAATGATCCACATATGTAAATTGACCAGAAAAATGTGTAGAATAACATGGTAGCATTTATTTTGTTGTTTAACAACTATAAAAATGTGTTGTAGGCACAACAGTACTGAAATCTTAATTTGCATATGTGGACTTTCCGGAATTTTTATTCGTTGTTCCGGCCTCATTTAAACTTGTTTAGAATTTCATGTAGTTTCATAATAACTTGTTGCATCCATGATTTACATGGTTGTGGGTGCCATTTGCATACATTTTGCATTCGTAGCATATTATCTTGTGATAGTCATATCTTTTAGACCGTAGCTCCGTTTTAAATGATATATATATGTAAATCGACTAGAATGACGTGTAGAATCACATAGTACACTTTATTTTGATGTTTAATAAATATAAAATGTGATTAATAAAGACACGGACCAATTTCTAAATTAACATATGGGGTCATTTCGGAAATACTATAACTTGTTTCCGACCTAATTTAAAATGCCTAGATAGTGTAGTTTATTTATGCTTCACCTATTGCCATGTTTAACAACATTTGATATTGTTGTGTACCTAAACAAGAGTGAACTAAAAATTTGAACGTGGAGTTTCGTCAATATGCAACTCATTGCATATTGAGCTTCACTTAATGTGTAGAAGTTGATTGTGGTGATTTTCCATGCCTTACATAATTAAACTAGATATGCATCATATATGTTTGTGCATCATGTCAAGCATATGTTGTGGTGTTTATCGTGTGCTGATTGTTTGTTTCTGGGTTGTTTCTTCTCGATAGAGTTCCAAACCGCTTCGGAGTGTGAGGGTTCATTCGACTGCGTTGGTTTGTCTACTTCACGGATTCGTTCTTATCTCAAGTGGGTTCATACGCAACATGATCATTTCCCTAGATACCACTACTATCATTGCTATGCTAGTTGTCTCGTTTCTATCGCTATGTCTCGCTGCCTACCACCTATTATGTCAAGCCTTCCAACATTGCCATGAAAATCCTCTAACCCCTCCACATCCCAGAAAAACCTTGTTTGGCTATGTTAACGCTTGCTAAGCCTTCTTATAGCGTTGCTAGTTGCCAATGCAGTTGCTTTACATGTGACAACATGGATTCCTTGTTTTATCACCATATTAATGCTATTTAATTTAATGCACCTATGTACTTGGTAAAAGGTGGAAGGCTTGTCCTTCTAGCCTGGTGTTTTGTTCCATCTTTGTCAACCTAGTTACTTGTGTACCAGTATTACGTTCCATATTGAGCGCTCCTAACATGCTTGGGGTTGTTATGGGAACCCCCTTGATTTTTGTTTTGGGATGGGTTGTTATGGGAAACCCCTTGATTTTTGTTTTGGGATAAAACACTTCTGGCAAGGCCCAACATTCGTATTGCATTTGCCTAATAACTAATGAAAAGCATAGGGACCCGCAGGCACCCGCAGATAATTAATCAACCCCCAGGCCAGTGCTCCTCGTGAGTGTTGGTCCAAACAGAGCCATTTGCGGGGCCACCCGGGGCAACTCGTGGGATTTCTACGCGGCCACCGTACATAGTGCTCATTTGGTAGTGCCTTGAGAAAGATATACACGCGCCTCCTATTGGGATCTAGCCCGTCGGGCGGTCCTGCTGGATTGGTTTTACTCTTATCGAATGACCTCTGCACTGCAATACCAAGGATACCTCGGGCTACCTCCAGGTTGAGGTTTTCTCTCTAGGGCAGCTTGTGGTAGTTTGTGATGGACTAGTTGGAGCACCCCTCCAAATTAAATCTTTCGGAAAGCCATGCCCGTGGTTATGATACATATCAATCAACCCTAACCTAGATACTCCAATGTCACCTTAAGTATCCGTGTGCTAATTATACTACATGCATCAATCAATTTTAGATTCTTCATATTTAATCGAACACAAAGAACTTTAAGGAGCACCCCCAAGTTTTCCATCGGAAAATACAGTATGAAAACGTTCAATCAACCCCTATGCATATATCCCCAAGATCATCGGAATCTGCAATTTGATGCCATAACATATATCAAGTGAATCACTTGAATACCCCAATGTCACTATGGGTATCCACATGCAAGACATACATCGAGTGTTCTCAAACCAAAATATTCAATCCAACATAACGAGAACTTAAAGGGAAAGATTCAATTCATCACAACAAGGTAGCAAGGGAATAACATCATATGGTCCAACTAGATTAACAAGGCCCGTGATACATCAAGATCATGCCATCTGAAGGAAACGAGAGAGATAGATTCAACACATAGCTACTGGTATATACCCTCATCCCCGAGGGTCAACTACACCCTCCTCGTCATGGACTCCACTCGGATGATGAAGATGGACACCGGATATGATTTCCCCTCTCTTGAAGGGTGCAAAAAGGCTTCAGATGGGTTTTTCATCGATATAGAGAGTTGCTTCGGCAGAGCAAAAGTTCTCTCTTTTTCTTTGGGTCTCTAGTATATATAGGATTTTTCATCGTTGGAATCACGTCAAATGGAGCCACATGGGCCCCATAATCCATTAGGGCGCGACCTGGGGGGTCACACATAATTGTCTTTTGCCCCATGGGTGGATCCCCTCCGGCAGTTCTTCGCTCCAATATTGCTTATTTCCTCCAAAAAATATATATAAAAGTTTCGGGCGATTTCGAGAACTTATATTTTGTACACAAAACAACACCAAGGTAATTGTGCTAAAAATAGCGTTAGTCCGGGTTAGTTCTAAATTAATCATATAAAGTGAATCAATACCATATATAAGTATTGTAAACATAGGCAATCATGTCATGAATACTTCATCAATAATCGACACGTTGGAAATGTATCACTAGCCGGCGCTCTTGAGCTCCAAGATGCCATTGTTGGTGATGCAAGAGGCCTCCCACTTGCCTTTAGAGTGAGAAATAGCCATGGCCGAAATTGGGAAGAAGTTTGAGGATATTAGGGAGGATGGATCTTGGTAGCTTGCATCTCAGAATATTGAGGAAGGCAATGGCGATGTGATATCTGAGAAGCATGTCGAGGCTATGGTGGTAGTTTCCTTTTTATTAGCTACTATAATACCAAGAGCCCCTTTTCTTGTGCTGCAGACATCGCCACCTCTCGATATATCATGCAATTATGCATGCGTGGGATATCACAAATCATAAACCCATATCCCCTAAAAATCAGGGCATGATCTCCATATTGAAGGAACGCGCCAATGAAAAAACTGCCTCGAACCACGGGTCGAGTTTTTGTAACTGGATATTGGTCATGACCGGCTGCGACCTTTTGCTAAAAAGTTGTCAGACTGAAGCATTGTTCACACTCGAGTGGTTGGCCTTCGAGGCTAAGTAACACATATTATTCGGAAACTCGGAAATCTTCGGCGGGCGAACTAATACAAACCAAGCACAAATGGGGAGAGGAACTCGCCCAGCAAGCCGAAAACCTTGGACGCAAGAATATGTTAGGAATAAAGACTATTGTAGCGACCCGACTCAAAATGAGTCAAGCCTCTGTGTTCTATGCCAACCCTGGATCAGTATGCTGGCACACACATTACATCAATGTATATATCAAAGTGCAATCACATGTAAATAACGTAAAACTCATATATACCTCAAAAATCTCAACGGAAACAGTCAATGGGAGTGGAGTCCCAATAAACACCAACGGAAGGTTGAGTGCAGACCATAACCCGGAATCGTACTCTCACTCATCGTAGAAATTATCTGCAACATAAGATGTTGCAACCGTGTAGGTCAGCATATTGAATATGCCAGCAAGTCACAAAATAGAGGATGAAATTATCATCTATACTATATGCATATATGGCAGGTGGGGCTGTAAGTTTAAGTTTTGCGTAAAGCAATTTTTCCTACAACAAGAGAAAGGTAAAAGAAAAATTTACTACATTGTTGGTTCTTCTTGAGAAGGTTTCACCAACCATTTCTCATACCCAAGTTATCAATAACACCGACATCATTAAGTTATTGGTGTTGAGAATTCCTGATAGCTTCAGTTCTTTTGGCTCAAGTTGTCCATGACCGTGGACACGGCTAATCGATTAGTTTTGAGTACTCTGCAGAGTTTTACACACGTTCCCCACAAGATTTGTTCACCTCCGTTGAAGTCCTCGCACTTCAGGGTGTTTGAGAACCGAATGATCAAAACATAGTCTTCCAAAGGGTTCCTGTGAGGCACTGTCGGTGCCCATCCAATCCTACTGTTCTTCTACATCTCGTAACACCGCCCGTCCAGAGTCACCACAATGTCCAACCAAGTCAGAGCGCATAATGACTTGTGGCTGTGCAGGTAAGCCCCGGGTCTTGAACTATCCATCCAACTCTTTCTGCCTGGGTGAATCTTTCCGCAAGATGTCATGGCGCTTCCCCATGCATCCAGGGTCATCCACTAGCTTCCCCAGGGTGCCCATCTGAACCATCCTTCACCCAGAGGTATATTGCATCTTGAGGCCTTGAATGTCTTGAAGTCTTGAAGTCTTGATTATTAAGTTCTCACAACACTCATGATACACACTTAACCAAATCCCAACAACTAGAAGCATAGCAAAATAATGTCCCAGCCAAAGTAACAAGGGTTGATGGGTGCCTACCATATGATACTACATCAAGAACCAAATTTCCAAGTACCTACTTTGCATGCAATGGGTGGAGAAGGTTGATCTAATGCAATAAAACCATAAGTAAATTATGATCAATGTGAACTTGCTTGGCGAGGTGATGAAGGTAGATATCGCTCACTGGATATAACTTGATAAAACTATTCGTCACTCTCCGATGAAATCTATTTAATCAAACATAGTATTCACATAAGCAATCATACTACAAATCACCCTAACAATCCATAAAAAACAAGAATTGCAATAAAATCAATAAGAAATATCAACTAAGAATCCAAAAGATACTTCAAGAAAACTATGGAGTCTTCTACTACAACAACACAAAAATAGTTTTTATCCTAATTAAACTTAATAGCAAAGAAAACACTAGAATTGTAAAATAACAGAAAACAGAAATATAAAACAACTAAGATAACAAAGAGTATTTTTTCCTAAATTTTTTGTTATTAAAATAATTAATAGAAAAGCTTTCATCAAACTATGTTTATGATCAAAACAATGTTAACTTGAATTAAATCAAAAACAATTTCAACTTTAATACAAATTGTTTCTCATTTAAACTAAAGTTAACACAAAAATAATACTTGTAAAACAATTTGTAAATAGAAATTCCAAATATGAATTCAAACTAGCCATGAAATCAATTTGCAAGTTATCATAGAACTAGAATTGATTTCGTGCTATCAAATAACAAGAATAAAAATAAGAATAATTTGGTTGAAATACTAATGTTAACAAAGAGAAATCAAACTAAAACTTGCCTACTAATAAAAAATAAAAAATAAAATTAAATCAATTAAAGCATAAGAAATAGCAAAGCTCCTAAAAAAGAACTAAAACAGAAATTATTTTGCTTAAAACCCTAATTTAATATATTCTAAAATTTCTAAAATTATACCTAGTGATAAATAAGATCACTAGAGACCGGTAGCAAAAAGAATCAACTCAAAACCTATTTTTAAACTCAAGATATTCATAAAATAAGATTTGAATCAAATTTGTTTGAATTCAAATTTAAAATATTCAACAATGGTCAAACTTTATATCTACAGAAACTACATAAAATTTGTGACATGATGCAAAAAGAATCACTTCAAAACAAATAAAAACATAAAAGATATAGTTAACACAAAATCAGAATCAATTTTGTTTTAAAAACTAAAAAACAGACAAGAAAAATTCTAAACTAACGAGCAGGGTGCTACATGGAAGCTTCTCATTGGTTTGGAGGGGTGCACACGGTGGCTTATGGAGCGAATGTCCGCAACTTAAGAAGAAACGTTGCGGCTAAAGTTAACTAAACAGAAAACCGATTGTTTTTTAAACATAACCGAAGAGGTATTTTACTTCTAATCCTATACTCGGCTACGGATCCAACGGCTACGGGAGAAGAGGGTGCTCACCGCGACGGCTAACGGAACTCCGGCGAAAACCGGTGGCGTCCGAAGCTCGGAGACGGTCGGGGAGGGGCTCCGACGGTCTTTTGCGGCGGTCGACTGGTCCAGGCGACGACGACGAAGCTCCGACGTCATTTGGCGGCGTCAATGCTGGGAGGGGAGGTCGGGGCGAGGGGCTCGATGGCCAGCGAACTTCGAGAAGTGGCCAAACTCCGTCTATGTCGGGCGATGGCGTGGGGTGAGGGATCTAGCGGCTTGGGGGGAAAACGGGGTGCGGGGGGCCTCGGCTTTATAGCCACGGGGTCAGGGCGAGGGAAGGAAGGGGATCTAGGAGATCCAGCGAGGATTCGGCCGGCTCCGGCGAAGGAAGGTGGAGGGGAGGAAGGAAGGAGATTCGGCCGGATACGGTGTTTTCCTAATAAAAGAAAACTTTTTTTATACATAAAACACAAAAGGAAACTGAATAAAAGAAAATCTATACTACTTCTATATAGACATATTATATATCAAAATTTGCACAAAGAGATTTCCTACAAGATGAACATATTTGCAAGGAAAAACAAAAATCTCACAAATTCTAATAATTCAAACAGTGATGTTGTTTTAAATAAAATACAAATAAATCATTTTGAAAATACCAAAATGGTCTCAAATTCATTTCTCTCCATTTTTGTATTGAAGGGAATCATTTTACCCTATTTTCCATGTATTTTATTTTTGGAGAAAAATAAATTTTAAAACCACCTCAAAAATTGTTTTTGAAACCTAATATGAAATATTTTCAAAATAGTCTTCTGAGTTTTATAAGTTCAAATATAATTCAAATGGCCCCTGGTTTGGAGTGTCATATTGCTCCTCCCAAGATTTGGAATTTGGGAAAGGGAATTTGAATTCGTTTAAACTTTAAAATAGGGCCAAGTATTAAATAGAAAACATTCAATAGTTTTCAATTCCACAAATCCTTTATTTTGAAGAAGTCATGTCATCTTCTCTCAATGGTTTGGAATGGATGAAATTGAATTCAAAATCAAAAGGGAAAGTCATTTATTCCCTCTGATTTGAAAGTTTCAAAAAGTTTCAAATTTCACTCAAACAATCAATCAATCTAGTAATTTTTATAGCATTCCAAATTTGGGATGTTTCAAACCTACCACACTTCAAATGAATCCCGTCCTTGAGATTCCAAGGGGCTAGAAGGAAAAGGATAGGGTGTGGGGGTCTTCTAACAAATCCATTGTCGTGCAAAGTGGGGGTGCTACCACACTTAAAATGAGAGATGCCGGTACCTCAAAAAATTTAACCATCCTCTGGGGTCTTGGCATCTGGCTCTTCACATTCTTCATACTAACTTATTTGGTGATGGTCTTCCCTTATATACATAACGTTTTCCATCAAAATCAAGTGCGCTTTCGTTGATATAAGCTTCTTCCAACACTGGGTCTTCTTAACTGACAAGTCTCGTGACCATTCTAAATAACCTACCGATGATTCTCATGGTGGTATACCATTTGTGATTATCCTGCAGTGAGATGGGTCTTGGCTTCATCCTCACCGTAAAAAAAATTCCTACGTGTGACAACAAATGCCATGTACATGGGGCTTTCATCATACCATTCTAAGGCTTAAACAAAAGCTTCAAAGAACGTCGTATCTCTCTATCGGTAAGTCTCTCAGATTTACCATCCCGAATAGAAAGAGAATGATAAGAGTAAGTCGTCATGGTGATCAATCCATTCCGCACCCAAATCCTTACTCTGTATAGGGTTTAGCGAATCCCGCATTCTAACACTCGCACATCCTCACAAACGTTATGGAATTCCTCTTGTTCACGAACGAAGTTAGGATAAATCCAATGATTCTACAAGATGAAAAAACATCTATCATGTTCTTCACCAGTCTCAGGTTTTTGTATGCTCCTAAGAAAACGTTTGTTGATCCATCATAGATTATTCCTTCATGCTCTTGCGGCAACCTTCATGAAAATCTTGGGATGCATCCTTGGTACCGGTTGTATTCCTTGAACTCATTTTTTCCTTTCCATTGGTATGTTTACCAATAAAAGTGTATGTTCCTTATATTAAATCTCTCCTCAAATTTCCAATTCCAAGGTACATTATTCAACTGTTGTCACCCCCATAGTTTGATATGATCCAACATTTCCTTCAATTGTATTCAGTGGATTTGGCTCCTTCGTATGCATGGTACATTCCTACTCCTTGGATCCTGTGGGTTTACCGATTACTACCACGAATAAAATGAAATACACTCATGCCTGCATAGACAATATTTTCTCATATCCTCCAAAATGGTCAGAGATCTTTCTTCACAGAGAAATAACTCATACAATTTCAACATAGGAAATCATGACACAATAAATTCCATTGATTCATGAAGTTATTACAATCTCTGAGTCTTACATTACAAAAGTCAACTCCATAATCTCATGAAAACAAGAGTGCTTCATGTTACACATATTGCCATTGTCAAAACTTAACTACTCCATTTTAGCTTCATGTCCTGCTTCCTTGCAATGAAAACAAATGATTTCCGACCTGTCTAGAGGCTTCTTGGTGTTTGTCTTTGCTCCTTGGGTTTCCTGCTTCCTTGCATGACCATGACCGTGGACACGGCTAATCGATTAGTTTTGAGTACTCTGCAGAGTTTTACACACATTCCCCACAAGATTTGTTCACCTCCGTTGAAGTCCTCACACTTCAGGGTGTTTGAGAACTGGATGATCAAAACATGGTCTTCCAAAGGGTTCCTGTGAGACACTATCGGTGCCCATCTATCACATCCCTGGAACCCTAACCAAGGTTTAACATTGTGCTCATATTTTCATTGCATTGCATCCAAGAAATTGCAACAAGATCAAAGCAAGTGGTGAAGCAAAACTCAAAAACCCTACCCACTTCTCAAATTCAAAGAAATTCCAAACTTGTTAAAATCAATGAACCCAAAATGGCCTCAAGAAAAGTTCAACTTTTCTGATAATTCATGAAAAAAAATAATTAGGGAAGAAAGCTATTTTTAAAACAGTTTTGGCATTTTGTTTAAATGCAAAAAGCCATTGAATTCAAGTTTAAATTTGAATTCAAAAACTTTAAGTTTTCAAAAATGTTGAAAACCTCAGGAATGGTTGGAAATATTCCAACTAATATTTCAGTGTGTTCAAAATGATTTTTGAACCAATATTTGAGCCAAAACAAATAGGAGTTCAAATCAGTGGATAAAACAGAAAACAAAACAAGAAAAAAAATAGCAAAACACTTACCTGTCGCTCACCTAGCCCAGGCCCAACTCCCCCGTGTCGTCTTCCTCCTCGCCAGTGGGCAGCAGGTGGTGGCCGCCGCGACGCCCGGCACCTCCACGCAGCTCCCTCTTGCCTGGACGTCTCGGTGCGCTGGCAAGGCGGGGATAACCTCCCCGAGAACGACCCTATCCATACCCGCGACCCATTCCTCCCCTCTCCTCTCGGTTCCTTCATCTCCTCCTTCCGCCATTGAGAGGAGCTCGAGCCTGTGGCCACAGGTTCTTCCCTCCGAGTGCTCCATTCGCTCCGCCTTGACAAACTGATCGTTCCTACCAAAGAAGAAGATCCCCCGAGCCCTACAACGCCCTCGGCACCGTCGTCTTCAAGCTTCGGCCGCCGGCGAGCTTCGTTGGATTCGTCACCCACAGTGCCTCCCCGAGCCGTCTGAGCTTTTTCCTGCACTCTCCGTGAGCTTGCGCTCGTTTCCCCTCTTCTTCCCCTAGGTTTAGTGCACCCTAGCCACTATACCGACGAGCCCGAGCTCCGGCCGTCGCCTCAGCTCGTCGCCGGAGACCTCCAGTCCTCCCCAGTCCTCCCTGAGGCCAGTACTGGATGAGGCCAAGCCTGAGGATCCTCCCAGTGCTCTCGGCCCTCATTTCCGAGCACCACAGCCAACTCTGGCGACACTCCCGCAAAGATCTGCCGCGGATCATGTCGCCGCCGGTCAGTTCCCGCAGGATCTGACCTGGCCTCGCTAATCTGCCGGTTTAAACCCTAAGCAGTCGCTGACAATGGGCCCCACACACAAGTCAAACGCAATCAGGGGCTGGTCAGCGCGGGGTTAACCGTGTGAGGCTGACCCGTGGGTTCCCCCTGTCGGGTTTGACCTGACCAGGTCGGCCGACGGCTGACGCCATGCTGACTTGGGCCTGACGCAATAAGTAGCTTTTCTGATTTAAAAGAATTCCAGAAAATGCCCAAAACTTCTAAAAATCATAGAAATTAATCTGTAACTCCAATGAAAATAATTTATATATGAAAAAGTATCAAAAAAATCCAAGGAATCTGAATATGTCATATTCAAACATTTTGATCATCCCGATAAATCCCAGGTCGGATCAAGTTGATCTGAGCATCAGGTCGAATCAATTAAAATGGTATTCGAGAATACCTCGTTTGAAATGATATTTGAATCCGATTCAAATCCACTTCAACCTAATAATGGTAGCTACATTAGCATACCACCATGCATCTTCATGCCATGCTCATGCATCATTTTGTTGCATATGATTGTTATTGATTGATGTCATTTCTATCGGTAGGCTCCGCTCCTCCGGATTCCACCGAATATCCGACTAACGGATATTGTCCCTCCGCTGAGCAACAAGGCAAGCAACCATTTTGATCATCCCGATAAATCCCATGTTCTCGCTCCTGCACTTACTTATTCCATTAGGATCAAATGCTTCAAATGCTTTTGCCACGTTAGTTGAACCCACTTCCTTTGCATGACCTGTCTTTGTCACAGTAAATAGCTGAACCTCGCAACCTAGCATACCTGGTAGATGCTTGAGCCATGATGTGCCTTATCCTGCTATGCCTGCTATGCTTAGAGTTGTGTATGGTCTGTCATCTGGGTGATGAACAGAATTGTGAGAATGTGTTCAGTAAGTAAAGGTTGTGTGTTGAACCTGATTTGGTAAAGGTACCGGTGAAAGGCTATGTAGGAGTGCATGGCGGGTTGTTTCATTGGAACCGTCCTTAGGAACTGAGTTCCGTGTATGTAATCCAAGACTAGATACTACCACACGTTGGGATACTTAATTGACCCTCTCGACTTATTAATCGCTTAGTACTCGGTCCAGGAGTTGCAAGTAGGTTCTCGTGTTTATAGTCATGCTAGAGGCCGTGCATAGCGCTGACCTGAGAGGTGGGCTGTGATGCGGTAGGCAGTGGCACGGTGTATCAACTGGCACCCGGATGGTGGGCTTGGGAACCCTGCGCACATCATTTGGGGCCGTGGCGGAAACCTCGGCCGGACTTCCGTGCGGGTTACCCTTAGATTGGCGATAGACCTGGACTAAGTATTAGCGTGGTTAACGGTCGTGGCCGACTCCCTCGTTGGGCTTCCGCATGAAGGTTGCCGAGGTGCATGACGTGCACATGGCGATAAGTGGCAAGAGCGTGTGTGAAGAAGTACACCCCTGCAGGGTTATGATCTATTCGAATAGCCGCGTCCGCGGATATGGACTACTTGGAGACATATGTTGTTCATAGATAACTTTAATGGCTACTCATAAAATTGTCAAGATAAGCGTGAGTGTCGTGGTCGGCATTTCCGTATGGAGACGGAAGGATTCCACGATGGAGTATTGTTGTGGTGTTAGTGGACTCGTGTTCGAGAAATCAAGTTGTCAAAAATTATTTAAAAAATGCAAGTTGTCTAGCCACGAGTCAAATGCCGGCTTTCCGCATCAAACCCCACAACTCCTGATTGATACATTGCATGAGTAGATAGTTATCCTAAAGTCTTGCTAAGTACTTCTGTACTCACGTTTGCTTAATAATTTTTGCAGAGGTTGTCAATGACCCTAATGGAGGGTTCTACCTAGACAAAGGCGACGCCGAGTAGCTGGTATCCCAACTATGATCTGGCCCTAGGGTGGATCTGTAGTATAGTCAGGCCATGTGCCTTCTAGTTTCATCTGTCTGTACTTAGACAGTTTATCTACTTCCGCTGGCTTGTAACTTCAATGACTGTTATGATGGGTCGTGAGACCCCTACTGTGTAATATTATGTGTGAGGCTCTTCCGAGCCTTTTAAATAGAGCTTGTATGTTTATGGTTATGTTGTGATGCCATCGATGTATCTATACATATCGGTATGCCATGCGTACGTGTGTTGTACTTGATATGTATGGGGCTCGATTACCTAGCCGTAGGCTTTAGTAGCATTCCTTACAGGGAAATGCCCCTTTGTGATCCAACGAGCCATGGTAGTTCGCTACTGCTCCGGACACATTGGTTGACCGGCATGTGTCCTTCTTAGTTGTTGTGTCTGTCCCCGTTGGGGAAATGTCACGCGATGTAATGGAGTCCTTGTAGCTTTCTACGACTCATCTACATTCGCTGGTGACCGACACCTGCTTTGTTGGGTCATGTATGCCTGTCCCTGTGCGGAACTGCCGCTTTGGTTTATGACTAGACATGTCGATCTGGGTTCTCTATCACTGGATTGCTAGCGACGCAATTGCATACGTGAGTCAAAAGGCGCAAACGGTCGCGGCTAAGGTAAGGCTGTAGCCGTGGGGATAACCGTGCGTGAGACCGCAAAGAGATGAGATGTATTACAGGCTGGATTCCTATGACTTAGGATCGGGGTGCCGACAGCGTTGGTATCAGAGCCTAACTGACTGTAGGATTACTAAGCCAAACTGGTCGAAGTTGAGTCTAGAATTGCTTTAGTTACATATAAGGGAATTGTTTGTGGAAGGGAACGTAAGACTCTTGTTCTCTTCTCAAGTTATTCTATTCTCGTCATCCTTGTCTTTTCTGCGGGAATTAAGGACTAGGTTACTCATCTTCTTCTAGGCTCGTGTTTCTGATCGGTAGATTATAGGACAATGGGTTGAGAGTTATTTTGGGTTTTATTTTATCCCTAGGATAAGGAAGTAAGTTTCATGACCAGAGAATTGAACTTGATAGTTGAGTGGTTACGCTATTCTATTTTATGGGTTGTCTCAAAATTGTTTTTGAGCATTTACAGCCGTTATATTGCCCAATTTTGCATTCAGAGCTCTAATGCTTTTGCATTACTCTCTATTTTCAGATGCCTGGCCGTCCTTCTCGTGAGGTGGTTCGTCTGACTAGGTGCATTGATGTGTCGG
This sequence comes from Hordeum vulgare subsp. vulgare, assembly GCF_904849725.1. Taxonomy (NCBI): domain Eukaryota; kingdom Viridiplantae; phylum Streptophyta; class Magnoliopsida; order Poales; family Poaceae; genus Hordeum; species Hordeum vulgare. The sequence goes on along the minus strand of NC_058519.1, from coordinate 180,542,360 downwards.
GTCATACGGCCATGCTAGTCAGGGTGATGTCGGTGTGCGGTTACCGCTGGTACCCAGAGTACACAGTGGAGGAACAGTACCGAGACTTCAACCAGAGCTAGTATATCTGCACTGTTAGGGTATTCCCAGATTACCCTGGAGCTGAGAAGCCAATCCATTGGTCTTATGGATTGGGAGTCACTGTTGACATGGCAGTACAAGATGCTGCATATTCAATGCTGACCATCATGAGGGCTAGACATGCACTGCTGCAGAATTTAGAGCCTTGCTATGTTCCTGCCTCTCAGCCAGGTGAAGAAGGATACCTCGGCGGGGTCTACTTTGATTCCTCTATGGAGGATCTACTGCTGCAATCCACTACTGACATGCTAGAGAATAGAGTCAGGGATGCTCGTGCCCTCCGGATGGAGCTTTATGCTACACATGCCCGTCTGTGGACGGCTTTGACGCAGTTGGCACCTGTAGTCCAGACAGGGTATGGAGATATGGAGATGCTGAACCCTGTCAGAAACCATCTTCCGGCTCATGTTGACTGGCCTGCTATAGGAGGAGTCACCCCTCTTCGGGGACCTCTACTACCACCAGTCAGGGGACCAAGGCCACATCCGTGTCCTTACGGATCCCAGGGATCTCAGGCCAGAGTATTTCCTGATCCGCAGGTTGAGCTTCCAGGCCATGGAGGCAATCTTTATGAGATGTTCTATGCGGATGCCTGATCCGTGAGTGGAAGGATAGTATGGTAGTAGCTGTACTTTCACAGTCCTGTGTGACTTGTGAAGTATGCTTGTGTCGTGAAATGAATTCCGGAGGCATAGATAAATAGTGTATAGGAAGCTTGTAAGCCTCTGATGAGTAGTTTCATAACTTCAGTAGTTTGCTCTTCGGTTAAGGTTGTACTGAACTATGTAATGGTGTGTATGAACCATGGTGTATATATATAAGTTGCTTGTTACCATGCTGTTCTGATATTCGTTTCCGCATTCCATGTGTTCAGTGCATTCTTAATCCATAGCTAGCATTGATGATGATATTGGTCTAAGCTGTGAGTTTGTTTGTCATGGTGGTGTTCACCAGGTTGAACCGTGCCCCTGCTGATGAGCAAGGCGAGGGTAGACAAGCGTCGCAGGAAGAACTGCCTCACCCGCCCTCTCTGGCGGAAGTCATGCTTGAGGCAGAGAGAAACAAAAGGGAGACCAACCGACTGTTAGAGTGTATTGAGCAAAATACGGCTCATCAGCCTAGGAATGTTGCAGTGTCCCTCAATGACTTTGTGAAGCTGAATCCTCCAAAGTTCCATCACTCTGCCGATCCCCTCAATGTTGATGATTGGCTATGCAGTATCTCATGTAAGATTCGCTCTGTGAATGTTTCTGAGGCCGACAAGGTGACCTTTGCGGCGTATTTTCTGGAAGGACCCGTCAATCTGTGGTGGGAGAACTTTGAAGCTATGCGTCCTGCTGAACCAGCAGCCACATGGGCATACTTTAGTGCAGCCTTCTGTCTGCACCATATTCCAGAGGGTGTGATGGACAGAAAGAGAGAGGAGTGTTGTGCATTCACCCAGGGAAAGTTGACCATGGATGCCTATAGCCGTGAGTTCGGTAACCTCGCCCGCTATGCAACAGAGGAGGTGTCTACTGATGCTAAGAAGCAAGCAAGATTCCGTAAGGGTCTGAGCCCTGAGCTTCGTCGTGATTTGCGCCTCCATGAATGTACAAGCTTCCAAGCCCTGGTCAACAAGGCGATCAGTGCCGAGACTGGTCATACCGACTATGAAGCCACAAAGAAGCACTCCCGTGACTCTGGCTCATCATCTAATTCCGCGTTTCCAAAATGTAGGATGTGGGTTCCAAACAGTTCTCTGCCGCCAAGATACACTCTGAGGCCATCCTATGTGGCGCCTCGGACAAATCAGTCCAACCCTCCAGCAAAAACCTATGGTGGTCCAGGTAGCAATGATGCACCACGTGCTAACCAAGTGATCTGTTACAAGTGTGGAGAACCAGGGCACTATTCCCGTGAGTGTCCTCAGAATGTGGGTGCCAAGCAACCTGGAAAGTCCGTTGGGCAAGGCAAGTCGGTCAAAGCTTACTATGTGAAGCCAACTCCTACACGTGGCCGTGTGAACTATGTTTCAACAGAAGAAGATGCAGAGGATCCCGACGTCATACTGGGTACGGTTCTTGTTAATCATCACCCAACGCCTGTTCTTTTTGACACTAGGTCTTCTCATTCCTTCATTTCAGAAAGTTATGCACAGTTGCATAACATTTCTTTCTGTGATATGCCAATCCCATTGGTTGTCCAAACCCCTGGTAGTAAGTGGCAAACCTCTAGAATATCCTATGACAATGAAATTCTAGTAGACAGCCTAGTTTTTCTAGCCTCATTGATAGCCCTGAAATCTTCGGATATTAATATCATCTTGGGTATGGACTGGATGTTAGCCCGCTATGCCAAGATTGATACTCATACTAGAAATGTTCAGCTTACCCATCCCTCACGTGATATAGTCAATGTCTCTACTCGAGTTGCCAAATGCCAACTCTATTCCCTCAATGCCAACCCTCTTCCGGAACTTGAAGACATTCTGGTAGTCCGTGACTTCCCGAATGTTTTTCTAGAGGAACTGCCAGGAATTCCACCTGACAGAGATGTAGAGTTCGTAATAGATCTTGTTCCGGGAACTGTTCCAATAGCCAGAAGACCATATAAGATGGCACCCCTGGAGCTAGCCGAACTTAAGAAGCAACTAGATAAGGCCTTGAATAAAGGTTTCATTCGTCCTAGCTCTTCTCCCTGGGCTTCTCCCGTCCTCTTCGTCAAGAAGAAGGATGGAACGGATCGGATGGTTGTAGATTACCGACCAGTTAATCTGGTCACCATAAAGAACAAGTATCCACTCCCCAGGATCAACGACCTGTATGATCAGCTCGCTGGATCCTGAATCTTCTCAAAAATGGATTTGAGGTTGGGATACCATCAAATCAAGATCAAGAACGGGAACATTCCAAAAACGGCTTTTGTTACTCGTTATGGCCAATACGAGTACACCGTCATGTCCTTCGGGTTAACCAATGCCCCAGCCACCTTCTCTCGCTTGATGAATTCAATCTTCATGGAGTATTTGGATAAATTCGTCGTGGTATACCTTGATGATATTCTCATCTACTCGAAGAACGAACAAGAACATGCCGAGCATCTAAGGCTGGTATTGATGGAACTTCGAGGGCATCGCCTTTATGCCAAGTTTTCAAAATGTGAATTTTGGTTACCAGAAGTGACCTATCTAGGTCACGTAATCTCTGGTAAGGGTATTGCTGTAAATACCGAGAGAGTTCAAGCTGTCCTTGATTGGACTCAACCTGAATCGGTTAAGCAAGTTAGGAGTTTTCTTGGTCTAGCGAGCTATTGCTGCCGCTTTGTCGAGAATTTCTCCAAGGTGGAAAAGCCTCTAACTGAACTCCTCAAGAAAGATAAAAATTTCGAGTGGACACCACAGTGTGAGCATAGTTTCCACGAACTGAAAAGACGCCTGACTTCCGCACCTGTGTTGCTACCACCAGATTTTTCTAAGGACTTTGTTATCTATTGCGACGCCTCGTGACAAGGATTAGGTTGCATTTTCATGCAAGATCGTCATGTGATTGCATACACATCTCGACAATTGCGTCCACATGAGGATAATTATCCCACACATGATCTTGAGCTTGCAGCTGTAGTCCATGCACTTAAAACCTGGCGACATTACCTTCTTGGTAATCGTTGTGAAATATTCACTGATCACCAAAGTCTGAAATATATCTTCACCCAACCAGATTTGAATCTCAGGCAAAGACGGTGGGTTGAGTTGATCTCGGATTACGACTTAGGGATAACTTACACCCCAGGAAAGGCCAATGTTATGGCTGATGCACTAAGTCGTAAGTCTTATTGTAACAATCTGATGCTACAACAAGGTCAACCACATCTCTATGAGGAATTTCGGAAGTTAAATCTTCATATTGTTCCTGAAGGATTTCTTTCTACCCTGGTGGCGAAGCCTACTCTTAGGGATCAAATCATAGCCGTGCAGGCTTATGATAAGGGTATATCCCGGATCAAGGAGAATATTGCTAGCGGAAACGCTAGTGTATTCTCCATCAATGAGAAAGGTGTTGTGTTCTTTTAGAACCGTTTAGTGTTTCCTAAGAGCAAACGTCTGCGGCAATTGATCCTTAAGGAAGCTCATGATTCTCCTCTCACCATTCATCCTAGTAGTACTAAGATGTATCAGGACCTACACCAGAGGTTTTGGTGGACTAGTATGAAGAGAGAAATTGTTGAGTTCGTTGCTAACTGTGACGTTTGTTGTCGAGTTAAGGCACAACATCAAAGGCCTGCTGGCACCCTTCAAGCTTTAGCTATTCCTGAATGGAAATGGGATAAAGTCAGTATGGATTTCATTACGGATTTCCCAAGACCAAGAAAGGAAATAATGCTATCTTTGTGGTCATTGACCGTCTCTCCAAAGTAGCTCATTTTCTTCCAGTTCGTGAGAGTATAACAGCTAGCCAGCTAGCAGAGTTATATATCTCTCGAATAGTATCTCTTCATGGTGTTCCCCTAGATATTAACTCAGACTGTGGGAGTATCTGCACTTCTCGCTTCTGGGAAAGTTTTCAGAATGCTATGGGGACTCACTTATCTTTTAGCACTGCTTTCCATCCTCAATCAAGTGGTCAAGTAGAAAGAGTGTAGCGACCCGACTCAAGACGAGTCAAGCCTCTGTGTTTCTGTGCCATCCCTGGATCAGTATGCTGGCACACAAAGTACATTAATGTATATATCAAAGTGCAATCACATGTAAATAGCGTAAAACTGATATATACCTTAAATATTTCAGCGGAAGCACTCAAGGGAGTGGAGTCCCAATAAACACCAACGGCAAGTTGAGTGTAGACCGCAACCCTGAATCGTACCCTTATTCGTCGAAGAAAAATATCTGCAACATAAGACGTTGCAGCCGTGTAGGTCAGCATATTGAATATGCCGGCAAGTCACATAAGAGAGGGGTAAAATGTCATCTATACTATATGCATATATGGCAGGTGGGGTTGTAAGTTTTAGCGTAAAGGAAATCTTTTCTCCTACAACAAGAGGGGGCTAAAAGCAAAATGTTACTACTTTGTTGGTTGTTAACGAGATGGTTCCGCCAACCAGTTCTCGTACCCGAGTTGTCAATAATTACCCTCATAAAATATATTTAATGGTGTTGAGAAATCCAGATAACTTCAGTTCCTTTGGCTCAAGTTGTCCATGACCGTGGACACGGCTAATCGATTAGGTTTGAGTACTCTGCAGAGTTTTGCACACGTTCCCCACAAGATTTGATCGCCTCCGTGTATGTCCTCGCACTTGAGGGTGTTTGAAGACCGGATGATCAAAACATGGTCTTTCAACGGGTCCCTCTGAATGCCTGTCGGTGCCCATCCAATCCAACCGTTCTTCTACATCTGCTAGCACCGCCTGTCCAGAGTCGCCGCGTTGTCCAACCAAGCCAGAGCCCATAATGACTTGTGGCTGTGCAGGTAAGCCTTGGGTCTTGAAAATATCCGTCCGTCTCTTTGAGCCTGGGTGAAGCTTTCCGCAGGATGTCATGGCCTCTCCAGCATCCCGGGTCATCCACTGGGTTCTCCAGGGAGCCGATCAACCGTCCTTCACCCAGAGTTGCATTGCGTCCGAGGTCTTGAAAAGTCTTGTCTTAACCGGTCTTGATTATTTAATCAACCTCGCATCACTCGTGTTATGCACTCAACCGAAATCCCGTCTACTCAAGCATAGCAATATGAAATTTGTCGTCCCGGGGCCAAGTATCGGGGTTGTTGTGTGCCTACCACATGATACTACAATCTATACTAAAATTTCCAAGTACCTACTCAGCATGCAATTGGGCATAGGATGGTAGAACTACGAAGCATAAAACATAGGTGATAGTGTGATCAAAGTGACTTGCCTGGTGATGTTGACGAAGAAGAATTTCTCGAGAAATAACTTGATAGACTACTCGTCACTCTCCGATGAAATCTATATAACAAACATATCATTCACATAAGCACGCATACTAGCAATCATTCTAACAATCAAAACAAAAGAGAGAGCGAATAAGAATCCGAAAGAAACTTCACTAAAACTAGGAGTCTTCTACTACATCAAGCACTAAATAAATTTTGTCTAACAGAAAATAATAACAGGGAACTAAGATATAAATTTAACTAAGATAAAATAAAGTATTTTTTTCACAAAAGTTTTTCAAAGTATTTCCAAACGGGTTTTGAAACAGTGGAGAAACCAATTGCAAGTTACTAAGGAACTAGAATTGATTTCATAATAACAAATAAAAATAAAATCAAAACTTGTTGCGAACCTACTGTTAACTAACAGAAACAAAACATAATATTTCTGAAATATAAAAGAAAATAATTCAAAAACAATTTACAGAAAAGAAATAGCCATAATCCTAAAAGAGGTGAAACAGAAATTGTTTCACAAGAAACAATGAGCTAAAATACTGAAATAAATCTGAAGTTTTTACCACCGATAAATAAGATCACTAGTGATCAGTAGCAAAAGGAATCAAATTAAAATCTATTTTTAAACTCCTGGAATAGGCAAAACAAGGTTTAAACTAAATCTGATCTAATTCAAATTTGAAAATTTCAAACATAGACAAATTATACGTTTTTAAAACTACAGAAAAATTGTGATCTACTGGAAAAACAATCAACCTCATTGGACTTGTGGATCAAGAATTACAATCAAAAGAAAATTGAATCTTCCTCTGTTTTTGAATTAAACTGAAAATAAAAAAAAACCTAACTAGTGAACAGGGGTTCCACGTGGTGCTCTCTGATTGGCTAAGGGGTGAGTGCTGCGTAGCTAATCCAACGAACGTTCGCAAAGTAAAGAAAATCTGCTCGGCTAACTAATACTAATAGAAAACCGAATGATTTTCTTAACAAAACCGAAGGGTTACCTAGTGTCTAATCACGAGCGTACATCTAATATCAGACGGCTACGGGGAGGGGATGGGGTGCTCACCGGCGTGGGAGTCTCCGGCGAGGGCTGACGGCGGCGGCGGCTCGGGTGTGGGCGGGGGAAGGCGCTCCCGAGGGTCTCCGGCGGCGGCGAGGGCTCCAGTCGATGCGGGCGAGGGCGGCGAGCGCGTTGGTGGCGTCGGGGAGGGGTCGGGGTGGCCGGAGGCGGTGCAGCGGGTGGCCGAAGGCGGCCGAGCTCGGGTGCTCCGGCGGTGGTGCAGCAGGGCGGCTTGGGGGCGGCGGGACGGCGTGGCGATGTGGGGAACGGGGTGCGGCGGCCGGGGGCAGTATTTATAGGGGAGAGAGGCGCTTGGGGAGGGAAGGGGCAGGGGGATCGGGCGGATCCCGGCGAACCTGGAGAGGACTCGGCCTCGGGCTCGGTTTTGGAAAGGGGAGAGGAGGAAGGTGACCGGGGGAAGAGGAGAATCGGGCGCGGGTCCCACGCGGCAGGGAGAGGTGGCTTGGGGGCTTGGGGACGGTCGGCCGATCCGTAGGGATCTCGGATCCCGGATACTGTGGGATTCGGCCCACAGCTATAATGCGCCGGCGGCGGTTTCCTTTAAAAAAAAACGTTTCCTATTTAGCCTTTTTAATAAAATAGAAACTAAAAGGAAAAAAAGGAAAGAAATAAAAATAATTAATATAGGGTATTATATACCAAAAGAATCAGAAAAACATCCTCTACTCGATTAACATTTTTCAAAGTCAAAAATAAAAACTTTTAAAAAATGTTTTTCTTCAGAAAATCCCCTAAAAGCATTATTTCTTGTTGCAATTATTTTCTCAAATTAAATTTTGTTTCCTTGGCTCAAAATACTTCAACAAATGCCCCTGGCTCTGGAGGGTCATGTTCCTCCTCTCTTTTCTGTTTGACAGAATATTATTCCCCGGCATTTCTTGAGTGGAGGGAAAATAGAATTTGCAAATTAAAATCGAAGGAAATTCAAATGCCAGCTCCATTCAAATTCTTTAGAGTTGAAGAAGTCATGTCATCTTCTCTCATTGCTTTTAAAAGATGCGGAAATTCATTTTATTCCCTCTCATTCAAAAGTTTTTGAAAAGTTTCAAATTTCACACAAGTTTCAATCACTCAAGCAAACAAACAAACAATCTAATAGTTATTTTAACCTTCCAAAATTAGGGATGTTACAAACCTACCACACTTAAAATGAATCTCGTCCTCGAGATTCGGAGGGGCTAGAAAGAAAGGTTTGGGTTTGGGGGTCTTCTAACAAATCCAACCTCCGGCAAAGTGGGATGCTACCACGCTTAAAATGAAGGTTACTCGTCGCTCAATTTTTTGACAATCCTCTGGGGTCTTGGCATCTCGCTCGTCACATTCTTCACGGTAACTTCTTTGGTGAAGTTCTTCCATTATATTCATAATGTTTCCATCAAAATCGAGGGTTCTTCTGTTGATATAAGACTCTCCCGTCACTGGGTCTTCTTAACTGACAAGTCTCGTGACCATTTTAAATAACCTATCGATGATTCTCATGGTGGTCTACCATTTGTGGTTATCCTGCAGAGAGAAAGGTCTTGGCTTCACCCTCACCGTAAAATGTCCGACGCGTGACAACGATTGCCATGTACATGGGGCTTTCATCATACCATTCTAAGGCTTAAACAAAAGCTTCAAAGAACGTCGTCTCTCACTATGGGTAAGTCCCTCAGATTTACCATTCCGAATAGCAAGAGAATGATAATAGTAAGTCGTCATGGTGGCCAAGCCATGTCGCACTGAAATCATTACCTTGTATAAGGCTTAGTGAATCTCGTATTCTAACACTTGGGCATCCTCACAAGCGTTGTAGAATTTCTCTTGTCCACGAACGAAGTTCGGATAATCCATCGGTTCTGCAAGCTGAACAAAATATCTATCGTATCTTCACAACTCTCTAGCTTTCGTATGCTCCTAAGAAAACGTTTTGCTGATCCATCATAGCTTCTTCCATAAATCATATTCATTTCATAATCAATCCTTTATTACATCCTTGCTTTCTTCAAAATTCTAACTCAAAAGTAATTTATTACAAATGCTGCCATCCACATTATTCGGTATGGTCAAGCATTTCTGCCAACTTTATTCATCTGCCTCTCTTGGAGGTCCTTTAGTTCCACTCGAACTTTCCAAGGTGCTCCTTGAAATCATCCATCTTTTGCTTCATCATGGTGGTCATGAGCTTCATCTCCATCATCTCCGCACGTACCTCACTCAGGTATTCCTGGGTATGACGGAGTCTTGCTTCAAGTATCTCTCCAATCTGACGTATGGCTTCTATGGAAACTTCACGAACAACATCAAAGAAGGTTGCTCGTGGTACACGTGAAATGAAAAAGTATTGCCCCATAGTCTTTGGACAAACTCCTTTCACATGGTGGAGGTGTACTTCCACATACCAAAGTTCTACTCCACTTTCCATGAATGGGTAGCCTTTGTAGACTGCATCTCCTTCAAGGTGAATGTGCTTCATCATGTCCTTCAGGATTTTCGGGTAATCATGATCACTGGTCAGGGTCATGATTGTTTCGGGGCCCTTGAGGAATGACTCGTAGAGAGTTGTCATCTGTAGGTGTCAGTAAATAGGTACTCAGAGGAATGTATATGTCTCCTTGGTAGTTATGGTACATTCCTACTCAATGGATCCTATGGGTTTACCGATTACTACCACACTTAAAATGAATTATACTCATGCCTGCATAACCCATATTTTCTCATAACCTCATAATTGTTCAGAGATCTTTGTTCGAAGAGAAACAACGCATACAGTTTCAACATAGGCAATCATGAGACAATAAATTCCATTTATTCATGATGTTATTACAATCTCAGGGACTTCTGTTACAAAAATTTCACTCCATGATCTCATGAAAAACAAGAGTTCTTCAGATTACACTAATTGCCGCTGTCAAAACTTAACTACTCCTTCTTAGCTTTCTTCCTTTGTGGGCAATCGCTAGCAAAATGTCCCGCTTCCTTGCAACGAAAGCAAATGAGTTTTGACAAGTCTTGAGGCTTCTTAGCTTTTGCTTTTTCTCCTTGGATTTCCGGCTTCCTTCCTGAGCACATGTATTTGTGGTGGCCAAATTCCATACACTTGTAACATCTGACATGACTCAGGTCTATATCTGCAGAGATTTGGCTCTTCCGGGGGTACTTTTTCTTCTTTCTGGACTCCTTCATTTTGGCCAGTTCTTCTATTTCAAGTGGATCAAACTCCACTTCTTCCGTCGGGAAGTTTCCCAGATACTCTTGGCTTCTCTTCGTGCAATCCTGTGAATAATGTCCTTCTTCTCCACATGAGTAGCATGCATTGGAGAAAAATCTGGTCAGACCTTGTCCATCAGGGTCTTCAATATTTTCGTTCATCACCGGTCCTTCTAGAATCTTCTTCTTGAGTGTTTCCTTCACTACATCTTTCTGCTTCTTGACAACTTGTTGCACCTTGGGGTAAATGTGACACTGAGCTGGGTAGTGGGTGGTTCCTTCACAAAGGAAACAAGTCACCTGACTACTTGGGCACTCCTCATCTGGGTGATTTCCTTCACAATGAGTGCTTCCATCCTTGTGTTCTTCTTGGGTGTGTCCTGTTTCTCCACAGATCTTGCATGCACAAGTCTTCTTCTTCGGATTATCATAGCACTTCTGAATAAGTCGGGATCTTAACAGGGTGTTCTTGAATTCGTCCCAGGTTTCTGCTCCACTAAATCCTTGTATGGCATGGTGCATTTTCCACCAGATTGCAGCACTTTGGGTAAAGTACTGGAGAGCGTGTTCGACTTCATACTTCCTGGAGATCAAGTTGCTCCCGAAGTCGTTCTCCATGTTCCGAATCCATATTTCAGCATCCAGCTGGGTCATTGGTCCACAGACTACAAGTCCAGCTTCATAGTCCATCTGGTAGGGTTGAGGTTTTGGGGATGAGACGGGTAAGAGAGGGAGGGAGATACACACAATACAAACAATATTTTTGAGAATAGGTTTTAGTTCTGGCCGTCGGAAAACACACACCAATGACGGCTCACAAATCATCGTATCTAACGTGGGTATATGAATTTTGTCGTCCCGGGGCCAAGTATCGGGGTTGTTGTGTGCCTACCACATGATACTACAATCTATACTAAAATTTCCAAGTACCTACTCAGCATGCAATTGGGCATAGGATGGTAGAACTACGATGCATAAAACATAGGTGATAGTATGATCAAAGTGACTTGCCTAGTGATGTTGACGAAGAAGAATTTCTCGAGAAATAACTTGATAGACTACTCGTCACTCTCTGATGAAATCTATATAACAAACATATCATTCACGTAAGCACTCATACTAGCAATCATTCTAGCAATCAAAACAAAAGAGAGAGCGAATAAGAATCCGAAAGAAACTTCACTAAAACTAGGAGTCTTCTACTACATCAACCACTAAATAAATTTTGTCTAACAGAAAATAATAACAGGGAACTAAGATATAAATTTAACTAAGATAGAATAAAGTATTTTTTTCACAAAAGTTTTTCAAAGTATTTCCAAACGGGTTTTGAAACAGTGGAGAAACCAATTGCAAGTTACTAAGGAACTAGAATTGATTTCATAATAACAAATAAAAATAAAATCAAAACTTGTTGCGAACCTACTGTTAACTAACAGAAACAAAACATAATATTTCTGAAATATAAAAGAAAATAATTTAAAAACAATTTACAGAAAAGAAATAGCCATAATCCTAAAAGAGGTGAAACAAAAATTGTTTCACAAGAAAAAATGAACTAAATTACTGAAATAAATCTGAAATTTTTACAACTGATAAATAAGATCACTAGTGATCAGTAGCAAAAGGAATCAAATTAAAAGCTATTTTTAAACTCCTGGAATAGGCAAAACAAGGTTTAAATTAAATCTGATCTAATTCAAATTTGAAAATTTCAAACAGAGACAAATTATATGTTTTTGAAAATTACAGAAAAATTGTGATCTACTGGAAAAAGAATCAACCTCATTGGACTTGTGGATCAAAAGTTATGATCAAAAGAACATTGAATCTGCCTCTGTTTTTGAATTAAACTGAAAATAGAAAAAAACCTAACTAGTGAACAGGGGGTCCATGTGGTGCTCTCTAATTGGCTAAGGGGTGAGTGCTGCGTAGCTAATCCAACGAACGTTCGCAAACTAAAGAAAAACTGCTCGGCTAACTAATACTAATAGAAAACCGAACGGTTTTCTTAACAAAACCGAAGGGTTACCTAGTGTCTAATCACGAGCGTACATCTAATATCGGACGGCTACGGGGAGAGGCTGGGGTGCTCACCGGCGTGGGAGTCTCCGGCGAGGGCTGACGGAGGCGGCGGCTGGGGTGTGGGCGGGGGAAGGCGCTCCCGAGGGTCTCCGGCGGCGGCAAGGGCTCCAGTCGATGCGGGCGAGGGCGGCGAGCGCGTTGGTGGCGTTGGGGAGAGGTCGGGGTGGCCGGAGGTGGTGCAGTGGGTGGCCGAAGGCGGCCGAGCTCGGATGCTCCGGCGGCGGTGCAGCAGGGCGGCTTGGGGGCGGCGGGACGGCGTGGCGATGTGGGGAACGGGGTGCGGCGGCCAGGGGCATTATTTATAGGGGAGAGAGGCGCTCGAGGAGGGAAGGGGCAGGGGATCGGGCGGATCCCGGCGAACCTGGAGAGGACTCGGGCTCGGGCTCGGTTTTGGAAAGGGGAGAGGAGGAAGGTGACCGAGGGAAGAGGAGAATCGGGCGCGGGTCCCACGCGGCAGGGAGAGGGGGCTGGGGGGCTTGGGGGCGGTCGGTCGATCCGTAGGGATCTCGGATCCCGGATACTGTGGGATTCGGCCCACACCTATAATGCGCCGGCGGCGGTTTCCTTAAAAAAAACCTTTCCTATTTAGCCTTTTTAATAAAACAGAAACTAAAAGGAAAAAAATAAAAATAATTAATATAGGGTATCATATACCAAAAAAATCAGAAAAACATCCTCTACTCGATTAACATTTTTCCAAGTCAAAAATAAAAACTTTTTAAAAATGTTTTTTTAGAAAATCCCCTAAAAGCATTATTTCTTTTTGCAATTATTTTCTCAAATTAAATTTGTTTCCTTGGCTCAAAATACTTCAACAAATGCCCCTGGCTCTGGAGGGTCATGTTCCTCCTCTCCTTTGTGTTTGAGAGAATATTATTCCCCGGCATTTCTTGAGTGGAGGGAAAATAGAATTTGCAAATTAAAATTTAAGGAAATTCAAATGCCAGCTCCATTCAAATTCTTTATAGTTGAAGAAGTCATGTCATCTTCTCTCATTGCTTTTAAAAGATTGAATTTGAATTCATCGGAGATGGGGAAAGTCATTTTATTCCCTCTCATTCAAAAGTTTTTGAAAAGTTCCAAATTTCACACAAGTTTCAATCACTCAAGCAAACAAACAAACAATCTAATATTTATTTTAACCTTCCAAAATTTGCGATGTTACAAAGAGTGAATCAAATCCTAGAAGATATGCTCCGAGCTTGTGTTATATTGTTCGGTATGAATTGGGAGAAGTGCCTTCCATTCGCCGAATTTGCTTATAACAATAGTTATCAATAAAGCTTGGGCAAAGCCCCTTTTGAAGTTCTCTATGGATGGAGATGTCGAACGCCTCTTAATTGGTCAGAAACCGGAGAGAGGCAACTCTTTGGCCTGGATATGATCCAGGATGCAGAAGAGCAGGTTCACATTATTCGTGAAAAGTTGAAAACAGCCCAGTCTCATCAAAAGAGCCAATATGATCGTCATCATAAGGCTGTGACCTTTGAAGTTGACGAGAAGGCTTACCTTCGGGTTACACCTTTGAAGGGTACCCATCGATTCGGTTTCAAGGGCAAGTTGGCTCCTCGTTACATTGGTCCTTTTCGCATTCTTGCCAAACGAGGAGAAGTTGCCTACCGGTTGGAACTCCCTCCGCATCTTTCCAAGGTTCATGATGTCTTCCACGTCTCGCAACTCAGGCGTTGCTTTTCGGATCCTATCCGTGAAATGGACCACGAAACGCTTGATCTCCAAGATAACCTTTCATACCGGGAATACCCTGTGCATATTCTTGATCAAGCTGAGTATACCACTCGACGTCGAAACCTCAAGTTTCTTAAAGTTCAATGGTCAAATCATTCTGAAAAGGAGGCCAAATGGGAAAGAGAGGATCGTCTCCCACTTGAGTATCCCGCGTTATTCCCGACGACTTCTAAATCTCGGGACGAGATTCTTTTGAGTGGGGGTGAGTTGTCACATCCCTGGAACCCTAACCAAGGTTTAGCATTGTGCTCATATTTTCATTGCATTGCATCTAAGAAATTGCAACAAGATCAAAGCAAGTGGTGAAGCAAAACTCAAAAACCCTACCCACTTCTCAAATTCAAAGAAATTCCAAACTTGTTAAAATCAATGAACCCAAAATGGCCTCAAGAAAAGTTCAACTTTTCTGATAATTCATGAAAACAAATAATCAGGGAATAAAGCTATTTTGAAAACAGTTTTGGCATTTTGTTTAAATGCAAAAAGCCACTGAATTCAAGTTTAAATTTGAATTCAAAAACTTTAAGTTTTCAAAAGTGTTGAAAACCTCAAGAATGGTTGGAAATATTCCAACTAATATTTCAGTGTGTTCAAAATGATTTTTGAACCAATATTTGAGCCAAAACAAATAGGAATTCAAATCAGTGGATAAAATAGAAAACGAAACAAGAAAAAAATAGCAAAACACTTATGTGTCGCTCACCTGGCCCAGGCCCAGCTCCCCCATGTCATCTTCCTCCTCGCTAGAGGGCAGCAGGAGGTGGCCGCTGTGAGGCCCGGCGCCTCCACGCAGCTCCCTGCTTGCCTGGACGTTTCAGTGCACTGGCAAGGCAGGGATAACCTCCCCGAGCACAACCCTATCCATCCCCGCGACCCATTCCTCTCCTCTCCTCTCGGTTCCTTCGTCTCGTCCTGCCGCCATTGACAGGAGCTCGAGCTCGAGCTTCCCGAGCCTCTGGCCACAGGTTCTTCCCTCCGAGTGCTCCATTCGCTCCGCCTCGACAAGCTGATCGTTCCTGCCAAAGAAGAAGATCCCCCGAGCCCTGCAACGCCCTCAGCACCGTCGTCTTCAAGCTTCGGCCGCCGGCGAGCTTCGTTGGATTCGTCGCCCACAACGCCTCCCTGAGCCGTCTGAGCTTTTCCCTGCACTCCCTGTGAGCTTGCGCTCGTTTCCCCTCTTCTTCCCCTCGGTTTCGAGCACCCTAGCCACTGGACCAACGAGCCCGAGCTCCGGCTGTCGCCTAAGCTCGTCGTCGGTAACCTCCGGTCCTCCCGAGTCCTCCCTGAGGCGAGTAATGGATGAGGCTGAGCCTGGGGATCCTCCCAGTGCTCTCGGCCCTCGTTTCCGAGCACCACAGCCAACTCCAGCGACTCTCCGGCAAAGATCTGCCGCGGATGTAGTCGCCGCCGGTCAGTTCCGGCAGGATCTGACCTGGCCTCGCTAATCTGCCGGTTTAAACCCTAAGCAGTCGCTGACAGTGGGCCCCAGGCACAAGTCAAACGCAATCAGGGGCTGGTCAGCACGGGGTTAGCCCCGTGAGGCTGACGAGTGGGTCCCCCCTGTCGGGTTTGACCTGACCAGGTCGACCGACGGCTGACGCCATGCTGACGTGGGCCTGACGCAATAAGTAGCTTTTCTGATTTAGAAGAATTCCAGAAAATGCCCAAAACTTCTAAAAATCATAGAAATTAATCTGTAACTCCAATGAAAATAATTTATATATGAAAAAGTATCAGAAAAATCCAAGGAATTTGAATATATCATTTTCAAAGATGTTTGAAAATGTTACTGGACCAAACATGTAAAATGATTAATAGGTTAAATTTAATAAATGCTTTGGAGTTGGAATTTGAAAATCATTTGAACTCCACTTCAAATGCTATGATGAAACATTGTTCAATCACAACCAGCAACTTAACATATCATTCTCCTGAATGTTAAAAACAAGTTGATCTGAGCATCAAGTCGAATCAATAAAATGGTATTCGAGAATACCTCGTTTGAAGTGATATTTGAATCTGATTCAAATCCACTTCAACCTAATAATGGTAGCTACATTAGCATACCACCATGCATCTTCATGCCATGCTCATGCATCATTTTGTTGCATATGATTGTTATTGATTGATGTCATTTCTATCGGTAGGCTCCGCTCCTCCGGATTCCACCGAATATCCAACTAACGGATATTGTCCCTCCGCTGAGCAACAAGGCAAGCAACCATTTTGATCATCCCGATAAATCCCATGTTCTCTCTCCTGCACTTACTTATTGCATTAGGATCAAATGCTTCAAATTCTTTTGCCACGTTAGTTGAACCCACTTCCTTTGCATGACCTGTCTTTGTCACAGTAAATAGTTGAACCTCGCAACCTAGCATACCTAGTAGATGCTTGAGCCATGATGTGCCTTATCCTGCTATGCCTGCTATGCTTAGAGTTGTGTATGGTCTGTCATCTGGGTGATGAACAGAATTGTGAGAATGTGTTCAGTAAGTAAAGGTTGTGTGTTGAACCTGATGTGGTAAAGGTACCGGTGAAAGGCTATGTAGGAGTACATGGCGGGTTGTTTCATTGGAACCGTCCTTAGGAACTGAGTTCCATGTATGTAATCCAAGACTAGATACTACCACACGTTGGGATACTTAATTGACCCTCTCGACTTATTAATCGCTTAGTACTCGGTCCAGGAGTTGCAAGTAGTTTCTAGTGTTTATAGTCATGCTGGAGGCCGTGCATAGCGCTGACCTGAGAGGTGGGCTGTGATGCGGTAGGCAGTGGCACGGTGTACGAAGTGGCACCCAGATGGTGGGCTTGGGAACCCTACGCACATCGTTTGGGGCCGTGGCGGAAACCTCGGCCGGACTTCCGTGCGGGTTACCCTCAGATAGGCGATAGACCTGGACTAAGTATTAGCATGGTTAACGGACGTGGCCGACTCCCTCGCTGGGCTTCCGCTTGAAGGTTGCCGAGGTGCATGACGTGCACATGGCGATAAGTGGTGAGAGCATGTGTGAAGAAGTACACCCCTACAGGGTCATGATCTATTCGAATAGCTGCGTCCGTGGATATGGACTACTTGGAGACATATGTTGTTCATAGATAAATTTAATGGCTACTCACAAAATTGTCAAGATAAGCATGAGTGTTGTGGAGGACATTTCCGTATGGAGACAGAATAATTCCACGATGGAGTATTGTTGTGGTGTTAGTGGACTCGTGTGCGAGAAATCAAGTTGTCAAAAATTATTTAAAAAAATGCAAGTTGTCTAGCCACGAGTCAAATGCTGGCTTTCCGCATGAAACCCCACAACTCCTTATTGATACATTGCATGAGTAGATAGTTATCCTAAAGTCTTGCTGAGTACCTCTGTACTCACGTTTGCTTAATAATTGTTGCAGAGGTTGTCAATGACCCTAATGGAGGGTTCTACCTAGACATCGACGACGACGAGTAGCTGGTATCCCAGCTACGATCTGGCCCTAGTGTGGGTCTGTAGTATAGTCAGGCCATGTACCTTCTAGTTTCATCTGTCTGTACTCAGACAGTTTATCTACTTCCGCTGGCTTGTAACTTGAATGACTGTTATGATGGGTCGTGAGACCCCTACTGTGTAATATTATGTGTGAGGCTCTTACGACCCTTTTAAATAAAGCTTGTATGTTTATGGTTATGTTGTGATGCCATCGATGTATCTATACATATCGGTATGCCATGCGTACGTGTGTTGTACTTGATATGTATGGGGTTCGACTACCTAGCCGCAGGCTTTAGTAGCATTCCTTGTAGGGAAATGCCACTTTGGGATCCAACGAGCCATGGTAGTTTGCTACTGCTCCGGACACATTGGTTGACCGACATGTGTCCTTCTTAGCTGATGTGTCTGTCTCCGTTGGGGAAATGTCACGCAATGTAATGGAGTCCTTGTAGCTTGCTACGACTTGTCTACATTCGCTGGTGACCGACACCTGCTTTGTTGGGTCATGTATGCATGTCCCTGTGCGGAACTGCCGCTTTGGTTTATGACTAGACATGTCGACCCGGGTTCTCTCTCACTGGATTGCTAGCAACACAATTGCATACGCGAGTCAAAAGGCGCAAACGGTCCCGGCTAAGGTAAGGCTGCAGCCGTGGGGATAACCGTGCGTGAGACCGCAAAGAGATGCGATGTGTTACAGGCTGGATTCCTATGACTTAGGATCGGGGTACCGACACCATCCAATCCTACTTTTCTTCTACATCTCGTAGCACCGCCCGTCCAGAGTCACCACAATGTCCAACCAAGTCAGAGCCCATAATGACTTGTGGCTGCGCAGGTAAGCCCCGGGGTCTTGAACTATCGATCCAACTCTTTGTGCCTAGGTGAAGCTTTCCACAAGATGTCATGGCGCTTCCCCATGCATCCCGAGTCATCCATTGGCTTCCCCAGGGTACCCATCTGAACCATCCTTCACCCAGAGGTATATTGCATCTTGAGGCCTTGAATGTCTTGAAATCTTCAAGTCTTGATTATTAAGTTCTCACAACACTCAACCAAACCCCGACAACGAGAAGCATAGCAAAATAATGTCCCTGCCAAAGTAACAAGGGTTGATGGGTGCCTACCATATGATACTACATCAAGAACCACATTTCCAAGTACCTACTTTGCATGCAATGGGTGTAGAAGGTTGATCTAATGCAATAAAACCATAGGTAAATTATGATCAATGTGAACTTGCTTGGCGAGGTTGATGAAGGTAGATATCGCTCACTGGAAATAACTTGATAAAACTACTCGTCACTCTCCGATGAAATCTATATAATCAAACATAGTATTCACATAAGCAATCATACTATGAATCACCCTGACAATCCATAAAAAACAACAATTGCAATAAAATCAATAAGAAAGATGAACTAAGATTCCAAAAGATACTTCAAGAAAACTATGGAGTCTTCTACTAGAACAACACAAAAATAGTTTTTATCCTAATTAAACTTAATAGCAAACAGAACACTAGAATTGTAAAATAACATAAAACAAAAATATAAAACAACTAAGATAACAAAAAGTGTTTTTTCCTAAACCTTTTGTTAGCAAAAGAATTAATGGAAAAGCTTTCATCAAACTCTGTTTATGATCAAAACAATGTTAACTTGAATTTAATCAAAAACAATTTTAACTTTAATAGAAATTGTTTCTGATCTAAACTAAAGTTAGCACAAAAATAAAACTTGTAAAACAATTTGTAAATAGTAATTTCAAATAAGAATTCAAACTAGCCATGAAATCAATTTGCAAGTTATCATAGAACTAGAATTGATTTCATGCTATCATATAACAAAAATAAGAATAAAAATAATTTGGTTGAAATACTAATGTTAACAAACAAAAATCAAAGTAAAAGTTGTATACTAACATAAAATAAAAAATAAAAATAAATCAATTAGAGCAAAAGAAATAGCAAAGCTCCTAAAAAAGAACTAAAACAGAATCTATTTTCTTAAAACCCTAATTTAAAATACTCTAAAAATTCTTAAATTATACCTACTGTTAAATAAGATCACTAGTGACCAGTAGAAAAATAAATCAACTCAAAACCTATTTTTAAACTCAAGATATTCATCAAACAAGATTTGAATCAAATCTGTTTGAATTCAAATTTGAAATATTCAAACATGGTTAAACTTTATATCTACAGAAACTACATAAAATTTGTGACATGATGCAAAAAAGAATCACTTGAAAAAAATTAAAAACATAAAAGATATAGCTAAAAGAAAATCACAATCAATTCTCTTTTAAAAACTAAATACGGAAAAGAAAAATTCTAAACTAACAAACAAGGTGCTATGTGGAAGCTTTTCATTGGCTTGGAGGGGGTGCACACGGTGCCTTATGGAACTAATGGCCGCAACTTAAGAATAAACGGTGCGGTTAAAGTTAACTAAACAGAAAACTGGTGGTCTTTTGAACAAAATCGAAGGGGTATATTACTTCTAATCCTATATGTCGGCTATAGATCCAACGGCTACGGGAGAAGAGGGTTCTCACCGCGACGGCTGAGGGAACTCCGGCGAAAACCGGCGGCGGTCGAAGCTTGGAGACGGTCGAGGAGGGGCTCCGGCGGTCTTCTGCGGCGGCGCAGTGGTCTAGGCGACGACGATGAAGCTCCGAGGTTGTTTGGCGGCGGCAGCGTTGGGAGGGGAGGTCGGGGCGAGCGGTTCGATGGCCAGGGAGCTTCGGGAGGTGGCCGAACTCCGGCAATGTCGGGCGGTGGCGTGGTGCGAGGGATCTACGGTCTTGTGGGGAACGGGGTGCAGAGGGCCTCGGCTTTATAGCCACGGGGTCACGGTGAGGGAAGGAAGGGGGGGTCAAGGAGATCCAGCGAGGATTCGGCCAGCTTCGGTGAAGGAAGGTGGAGGGGAGGAAGGAAGGAGATGATAGTGAAGGTGCAGGTTCGGACGGTGGGGCCGGGTGGCAGTGAGGGGGAGCGAGAGGGAAAGGATCGGTCGCCAATCCGATCTGATTTGGGTCTGGCGAGGGAATCCGTGGGCTGCACTATTCCAATGGGCCACAGCGTTTTCCTAATAAAAGAAATCTTTTTATATATATAAAACAGAAAAGGAAATTAAATAAAAGAAAATATATACTACTTCTATATACACATATTATATATCAAAATTTGCAAAAACAGATTACCTACAAGATGAACATATTTGCAAGGTCAAACAAAAATCTCACAAATTCTAATAATTCAAACAGTGCTTCTGTTTTAAATAAACTACAAACAAATCATTTCGAAAATACCAAAATGGTCTCAAATTCATCTCTCTCCATTCTTATATTGAAGGGAATCATTTTACCCTATTTTCCATGTATTTTATTTTTGGAGTAAAATAAATTTTAAAACCACCTAAAAATTGTTTTTGAAACCTAATATGAATATTTACAAAATAGTCTTCTCAATTTTATGAGTTCAATATAATTCAAATGGCCCCTGGTTTGGAGTGTCATATTGCTCCTCTCAAGATTTTGAATTTGGGCAAGGGAATTTGAATTCATTTAAACTTTAAAATAGGGCCAAGTATTAAATAAAAAACTTTCAATAGTTTTTAATTCCACTTTTCAAATCCTTTATTTTGAAGAAGTCATCTCATCTTCTCTCAATGGTATGGATTGGATGAAATTGAATTCAAAATCAAAAGGCAAAGTCAGTTTATTCCCTCTAGTTCAAAAGTTTCAAATTTCACCGAAACAATCAATCAATCTAGTAATTATTATAACATTCCAAAATTGGGATGTTACAACTATGGTGTTGGAGGCCAGTTTGGGGGCTACTGAGGGAGTCCGGGACTAAGGGGTCCTGAGGCTGCTTACCTATCTTCACGGTCCAGACTCATGAACTTCCTTATGATTTTCATTTTTTGACAAGCCCTTATGATTATCATTGAAGGTCCAAACTCCAAGACAACAACGTGTTCATGACGAAATCTTACGAAGCCTTGATGTATGCTCCAAGTCAAGATGATAATATCGACATGTTTCTTCCCAGATGTAACTAACAATGTGTAACCCTAGGTACTCCGGGTATCTATATAAACCAGAGGGGTTTGGTCCGTAAGGTAGATTGAGATCATTATTCCTAGGGTTTTAGACCACATCATACAATCTCGAGGTAGATCAACTCTTTACTTGGTACTTCATCATCAATATGATCAAAATAGAACATAGGGTATTACATGCATCAAGAGGGCCTGACGTTGGGTAAATATCGTCTCCCCTATTTCCTGTTACCCATTGATCCAAGATCCATGGTTTGGGACCCCCTACCCAATATCTCCCGTTTTTGACACTAACAACGATCCCCTATACTTGTGGGTTATCAGATGGCTCCTTG
Organism: Hordeum vulgare subsp. vulgare; assembly: GCF_904849725.1. Classification (NCBI taxonomy): domain Eukaryota; kingdom Viridiplantae; phylum Streptophyta; class Magnoliopsida; order Poales; family Poaceae; genus Hordeum; species Hordeum vulgare. The sequence continues at coordinate 180,520,361 of NC_058519.1, read as the reverse complement.
CGACAGTTCTCGAAGATAATTCGTCGCCAGTGTCCTGGTGGGGTGGAGCTTGTCAAAAATCATAGTTGTGCAAGTTGAGCCTCCTGTTTGACCTCTTGTGGATCGAAACGTCTATGGTGTCCCCCGTTTTCTCTTGTTAAGCTAGACTACTAGAACACTTCTACGTCTCCTACGTATCAATAAATGTTATCATTGCGTGCTATTATATTATCAATCGTGGATACTTATATGTAGCAATGTGCTATTTTATGTCATTTTTCGGGACTAACCTATTAACCCAGTGCCAAGTGCGAGTTGCTGTTTTCTGCTTGTTTTTGGTCTTCCGAGAAATCAGTACCAAATGGAGTCTAAATGCTATGAAGCTCTTTCAAGATTTGTTTTCTAGACAAGAGAGACCCTAGAAGCTTGAGAAGGAGACCAGACGAGAAGCAAGGATATGACAAGGCAACAAGGCGTGCCTAGGGGGTAGGCATGCCCCGATGACTCGTGGGCCCCACGTGGCTTTGTCTGGACTAATTCCACCTCCATAAATTCTATAATATCTGGAAACTAGCAAAGAGACACCAGAAACACTTTTTCCGCCGCCGCAAGCCTATGTTGTGACGTGATCCCATCTGGAGGCCTTTTCTGTTGCCCTCCTAGAGGGGGAATCCATCATGGAGGTCATCTGCATCAATCTTGTTGCCTCTATGATGATGTGTGAGAAATCCACCACAAACCTACGGGTCCATAGCTAGTACCTAGATGGCTTCTACTCTCTCTACGATGTTTAATACAATGTTTGTCGCAATTCTCGCGGTGATCTATCCGATGTAATCCTCTTTTGCAGTGTGTTTGTTTGGATCTAGTGAAATGTGGGTTTATGATCTCGTTATTCATTGGAAGTAATTGAGACTCCTCTGAATTCCATTATGCATGATTATTATAGCTTCTTATTTCTCTCCAAGCTATCCATTTGGTTTCGCCAACTAGATTAATTTATCTTCAGTGGGAGTGGTTTGTTGTAGTGGCTTCAATCTTGTGGTGCTTTATATCCAAGTGATAGAAGGGGACAAGACAAAAATTTGTATTGTTGCCACTAAGGATAAAACGATGGGTCTGAACATATTTCTTGTCCTATCTTGTCTACATCATGTCATCTTAATCCAAGCATTATTCTATTTGTCTTGAAATCAATACCCATGGAGGCAAGCATAGAAGTGCTCTCAAAGTGGAGTAATAGTAGTAAATGCATCATCGTTTTGGTCTATTTGTTTAAAGACACAAATGCCTTTATACACATAACCATTGTGATGGATAACATGTCATAACTATGTGCTATTTTGTCAATTGCCCAATAGTAATTTGTTTACCTGACATGTGCTATGTTCGAGAGAAGAGCCTCTAGCAAAAAATATGGTCCCCGCGTATACTAAATCTTGTTGTTAAAAACTCAATTTACATTGTTGCACTTTATTTAGTTTTTTATGTATATCATATACCTATCAGAATTAATACTTGCAAGTGACAAGTTCAAGGGGATTGACAACCCTCTTGCCCGTGATGGGCGCACGTGTTTGTTTTCATGTGTGTAGGTGTTGAAAATGGGAGTTTGTGTGTTTCTTCTATTGGTTCGATAACCTTGTTTCTCACTGAGAGAAATACTTATCTCTACTATACTGCATCTTCCCTCCTCTTCAGCAAAAAATCCAACACATTTTACAAGTAGCAACCAGCCACTTTTTTTGTTCATGATTAGGGCACCTAGAATCTTGTGCCCCTGTCTCTTGAAAAGGTTACTGCAAGGAGCACGGGACGGGTGTCACATATCAAGTCCCGGTTGCTCGTCTTTCACTAAGGTGGTTATATAGAGTGGAGGATGTAGTTTTACCCTTATGCCCGCTTCTACCTCCTTGCTTTCTTTACTGAATGGCTCCATCACCACTTCCATCATTATTGTATACATGATCGTCATGTCTCTAGCCTCTTGCCCCAAGAACAAAGAGATGGCCGAGACCACTGCTGGTGCAATTTAGAGCCGTCTGTGAGGTATCACCCTGACGACCGTGGCCACGGAGAAGAAGCGAAAAATGGTGGCAACCACCGGAGAGATGAAGTAGCGGGTGGTGAACGAGACCTCAAGGAAATAGTTCCATTTTGCCATTTTTAGGGGCAGTTGAATCAAGTTATGGTATAGAGGTTGAACAATCGGACCTGGCATGCCGAAGGTAGTCGGAGTCGTGATTCGACTCCTAGAATTCTACGATTTCATGACCCTACGAAAGCATGTCGATCCAAGTCCCACTATGAATCCGGATCCATTAGAATCCATGTTGAGTCATGGTCCAAATCGTAGAATCGTGTAGAAAGCTGTAGATTCCAAACTATGCTATGGACTATGTCCAATTCTACTAATTAATTGCGTGAGACATTTGTTTAGTTGTAGTGGAATAGTATGCCATCCTCCAAACCCTTTATTAAAATTCTTCAAGGCCCGTTATTTCCCTCACAAGCCCAAACACCCAACCATCGACGCCTAAGATGCGGCTCTTAGAAATATTAGATTCAAAGTAGGGTCAAGCTTGTGACACATGAAATTCTCGGGAGAAGGAGGATGCATCAAGATTAATTGGAGTAGCAAAACAAGACCCTTCAATGTTTGGCATTACAGGTCATCTATACATGTGATAATCTATTCACATAGTCTAAAAAATATCTAAGTAAATTTTGTTCGTTAACAATTTCAATGTTATATACGTTTCCATCTCATATATGTTCCATAAATGCAAGATAGATAGTAGGCCAACCATGAAAAGAAATGGAATACGAGTAGCAGTTACATGTACTTTTTCTCTATATTTAGTGTTGAAACTATATGAAAACCGTATAAATTTTGTGGCGTAGATATAAAATATCTTATTTGCTTATGGAATCCTCGATTCCACGACATGATACTATGACTTCTTTCTATGGAAAATAGATCTGAATCTGAATCCCAACTCTGACTACCTTGCACTGAATACCTTCGGAGGATACCCCGCCGACATCGGCCGCCAACGAGCATGTGCTCCACCAGGAATTTTTGGGGAATGGGCTTGCATGTTGTTTCACATGTCCGTACGTGTCTGGTCTTATTATTTGGTTGCTAGCTGCTCCAATTGACGCCGAATCGGATCTTCCATATCACAAATTCCACTAGTTTGTGTGAGTGTTTCCTCAGAACTGCTCCCCATTTCAAGTTGTCCCGGAAATTCTTTTATTTCCATGTGATATGAACGTCGATGCTATATGTGATCTCGAAGGAGTTAGTGTGCAACTCCATCCCTCCTCCAAATTCTTCCATGTGACCTTTCCCTAAAAACCATGCGAGCATGCACAAATACTAGTTCTATGCCACCGGCCTCAACGCTGACCTATTACCCTTCGTCAATGAGCCCCCAAGGAGGCTTCACTCCTGGTCTAACATCAATCACTCTTCTCCAAAAGGCCAAGCGCTTGCTGATACCACAGGGACGCCCGACACTCACATAGTTATATGGAAGAGAGCAATGCAGTGCGCCATCCCATTATGAATCTGATGGCTCCATATTTTATGCATTTTACAGTTCATTTGTTGCACATTATCTCGGCACATCAAGTTATATCATGTCCACAAAGCCAATTACGTGTTCATATGCATGATTTCTAGTTTTTATCATTTTCGTCATGAGCATTGCATAATGTTTTTTATTTGGTAGTTTGCATTAGTTTTATTTTTATCCGTGTGGCTTGTAGTTGATGCGGAGTTCCCATGCACTTAAAACGATGAAAGGCGTACAAACGGAGGACATCAAGGGTCCCAGAATTAGCCAATTCAGAGAGTCAAAAAAGTCATTTTCCAAAGTGCTCCAAATAAGATCTAAAACAAGAAACACATCAACGTTTTTCATACAAATTCAACGAGCCCAAGGACGTCCAATTTCGAGTTCATATGAACTATGAAGAAATGGCGACCGTTTTTTACCAAAGATGTCCATTGCTAAAGACGATGTTCCATTCGATCGTGGATGGTAGTATAGACGCTTGTATGAAGCAAATATTCACTAAAAGTTACCTCTCACATTGGGATTATTCATGGATTTCATACCCATTTGTTGCAATGACTTCCTTGAACGTCCTGGGATGTTTTGCGGGAGGATAAGGCTCTCTTGTGAAGGAGCATGGTGCCCCCATTTGTGGTTTTGGTAATTGACGACATTCTCTATTGACTAATGGTTGCCTTGAGTTATATTTGTAAGATTTATCCATACGCATTTCTTGAAGTTCATTTGTTGGTTTTAAGGAGATTACGTGATGACCAAGGTGTTATTCAAGGAATTATCCAAGGATTGGTCATATAGAAGGCATGACACAAGGTAGATCAATACTAAATCAAATATTAAATCAAGTTGATAAACACACAAAGCATACAATATGTGCCAAGAGGGATCAAGTGATCCCATGGTATGGTAAGCATTGTCCATTATGCTTTGTGTACTACCCATGGTCTGCATGAGAGTTCTATGTGGGGTTAGGTATGTTTCCATGGGCTTGCGTCAACAGGAAGATATTATATGGCCCATTGAAGATGACATCAAGTGGTAATCGTCATCAAGATTTCGGTGTGCAAGTTCAAGTGGAGCATCACAAAGGGATTGTGCTTGAATATTGCCATCCATTATAGTGAAAATGGACTTGTGAATATATGCCAAAGAGTGGCTCAACCATAGTGGAGTATGGGTGATCTCCAACTTGAGGAAGTCAAGATCGTCATCATCTAGCTCAACTGGACTATGTGCAAGGAAAATCTTTATTCTTGGTAGTTTTCTATTTTACGTGTCTCATGGTGGTAATTGCGAGATCGGGTCATAGGATCCATTGTCGTACTATCAAGGGGGGCTCTCATGTGAGTAGCTTGATCATATCATTCGTAGAGAGCTCAAACCACTCCATCCCTGCATCATCTTTCTTGGTTCTTATTTGGTGTTTCTCATTGTGAGTTTTAGAGCTTATGGTTATCTTCATGACAAACTCGAGTTCATCGAAAACTGAGTTCATATGCATCGTCTATGATGTTTTCGATGTTGGACTTTTTACTAGTTCTTCCTTCACAGAGGTTTCAAATCTCCATATCACTAGTATTTTCAACTGACTGCACTGGATAGCTCTTGTTTTCCTCTATCCAACAAACTTGAGTTTGCTCAATTCGAAGCTCATGTGGAAAAGTTCTGGTAATTCAGGCTTTATTGTATCCATTTGTTATGCTTGGCCTTATTTGTAGCACTCCTGTGGTAGTACCACTATGGGTGCGGCTGGTATCACTTATAAACGGTAATTCTGTTGACCAGTACTATGGCTGCTACAGCTCCTCCTATGGACTCGAGTTTTCATGTCGAGTTGCATGGAACTTGAATGGTAGTGCGAGAGATAGTATTGCCTATAAGCAGTAATGCCACCCGCCACTGCCGCTCCAATTTCACTTTTCGAGTTTCTTGTAAATCTGTCACGCTCTCATCGGTAGTAGGGAGACACTATGTGCATGGTACTACAGCTTATATGTCTTAGTACCACTCACACAGGGCGGCAGTGTTGGAAATATGCCCTAGAGGCAATAATAAAATGGTTATTATTATATTTCCTTCCTCATGATAATCGTTTATTATACATGCTGGAATTGTAGTGATTGGAAACTCAAATACATGTGTGGATACATAGACAACACACTATCCCTAGTGAGCCTCTACAGGACTAGCTCGTTGATCAAAGATGGTCAAGGTTTCCAGGCCGTATACATGAGTTGTCGTTTGATAAAGGGGTTACATATTAGGAGAATTATGTGATGGACAACACCCAAACTATAAACGTACCATATGATCGTGCCAGTTTACTGCTACTGTTTTTTGCATGTCAAGTATCTGTTCCTATGACCATGAGATCATGCAACTCCTGGACACCGGAAAAATGCCTTGCGTGTATCAAACGTAACAATGTAACTTGGTGACTATAAAGGTGCTCTACAGGTATCTCCAAGGGTGTCTGTTGGGTTGGCGTAAATCGAGACTGGGATTTGTCACTCCGTATGACGAGGAGGTATTTCTGGGCCCACTCGGTAATACAACATCACAATGAGCTTGCAAGCAATATGATTAAGGAGTTAGTCACGGGATCTTGTATTATGGAATGAGTAAAGAGACTTGCCCTTAACGACATTGAACTAGGTATGGAGATACCAACGATCGAATCTCGGGGATGTAACATACCGATGAACAAAGGGACCAACATACAAGATTGATTAAATCCTTGACATCGAGGTTCGACCAATAAAGATCATTGTATAATATGTTGGAGCCAATATGGGCATCCAGGTCCCGCTATTGCTTATTGACCGGAGAGTGTCTTGGTCATGTCTACATAATTCTCGAACCCGTGGGGTCTACACACTTAAGGTTCGGTGACGATATAAGCATAATCGAGCCATTGTGTTGGTGACCGAAGGTTGTTTGGAGTCCCGGACGATATCCCGGACGTGACGAGGAACTCTGGAATGGTCTGGAGGTGAAGATTGATATATAGGATGAAGATCATCGGAGTCCGAAAGTGTTTCAGGGTGCACCGAGGGAATAACGGAGTGTGGAAAGGGGTTTCGGGAGGCCCCGACAATTCTTGGGGGACCTCAGTGGCCAAGGAGAGTGGACACCGCAGCCTAGCAGGGGGCTGGGCGCAACCCCTTATCCCTTCCCACTTCGGCCGAACGGGAGGAGGCCTCCTCCTAGAGCACATCCAACCCAACTTGGGTGGCAAGGCAACCAAGTGGAGGGGCCACTAAAAACCCACAAGTATAGGGGATCGCAATAGTTTTCGAGGGTAGAGTACTCAAGCCAAATTTACTGATTCGACACAAGGGAAAGCCAAAGAGTATTCTCAAGTATTAGCAGTTGAGTTGTCAATTCAACCACACCTGAAAGATTTAGTATCTTCAACAAAGTATCAGTAGCAGAGTAGTGTGATAGCAACAGTAGCAACGGTAACGAGTAGCAGCAAAGTGACAGGAGTAGCAGCAAAGTAACAACAGTAGCAACAGAGTAAGAGTAGCAGCAGTGACAGCAGTAGCAGCAAAGTAACATAGCAAGGACCAGTAGGAAAGACTCGTAGGCATTGGATCAGTGATGGATGATTATGCGAGATGCTATTCATCATGCAACAGTTATAACATGGAGAGATATGTAACTAGCTTCAGTTCGTCAATGTAATGTAGGCATGTATTCCGTATGTAGTCATACATGCTTAGGGAAAAGAACTCGCATGACATCTATTGTCCATCCCTCCCGTGGCAGCGGGGTCCTAATGGAACTAAGGGATATTAAGGTTCTCCTTTTAATAGAGAACCGGACCAACGCATGAACACATAGTGAATACATGAACTCCTCATATTATGGTCATCTCCGGGAGTGGTTCCGGCTATTGTGACTCCGGGATTGCCGGGTCATAACACATAGTAGGTGACTACAACTTGCAAGATAGGATCAAGAACACACATATATTGGCGACAATATAATAGGTTCAGCTCTGAAATCATGGCACTCGGGCCCTAGTGACAAGCATTAAGCATGGAAAAGTGGTAGCAACATCAATCTCAGAACATAGTGGATACTAGGGATGAATCCCCGTCAAAACTAACTCGATTACATGATAGATCTTATCCAACCCGTCACCGTCCAGCAAGCCTACAATGAGATTACTCACAAACGGTGAAGAGCATCATGGAATTGGCGATGAAGGAAGGTTGGTGATGACGATGGAGACAATCTCCCCTCTTCGGAGCCCAGAATGGACTCCAGATCTGCCCTCCAAAGGAAGAACAGGAGTTGGCGGCGCCTCCGTATCGTAAAACGCGATGAAATATTCTCCCTGATTTTTTTCCACATGAAAGGGACCAAATAGAGCTGAGATTGGAGGCGGTGGAGCTTTGTGGGCCCCACAAGCCTGCCAGGCACGGCCAGGGGGGGCCCGCGCCTGGTGGGCTTGTGGGCTCACAGCTCCAGCCCTCCGGTTGATTCTTGCGACAGTATTTTTAATATATTCCACAAAAAATCCCCGTAAATTTCCAAGTCATTCCGAGAACTTTTATTTCTGCGCAAAAACAACACCATGGCAATTCTGCTGAAAACAGCGTTTGTTCCATTCAAATCATGCAAATTAGAGTCCAAAACAAGGGCAAAAGAGTTTGGAAAAGTAGATACAACGGAGATGTATCAACTCCAACAAGCTTAAAACATTGCTTGTCCTCAAGCAATTCAGTTGACAAACTGAAAGAGACAAAAGAAAAACTTTTACGAACTCTGTTTGATTTTGTTGTTGCAACTATGTCTAACTCATATCCAGAGTTTCAGCAATATCACAAGCTAACCACATAAGCGAATGACATCTAGGTCTCACGGTAAACTCATATCAATGGCATAATCAACTAGCGAGCAATAATAATAAGTCTCAAACATCAACACTTCAATCAAAAGAATCATGAAGCAGTACGAACAGATGGTATCTCGCTAGCTCTTTCTGAGACCGCAAAACATAAATGCAAAGCACCTTGAAAGACCAAGGGCTGACTAAACATTGTAATTCATGGCAAAGAAGATCCAGTCACAGTCATACTCAACATCAGTCAAAAGAAAAGCATAAAAATGACACAGGTGCTCTCTAATTGGTGCTTTTATAAGAAGAGGATCACTCAACAGGAACATAAATAGACATGCCCTTCAGAGAGGGAAGCATTGATTTGCAGAGGTGCCAGAGCTCAAGCTTTTAAAACAGAGATAATAATTTTGGGTGGCATGCTTTCATTGTCAATGCAATGACCAAGAGTTTTTCACCATCTTCCACGCTACACATCTTATAGGCAGTTCCCAAACAGAAAAGTAAAGTTTTGACTCCCCCACCACCGATCAATCACACTCCACGACTATCCGAATACTCGGGTGCCGTCCATACCAACATCAATCCAGGGGGAGTTTTGTTTGCAATTACCTTTTCGATTTGAGCATGGAATTGGGCATTCCAATTACCGGCCCCTTTCTCGTGAATGATAGTGAATAAACACATATCGAGGATAACACGCCTAGCATGGAAGATACTGATAGCCCTCTGTCACCACATGAGCTATTCGGGCATGCAAAAAAGATTATTTCTTGAAGATTTAGAGGGTGGCACATGCAAATTTACTTGGAACGGCAGGTAGATACCGCATATAGGTAGGTATGGTGGACTCATATGGAACAACTTTGGGTTTATGGAAGTGGATGCACAAGCAGTATTCCCGCTTAGTACAGGTGAAGGCTAGCAAAAGTCTAGGAAGCGACCAACTAGAGAGCGACATCAGTCATCAAAATGCATTGAGATTAACTAACAATGAGTGCAAGCATGAGTAGGACATAAATCACCATGAACATGAATATCATAGAGGCTATGTTGATTTTGTTTCAACTACATGCCTGAACATGTGCCAAGTCAAGACACTTGAATCATTCAAAGGAGGATACCATCCTATCATACTACATCATAGTCATCTCAAAATCCATGTTGGCATTCAAGACAAACCATTATAAGCTCCTAGATAATTAAGCATGGCATCAGAAACTATGATCTCTAAGTTGTCATTGCAAACATGTTTCTCTCACAACAAAGCTGAATCAGGAACGATGAGCTAGTCATATTTACAGAAACAAAATAGATCAAGTTCATACCAGCTTTTCTAGGATCATTCACTTCATCATATATCGTCATTATTGCCTTTCACTTGCACGACCGAATGATGTGAACAATAGTAAGAGTGCTCGTGCATTGGACTAAGCTGGAATCTACAAGCAAACACAAAGGAGAAGACAAAGTAATATGGCTCTTTGACAGATAAACAGATATGCATGCGAGAGCCCCTAAACATTGAAACCATGGTCTTCTACCTTGACCCAAAGAAAAATAAAACTATTTACACGGGAAAGCTCCCAACAAGCAAAAGAAGAACAAGAAAATCTTTTTCGGTTTTCTCAAACTAGACAAACGCACAAAAAGAAAGCGAGAAAAAGAAAATAAACTAGCATGGATGATACAGTGGCAAAGTGCAAACACCGACTATCAAAGTGAAAGTGTACGCAAGAATATAAAGTCGATGAGAAACACGTACTCCCCCAAGCTTAGGCTTTTGGCCTAAGTTGGTCTACTCCCAAGGAGGGAAATAACCGTCTCCGGGGTACTCCGGAGTGTACTGAGGGTTCCACTGCTAGGTGAGCTCCTCTGGCTCCCACTTATAAACTGGCGTCTGGTATTCGAAAACAAGTGCCTAGAGGCCATATCACGCATCAAAACTACTTGGGACTAGCTAAAATTAGCATGCCAAGCACAAGAACAGGGTCACCAAGGCAGCAAAAATACGCGACGTATAAGGCACTAGAGCAAAAACTAATTGGACCAATGGAGGAGTCACTTACCAAGGAGCAATTTCCCCAAAACAGTTTGGTGAATGGTGCTTTGCACAAGGAGATCGAAAATCCCAGCAAGAAGAGCAAGAACACGGGTTTGAGATGCGGAACGAATTTTTCTGGAGGTAGGAGAAGAAGATGGGAGCTAGAATGAGTGGAGGGGGTGCATGTGGGACCCACAACCCAGGTAGGCGCGGCCAGGGGGTGCCCGCGCCTCCAGGGCTTGTGGCCCACTGGTGCAGCCCCCTGACTAGCTCTCGGTCTTAGTATTTTTCAAAAATTGCAGAAAAAATCATACTTGATTTTCACGGCATTCGGAGAACTTTTATTTTCGGGGCACTTTTCTACGGGACGCCAAAAGCAGAAAACAGGGAAAACTAAAATAATCTATCATTTTTCTTCTAAGAAACCGAAGGTGAAAGCTTGGAACAGAGGTTTGTGAATCCTCGATTAATCCATCTCATGGTCATCGAAAGAAATCCGTCAATGAGGTTGATCAAGTCTCCTTGACAAACTTTTTCGAATCGCAAAAGGAAACGGAGAATTTTCGAATAGTCACTAGGTTACCTCAATGGGGATGTGGATATCCCCAACAAGCAAATCATACTTCATCTTAACAGCAGGTATAGGGCATTCAAAGCTCCCAATAAGAATCGATGAAGTCTTTTCGATGGCATTGATGCAATGTACTCGATATTGTTTCTTCGGAAAGTGCACGGTATGCTCATTACCGTTGACATGGAACGTGACATTGCCTTTGTTGCAATCTATAACAGCCCCTGCAGTGTTTAAAAAGGGTTTTCCAAGGATGACCGCCATGGCATCATCCTCGAGAATATCCAGGATAACAAACTCCGTTAAGATAGTAACGTTAGCAACCATAATAGGTACATCATCGCAAATGCCGATAGGGAAAGCAGTTGATCTGTTGGCCATTGGCAGAGAGATTTCAGTGGGTGGAAACTTATCCAGTTCAAGTCTACGATAAAGAGAGAGAGGCATAACACTAACACCGGCTCCAAGGTCGCATAACGCAGTTCTAACGTAGTTGCCTTTAATGGAGCAAGGTATAGTGGGCACACCGGGATCACCTAGTTTCTTAGGAGTTCCACCCTTGAAGGTATATTTAGCGAGCATGGTGGAAATCTCAACCTCAGGTATCCTCCTCTTATTAGTCACAATATCCTTCATGTACTTAGCACACGGAGACATTTTGAGCATATCTGTCAAACGCATATGTAGAAAGATAGGTCCAATCATTTCTACGAACCGCTCAAAATCCTCATCATCCTTTTTCTTGGATGGTTTGGGAGGAAAGGGCATGGGTTTCTGAACCCATGGTTCCCTTTCTTTACCATGCTTCCTAGCAGCGAAGTCATTCTTATCGTATCTTCTATTCTTAGGTTGTGGGTTATCAAGATCAACTGGTTCAATCTCCACATCCTTATCATTGCTAGGTTGAGCATCATCATGAACATCACTATCGATATCATCATTAGGCTCATGTTCATCACCAGATTGTGTTTCAGCATCGGAAACAAGGACATCGTTTGGACTCTCAGGTGTAGCAGCAAGAGGGTTGCTAGCGTGCAAGTTCCTATCATCTTGCTTCTTCTTTCTAGGATGACTAGGTGCATCAATTCTCTTCGGATGACCCTCAGGATACAGAGGTTCCTGGGTCATTCTACCGCCTCTAGTGACGACTCTAACAGAATTGTCATTCAACTCATTGAGCAACTCATTCTGAGCCTTAAGTACTTGTTCTACTTGAGTAGTAACCATAGAAGCATGTTTAGTCAGAAGCTTAAGATCATTGACATTTCTGTCCACAAGCACTTAAGTGACTAAGCATACGAGCATTATGTTCCAATTGTCTGCTAACATAATCACTGAAACTCTGTTGTTTGGCAACAAAGTTATCAAATTCATCCAGGCATAAGCTAGCAGGTTTATCAAAAGGAATATCGCTCTCATTGAATCTACGAAGAGAATTTACTTCTACTACCTGTATCGGGTTATCAAGACCATGGATCTCTTCGATAGGTGGTAGATTTTTGACATCTTCAGATTTAATGCGTTTCTCTTTCATAGATTTCTTAGCTTCTTGCATATCTTCAGGACTGAGGAATAGGATACCTCTTTTCTTCGGAATTGGCTTCGGAGGTGGTTCTGGAATAGTCCAAGCATTCACATTGAACAAGATGTTATTCAATAGGATCTCAGCTTGTTGTATAGTTCGTTCCCTAAACACACAACCGGCACAACTATCTAGGTGGTCTTTAGAAGCATCGGTTAGTCCATTATAGAAGATATCAAGTATTTCATTCTTCTCAAGAGGGTGATCAGGCGAAGCATTCAGCAGCTGGACGAGCCTCCCCCAAGCTTGTGGGAGACTCTCTTCTTCAACTTGCGCAAAGTTGTATATTTCCTTTAAGGCAGCTTGCTTCTTGTGGGCAGGGAAATATTTCTCAGAGAAGTAGTAGATCATATCCTGGGGGCTACGCACACAACCAGGAGCAAGAGAAGTGAACCAGGTCTTAGAATCTTCCTTTAGCAAGAAAGGAAACAGCTTAAGGATATAGTAATGGCAGATCTTTTCCTCACTTGTGAATAGGGTGGCTATATCGTGCAGTTTGGTAAGATAGGATACAAACATTTCATACTCATAACCGTGAAAAGGATCAGATTCGACCAAAGTGATTAGCTTAGGGTCGACAGAGAATTCATAATCCTTATCGGTCACAAAGATAGGCGAAGTGGCAAGCATCGGGTCGTATTTCATCCTAGCGTTCAGAGATTTTTCTTTCCACTTGCGCAGTAATTTCTCAACATCATAGCTATCCTTACATGCAAGAAAGTCCTCAGCTATCTCTCCCTCCATAACATAACGTTCAGGCATATCACGAAATTCATATCTAGAAGAGCTAGTTCTAACAGGCAAAATAGCAGGTTCTACTTCAATAGTATGAGCAGTTTTAGAAGTATCATCACATCTAGCAGCAACTCTAGCAATTTGTGCATCAAGGAATGCACCTAGTGGCAAAGGTGTATCAAGCATAGCATCATCATAAGCATCATGGGCAGCAGAAGTAGCATCATCAAGCACAGGCGACATATCAAGATCTCTTGCAGGAGGTGATCGCAAACTTACTCATAACTGAAGGTGAATCAAGTGCACAGCTAGATGACAGTTCCTTACCTCTCCTCGTAGTTGAGGGCAAGACTTTAGTTCTTGGATCTTTCGGATTCCTCATAGTGATCAGCAAACGTAATCCCAAGTGACTCAGAGAATATAGCTATGCTTCTCCGGCAACGGCGCCAGAAAATAGTCTTGATAACACACAAGTATAGGGGATCGCAACAGGTTTCGAGGGTAGAGTATTCAACCCAAATTTATTGTTTCGACACAAGGGGAAGCCAAAGAATATTCTCAAGTATTAGCAGTTGAGTTGTCAATTCAACCACACCTGAAAGATTTAGTATCTGCAGCAAAGTATCAGTAGGAAAGTAGTGTGGTAGCAGCAGTAGCAACGGTAACCAATAGCAGCAAAGTGACAGCACTAGCAGCAAAGTAACAGCAGTAGCAATAGAGTAACGTAGCGAGGACCAGTATTAAAACACTCATAGGCATTGGATCGGTGATGGAGGATTATGCCGGATATGATCCATCATGTAACAGCTATAACACGGAGAGATAAGTAACTAGCTCCGTTCGTCAATCTAATGTAGGCATGTATTCCATATGTAGTCATACGTGCTTAGGGAAAAGAACTTGCATGACATCTATTGTCCATCCCTCCCGTGGCAGAGGGGTCCTAATGGAAACTACGGGATATTAAGGTTCTCCTTTTAATAAAGAACCAAACCAACACATTAACACTTGGTGAATACATGAATTCCTCATAGTATGGTCATCTCCGGGAGTGGTTCCGGCTATTGTCACTCCGGGGTTGCCGGGTCATAACACATAGTAGGTGACTACAACTTGCAAGATAGGATCTAAAACACACATATATTGGCGACAACATAATAGGTTCAGATCTAAAATCATGGCACTCGGGCCCTAGTGACAAGCATTAAGCATGGCAAAGTAGTAGCAACATCAATCTCAGAACATAGTGGATACTAGGGATCAATCCCCATCAAAACTAACTCGATTACATGATAGATCTCATCCAACTCATCATCGTCTAGCAAGCCTACGATGAGATTACTCACGAATGCTGAAGACCATCATGGAATAGGCGATGAAGGAAGGTTGATGATGACGATGGTGACGATCGCCCCTCTCCGGAGCCCAAAACGGACTACACATCTACCCTCCAGATGAAGAACGGGAGGTGGCGGCGCCTCCGTATCATAAAACGTGATGAACTCTTCTCCTTGATTTTTTTTCCGGGCGAGACGGACTAAATAGAGCTAAGATTGGAGGCGGTGGAGCAACGTGGGCCCCACAAGCCTGGTAGATGCGGTCAGGGGGGTGGTCGCGCCTCCTCGGCTTGTGACCCACTGGCTCACCTCCTCCGGTGGATCTTTGCGCAGGTATTTTTCATTAATTCCAAAAAAAATCTCCGTAAATTTTCAGGTCATTCCAAGAACTTTTATTTCTGCACAAAAACAACACCATGGCAATTCTGCTGAAAACAACGTTAGTCCGGGTTAGTTCCATTCAAATCATGCAAATTAGAGTCCAAAACAACGGCAAAAGAGTTCGGAAAAGTAGAGACGATGGAGGCGTATCACGCCGCCACGGGGCGCGCCTGGTGGGCTTGTGGGCTCATGGCTCCACCCCTCCGGTTGATTCTTGCGCCAGTATTTTTAATATATTCCACAAAAAATCCCCGTAAATTTCCAGGTCATTCCGAGAACTTTTGCTTCTGCGCAAAAACAACACCATGGCAATTCTGCTGAAAACAGAGTTAGTCCGGGTTAGTTCCATTCAAATCATGCAAATTAGAGTCCAAAACAAGGGCAAAAGAGTTTGGAAAAGTAGATACGACGGAGACGTATAATCCACCAACCCTAGTCACCGCCCCCTTGGTCGCCGGCCCCTAGAGGAACCCTAGGGCACCCTCCCCTCTCCCTTCCCCCTATATATAGAGAGGTAGAGAGAGGGCAGCCACGCGATAACTTGTCGTGGCGCTGCTCCTCCTCTCCCTCATAGTTTCTCACCTTTAAATACCGCAAGGCGAAGCCTTGCTGAGCTGTCACCACCAATACATCACTATGTCATCGTGTTGTCGAAGGACTCAGGATGCTACTTCACCATCCCTCAATGGGTAGAGGAGGTGAAGGTGTCACCAAGTTGTATATGTGTTGAACGCGGAGGTGTCGTTCGTTCGGCACCTGAGCGGGAGTTCGCCGGACAATTCGTGATTGGATCACGAAGACGTACCACAACGTCAACCGCGTTCTTGAATGCTTCCGCTTAGTGATCTACAAGGGTGTGTAGATTCAATCTCTCCTCTCGTAGATGGTCATCACCATAGATAGATCTTGCATGTGCGTAAGAAATTTTTTGTTTCCCCTGCAACGTTCCCCAACAGTGGCATTATGAGCTAGGTCTATGCGTAGATGACATCTCAAGTAGAACACAAAGGAGTTTTTGGGCATTGATATTCAGATTGCTTCCCTCCTTAGTGTTTTCTTGATTTAGCGGTATTGTGGGATGAAGCGGACCGGATCAACTTTTCTCGTCCACGCACGAGAGACTGGTTCCATCGAGTGACATGCAACTTGTTGCATAAAGATGGCTAGCGGGTGTTTGTCTCTCCTACTTTAGTTGAATCAGATTCAACATAGGTGGCTCTTGTAGAAGGTTAAATAACAACTTGCATCAATTTGAATATCACCGTTGTGGTTTTTTGCATAGGTAAGAAGCGTTCTTGCTAGATACCCATAGCACACACGTAAAACACGCAACAACAAATTAGAGGCCGTCTAACTTGTTTTTGCATGGTATGTTGTGATATGATATGGCCAAAGACATGATAATGTATATTTTATGTTTGAGATGATCATGTTGTAATATTTAATATCGACTTGTATGTCAATGGTACGACAACCGGCAAGAGCCATAGTGTTGTCTTTAATTGTTGTATGACCTACATTAAGCGCTATGTAATGCTTCACTTTATCGCTATACATTGGAAATAGGAGTACAAGCATGGTTGGCATGACAACCTCGATGGAAACACAATGATGGAGATCATGGTGTTGTGCTGTTGCCGATGGAAATCATACATGTGCTTTGGAGATGGAGATCAAAAGCACAAGATCATAGTCATATCATGTCACTTATGATTTGCATGTGATGTTAATCCTTTTTATGCACCTTCTTTTGCTTAGGATGGAGGTAGAATTATCGGGTGATCCCTCACTAAAATTTCAAGATAAAATTGTGTTCTCCCCGAGTGTGCACCGTTGTGAAAGTTCGTCGTTTCGAGACACCATGTGATGATCGGGTGTGATAGACTCTACGTTCACATACAGCGGGTGCAAGACAGTTTTGCACATGCAGAACACTCAGGTTAAACGTGATGAGCCTAGAATGTACAGACATGGCCTCGGAACACAAGAGACCGAAAGGTCAAACATGAGTCATATAGTATATATGATCAACATGAAGATGTTCACCATTGAAACCAGCTCATATCACGTGATGATCGGACTTGGGTTTGTGGATTTGAATCATGTATCACTCAAATGACTAGAGGGATGTCAATTTGAGTGGGAGTTTTTAGTAATATGATTAGCTAAACTCATTATCTTGAACAATAGTCTAAGTAAGCTTTCCAAATTTGTTGTAGATCAGTGGCTCGCGCAGTAGCACCCCTGAAGTTAATGCGTTCCTACAGAAAGCCAAGATGAAAGATGATCGGAGGAACTTTGTAGACCGGGCCCGTAATCTGAGGCTTGTCCTCTCAGTTTCCCAAAAGAGCTATGTCCTTGATACACCGCTTGGTGATGCGCCCTCTTCCCCGCGGCTGAACACATTATGAACGTCTGATAGTCGCGTCTGGATGACTACTCAACAGTTTAGTGTTCCAATTTTGTATGACTTAGAACCGAGACTTCAAAGACGTTTTGAACGTCATGGAGCATATGAGATGTTCCAGGAATTGAATTTTATCTTTGAGAAGAATGCCCGGATCTAGAGGTATGAGACCTCTGATGAGTTCTATGCTTGCAAGATGGAGGAGAACGGGTCTGTCAGTGAGCACATACTCAAAATGTCTGGGTACTCCAACCGTCTAGGTGAGTTGGGAATCGTTCTCCCGCCACAGGCAATCTGCCATAGAGTTCTTCAATCACTGCCACCTAGCAAAGCTTTGTGATGAACTACAACATGCAAGAGATGAATAAATCATTCGTCGAGCTCTTTGCGATGCTGAAAGTCGCTGAGCCGGAAATTCAGAAGGAACATTAAGTGTTGATGGTCAATAAAACTACGAGTTTCAAGAAAAATGGCAAGGGCAAGAAAGGTAACTTGGCAAGGGCAAAAATGGTCAATAAAACCACCAGCGCCTATTCACCCCCCATCTAGGAGACATCCACGTCGTTTCACCTTGGATTACAAGAGAGATGCTACATCAATCAAGGAGGCATAGAGAGAGCTCTTATATATTCACCATCAACTCTAGCCGCCATCATGCTTCATTCACCATTCATCTCCATGTCCTGTCACCATCCATGTCAAAAACACCACCATAGTTGAAACCTTGAAGGAGACAGGAAGGGAACTGTGCCGCTGACACACCACCATCATCCGCGCCGCAATCATCGCTATCATGATCCCTTGTTCCTCCTTCATCATGGTCTCCGTGATGGGTTGTAACAACTCTTGAGGTCCCTTTTATGTGATGCAATTCGAATTATCTTTGATTATGCATCGATCAACAAGTAAGTGGTTATTTGATATATGTTGTCTAATTATGTGTGTTGCTTAGTGTTGCGTATTTTACCTATGCTACTTTTTAATGATTGGAGATTTCCTTTCCATCAGCATAGTTGGAGATATCCAACTACCCAAGCTACACATGAAGTACATAGATGATTGTGCAAACTGATAGACCTATCACATGGCAAATGCAGATATCTTGAGGGGAACACATTTATTCTAGGAGTCATGGTTGTCCATAGAACTAATTGCCTTCGGCCGATCCCCGTGACCTTAATATATTTACATTAGCCATTGCGGATATGGGACAAGAAGTAGGCCAAGTGAGTTAGCACAACCAGTTTTTTTGCCCTTTTGGTTTCTTCAGCTAGTTTTCCCATTTTTTCTTGATTTCATTTTAACTATTTTCTCAATTTTTTCTGTTTTTATTTTCACTTTCTATAAATTCAAAAAATGTTATGAATTTCATATTTGTTCAAAATTTCAAAAAATGTTCGCTTTTTTCAGAAAAATCAAAATTCCTAAAATAAAATTATGTTTAAGAAATGTTCAAAATTTATAAGTTTATTCTTTTATAAAAAAATTATTAATATTATTAAAAATGTTCACCATTTTTATAAGTGTTTGAAAATTTAAGATGACAAGAATTTCTAAATTATGATCCTATTTCAAAAGTTGTTCGTGTTTTTTCAAATTTTGTTCACAAATTCACTCGTTTATATTCCAAAAATTTGTTCATGTTTGTGCAATTTTAAATTTTTGTTAACTTTCTCTAAAATTGTTCCTAATTTTACAAAATATTCACTTGGTAAGAAAATGGTCAAAGTTCAAATTTTATTAAATTTTTTATTGTTTGGTCTTGGTTGGTCGATGTCATTCGACTACACCGACTATGCTCTTTAGGTTTTTGTGTTGTGCTCTCTATATTAGTTATCCCCTCTTATGTGTGTTGGGGACATGTGTAATTTTTTGCTTTATCTCTTCTCTCCATTCCCGTGTACTTTAGGTTGACTTGGATCTATCTTGGTATAGGCTGCAAAGCCTTATAGGAAACTTAATAAAATTTAGGTGGGAATCCCCCTCCCCAAAAATCATTGTCTTGGGGAGGAATGCAGCGAGGATGGCTTTAAAATCATCCCCCCATTAGTGCATACATGTTCGACGAAACCTAGCCTCACTACCTTCCTGATGAAGCCACAATTGATTATGCTTCTTCAAATGAAGAACAAGGTAGAGGACTAAAGCACAAACTGTCATTGTCCACTCCTCCCTCGAAAGACGTCATCGGAGACCACATAGATGAAAAATAGACAAAAAGGGGTCCATGATCTAGCCCTGACAAAAGCTCTACACACACCATGGACCGACGCCAAGTATCATCGCGAAACTAGGATAAGAGGGCGAGAATTTATTCCACTCCGTCGGTGATCCCAACCCCTTACCACGGACTTTTAGACACATGAACTGAACTCTAACCAATGCTTGAATTATGCAAAATACATGTTAGTTTCGAAATAGGGACTCTTGAAGCCACCTTGATGGCGCTATGAGGCTCCCAGAGGCAAGGCAAACTAACGATAGCGGTAGCATGTATGGGTGAACCCTGGTCGCTTGTGTCCTTCGTGAGATGAAACTTTGGTTTGCCTCATGACCTCATTCAAATGTTGTGAAAAAAGCATGTGAGCCTGGATATAAAAGTAGTTAAAAAATAATCGAGCATAGTACTAGTGAGTTGTTTTACATAAATAACGATATAATAGATGTCCATTCACTCCAACTTAAAGAATTAAGGAGGTCCACCTTCTATGTATGAGCATTATGTGTTAAGTACAAAAATGTATTGCTTTGATGATGCATTTATGAAGCACGTCCTTATCCTATTAACGTGCATTTATAAGTTTATCTATATGAAGTGCGTCCTTATCCTATCGACGTACATTTACAAGTTTCCCGATTGGCATGTTGTAGGCTCCTTGCCCTGGTCTTCTTGGCTGATCCTCCAGCATAAATCCACCAACCCCCATTCCTTTCAACTCGCCAAAAAAGGAACTTCCCTTTGCTATTCTATCCCTCTGTTGGCAATGGATCACAAGAAGGTGGTCCTCCAGTACATCCTAGATAACAAGTTTGGACGCAGTACTTCGAGAAGAACCATGACGGACGGTAGAAGAAGATGGACGAGGTGCCGTCATGTGCAACACCAAGGCATGTGTGCTAGTGCATGGTGAGGGAAAGATGGCACCAGAGATATTCTCATCCCACCCTGTGATGGTGGCTATCCTAACTCGGTATAAGAATATGCCAGAGGGGAAGTTCAAGTCGATGATAAATCAAGACAGATTTCTCAGCCAATACGTTGGCTAGCTCTAAACTGAGGGCCACATGTTCTAGCCCGTTGCAAAATAGGCCCTTGGCCTGGAGGATGATTCTAGTGCTCCCCTCGTCGAACAGGGGGATTCTAGTCTCGTTGTCTGAGCAAACACCGTGGAACTTCTGTCCTTGGGCCTAGAGCTTTCCAAAGGGTTGGCTAAGGCCCTGTTTGGAACCACCCAGATTATATAATCTGGTTTTTATAATCTATTATGTTTCCAAACCGGACAATTTATATTGTAGATTTTAAAAACTAGATGACCAGATTATTAAAAACTCATAATCTACTCTACCCCAGCTAAAATCAGATTATGGATTACTAATAACCTATTACCCTTGTAAACTTGAAGATAATTACCTACTGCCACGGCCACCGTCTTATTTTTATACAGGACATACATGTCATTGTACAATGTAAAACCTGAATTACAGTTTATATAATCTGATCTCCAAACATAGCCTCCTGGATTATTTTTATAAACCAGATTATATAATCTATCTTCATAATCCAGATTATTATAATCTATTATGGTTCCAAACAGGGCCTAAGAAGGCCCTCTTGATTCACTGACTTCTCAAACTTCCCATCCAACATATTATTCTACTGATTCAGGATATCCACTGCTTCAGCGTGGGACGGGAACACCTCTAGTACCTCCTCACCCTCTCCATACACTAGAACGCAAGCCTTGGCATTACACATGATATCCACCTCATATTCCTTCTTCTCTAGGCATTCGTGGCGCTTCTTTGAAGTACTTTCATCGGGACATGTTATGAAGGATGTACCAAAGGGTTACTTTCTTGCGAGCCACTGCCAACAAAGGGATGAAACAACAAATAGAAGTTGCTTCTTTTTTTTGGATGGCAACTTTGGTTGTAAATAACGTCATGGTCGAAGTGTTTCGTGTCACACGTGTGACTGTTGGAAATATGCCCTAGAGGCAATGATAAATAGTTGTTATTATATTTCAAGTTTAAAGATAATCATTTATTATCCATGCTATAATTGTATTGAATGAAAACATAGATACATGTGTGGATACATAGACAAAACAATGTCCCAAGCAAGCCTCTAGTTGGCCAGCCAGTTGATCAATGATAGTCAAGGTTTTCTGACTATATGCAAGTGTTGTCACTTGATAACTGGACCACATCATTAGGAGAATCATGTGATGGACTAGACCCAAACTATGAACGTAGCATATTGATCGTGTCGTTTTATTGCTATTGTTTTCTGTGTGTCAAGTATTTGTTCCTATGACCATGAGATCATATAACTCACTCGCACCGGAGGAATACCTTGTGTGCATCAAACGTCGTAACGTAACTCTGTGACTATAAAGGTGTTCTACAGGTATCTCCGAAGGTGTCCATTGAGTTAGTATGGATCAAGACTGGGATTTGTCACTCCGTGTGACGGAGAGGTATCTCGGGGCCCACTCGGTAATACAACATCACACACAAGCCTTGCAATCAATATGACTAAGTGCAAGTCACGGGATCTTGTATTATGGAACGAGTAAAGAGAGTTGACGGTAACGAGATTGAAATAGGTATGTGGATACCGACGATAGAATCTCGGGAAAGTAACATACTGAAGGACAAAGGGAATGACATACGGGGTTATATGAATCCTTAACACTGAGGTTCAACCGATAAGATCTTCGAAGAATATGTAGGATCCAATATGGGCATCCAGGTCCCACTATTGGATATTGACCGAGGAGTGCCTCGGGGCATGTCTACATAGTTCTCGAACCCGCAGGATCTGCACACTTAAGGTTCGATGATGTTTTAGTATAGTTGAGTTATATGTGTGGTTATCGAATGTTGTTCGGAGTCCTGGATGAGATCACAGACGGCACGAGGGTTTCCGGAATGGTCCAGAAATGAAGATTGATATATAGGATGGTTTCATTTGGTTACCGGAAAATTTTGGGGAATTCCGGTAGTGTACCGGGAGTGACGAATGGGTTCCGGGTGTTCACCGGGAGCGGCCCACCCACCCGGGAGTGAGCCCAAGAAAATAGGGTGGCGCCACAAGTCCTTAGTGGGCTGGTGGAGGCAGCCCAAGGAGCACATGGCGCCACATAAAGAAAATACCAAAAGAAAAGAAAAAGAAAAAGGAAAGAGGGAGATGGGAAGGAAGAGGAGGACTCCTCCTTCCCAAACTGAATTGGAGGAGGAGTCCTCCTCCTCCTAGCGCCGGCGCACCCTTGAGGGCCTTGTCCCTCAAGGCTCACCCCTCCCCCTCCCTCCTATATATAGTGGAGGTTTACGGCTTTTTGAGACACAACTTTGCCACGTGCAACTCTAGCCTAAACCACACAGTTTCACCTCTAGATCGGATTTCTGCGGAGCTCGGGCGGAGCCGTGCAGGAGTAGATTGATACGTCCATTTTGCATCATGCTTTCATGTTGATATTTATTGCTTTTTGGGCTGTTATTTCACTTCACGGTACAATACTTATGCCTTTTCTCTCTTATTTTGCAAGGTTTACATGAAGAGGGAGAATGTCGGCAGTTGGAATTTTGGCCTGAAAAAGGAGCAAGTTTGAGATGCCTATTCTGCGCAACTCCAAAAGCCATGAAAATCAACCTGGATTTTTTTGGTAATATATAAAAAATACTGGGCTGAAGAAGTGCCAGAGGAGCGCAACCAGGGGGTCACAAGCCTGGTAGGCGCGACCACCCCCCTGGCTGCGCCTAGGGGGCTTGTGGGCTCCCTGCTGGCCCACTGGCCCCCCCCCTCTTCTGCTATATGAAGGGTTTCGTTTCAAAAAAAGTCAGGAGGAGGCTTTTCGGAGGATTCTCCTCCGCCACGAGGCGGAACTTGAGCAGAACCAATCTAGAGCTCCGGCAGGACGATCCTGCCGGGGAAACTTCCCTCCCGAGGGGGAAATCGTCACCATCGTTATCGCCAACACTCCTCTCATCGGAGGGGACTCATCACCATCAACATCTTCATCAACACCATCTCATCTCCAAACCCTAGTTCATCACTTGTAACCAATCTCCGTCTCCCGACTCCGATTGATACATGTAAGGTTGCTAGTAGTGTTAATTACTCTTTGTAGTTGATGCTAGTTGGATTACTTGGTGGAAGAGTTTATGTTCAGATCCTTGATGCTACTCATTACCTCTCTGGTCATGAATATGATTATTCTTTGTGAGTAGTTACTTTTGTTCCTAAGGACATGGGATAAGTCATGCTAATAGTAGTCATGTGAATTTGGTATTCGTTCGATATTTTGATGTCACTCCAAGAAATCTGTTAATCCATGACGGTCCCTGTCCGTCGCGGATCATCCAAAAACTGTCATGCATGCCCATGCATGACGGATTTGAATTCCGTCACGTATATTGTGTCATAATTTGATATAGCACCTTCGTTGACGGTTCTTGACCGTCATGGATTTTCCCCAGGCCCGCCCGGCCTAAACTAGAATATGACGGAACAATCCGTCACCCATTTACATGACATGGATGCAACGTGGTGCTAAGATGGCATCTACGTGGATCTGACGTGGAGGCAAGCATGGCCCATGTAGTAGCCAACCCAATTAGGTTTTGGCCCAATAATTTCATTCGAGTTCAACTGGTTAGCCCTTCTTTTCACCCCAGCTTATCTTCTCAATGCATCATAATTTACAACAAGACATGCACTTATATTCATTCAACAAGACAATACAAATTTCCAACAATCTGGTCTGATTTCAAAAAGCAAAATTTATAACAAAACATCACAAGCATATTTACAAGGTGCTATAAGCATAAGCATTTAATGAACGTCAAGTAACATGACATAATTGAAATTGCACTATTACATGATTTTAATCTCCAACACTACACCACTACTTCCAGGAAGCTTTTCAGACCCAGGTAATTCCTGCTAAAAAGCCTTAATCGGTAGTAACACGAACTAACTGCCAAACCTGCAAAGAATCCAAAACATAAAGTATGGACAGATCATTTCATATTCATCAAGTACAACAAAAAATCAAGTTTTGGTTACATGAGTAGACAAGGAGCAATCCGTTAGCACATTTCTCAGTTACATGCGCAACTCTAACATATACATACAATTTGAAATCTATCGCTCATACACGTATACATTATGCTCACGAATATGTATCTTGTTCTTCAACTTCGAGTGTTAAAATAGCATGGCAGATATTTCAAACTAAAATATTAGCTATAATGTCTTGGCATTTTAGTTTTATATAGTTTTATATATTGCTGCTAACAAACAAGTTAGGAGATGACAAAAGAGTTTGGGATATGTATTTACCTCTTGTCACTACATAACATGAGTACTTTGCCGATTCCTCGTATCTTAACTTCTCAAGAACTTGAGAAGTTTCTCTTTACCATAGCTCAAAAGGGAATATATAATGTCAATGACGTGGAAAGCATTCGACTACAATACTTTTATGGAATTGCAGGAAACAAGTGGATTAATAACCTGCTAGTTGATGCTATGTTGTTCCACTTCCACCTACCATGCCTCTTCCATCTCTTTACCTTCTTAATCAGCTTCTGAAATGCCTGAAAGAATCAGTGACTCAAATAATTCAGTGGATAATCATTGCACAGCATAGGTTACAATAATACATACATAATATTGATCCATATCAAGATAAGAAAGAACACAACTAAGACAACTCGCGTGAGAAGTGTCAGTCATTAAGCGTACACTATGGCATAGGAACAAAACAGCGAGATGACTAAATAATAACCAGCAGGTGCACATTGTTGTAGAACTCACCTAGAATAAAATATTAAGTCCCAATTATATTGTCATTGTTCTTGTAAGTAAATTTCTCTCAAGGTCGTTATTACAATCAGGTTCTTAACATCACAATAACCTTCAAATCTGAGTTTGTGCCGACAGTATAAAACTGCAATGTCATGCCACTACTATAAGAAACTGTGCATCCCTGCAAATGACAAACAAAGATAGTAAGATGCCGGATGCAGCTTGAAGTGTACTGTAACCTGAAGAGAATCAAACCGTACGAGCATGTCTATTGAAGGAAAAAACAGATATGAAGAAGGCAAGAACTTACTCTATAGCTCCCGAGAAATTCAAAGGTCCATCTAAGATCTGCATGTTGCAAATAAACTCTTTTAACGGCATCAAGGAGACGGTGTTCCTCAAGTGTGTCCTGTCTATCAACTTGCTCCTGTTGTACATTTGCATAGAGAAAGAAAACTAAATAAGTAAATCTATATCCTATTAGAAGGAAAAGAGAGAAGAAAAAATAGGACGACAGGTCGACAGGTCGTTATCCCATCCGTCCAGCACTCACTGCACTACATATAATTTTCAGGCTATACTGCTTATCCTAGGGTGGAAGATACTGCAATGTAATACTCCTTCCATCCCAAATTTTCAGGTTATATTTAGCTAACAGAGTAGACATAGTGGACAATGATTACAGGCACATGAATCATTGAAGAGACAATTATTTTGTTGGTCACAGACACTTCATCAGACCTATTATTCTGACTTTTCTCTACTTGTGTTTGTGAAAATTCTGAACATTCTACCATGTGGAAAGTTTATCCTACACCTGTATATTTAGTTGGACATTTTGTTTTATATACTGAAGTACGTGGACAATCTATTCTACCTATGTATATTTACTGCCACATTTTGTTGTATATGCTCGAGTGTGCCCACAGAGAACTGCTTTTTATTAATGTCACCTATTTGTGTTTAAAAAAATTGGTGTGTAGATAATCTCTGCTATGTGTGCTTCTGGCCGTGTTTACAGTTTTCTCTGCATATATATGTATTCATTCACACAACCCATTTGGTGTAGCAAGTTGTTTTGGTATTATAAAGCTCCTCTGTGTTTTGGTATTATAAAGCTCCTGTTTGTTTTAGTATTATAAAGCTCCTCTGTGTTTTTCATATATGTCTATACTTTTGTCTGTAGCAGTGCCACCAATTATACATATTACTCTATATATAAGAAGCCACTCATATTAAAGATGAACCGATGGTTGCAGAACTTTTGAATGAATGGTGGTTGCTGAATTCTTCAGTGATTACAGTAAGATAAAAATCATATAAACCAGCTTTACTTCTTTCATTATTTTAATAACACGGATTAGCATTATTTTGTTCCCATAAATTATCAGCAAAAGCCCAAATAAGGATGTGTTCGCTAATGTCCACCTTTAATGTTCTGAGTTTCAGTTGAATTTCTCAAAATCGAAGAATATGAAACACACAGAAATCTCATATGATTGTCTACGATAGCTCACTAGGCTATTTCTCCTCCGATTTAGCCTCTAAATTAGATGTTTTCAAAGATATCTCTCACTTAACTTTGTTTGACTAGCTGCACTACAACAAAATATTACCTTCAGTGAAATATTACCTTAACCAGATTGCCTTGAGGAGAGACGCACCACGGATGGGGAAGACCTACCGGAGGCGTTAGAGTGGAAGAAGAATCACTGTGGCGTTGCTCTGTCTTGTAGTTGTGCGTGTCAAGAAGTGCACACATCAGGGAACCAATCATATACATGGCACGCTGAAAGAATATATGCCATAGCAACAATGGAATTAAACTCAAACCACCAACAGTAGTACTAGTACTTTTGTCTAGTTTGGATCATCCCTTCAAAATACAAGAACAATCATCAAGGGAACAAAATAATGATGGCGTGCATAAGCAGGGTAAATAGGAAGTTAATCACAATCAACAACTAGTACAAATCAGGACCTGAATCAACATAGTAAACTAACAGCCTAAACAGGTTGTCATCGTTAAGATAATGCACAATAGTTAAACAGGTTGTCATGTCTAAATCAACAGTCCAAAATTGAATGTTTTTTTCCAAATAGATCAAGGTTTTCTTCTTGTTATTCTATTTAACAAGCAACCATCAGTGAAGCAAGCAAGCAGCAGGATATGTTCATTCTATCTGTGGAGCATGAAGCAAGTAGCAGGCTGCATAATAATAATAATAAATAGAACAAAAGCCAGCCATGAAGATCCTACGTACCAGCAGCGTAAATATCTCCGGTTGAACACTTGCAGGAGAGGGCTGGGTTCCGGCGGAGGACGACGCAAACCAGAGAGGTTATTTTACACTTGCACGAGAGGGCTGGGTTCCGACAGGGGCTGACAGACCATTGGACCCAGCCATAAGGGTCGTACATGCACTCTAGATCCATGGCGATGTAGCCACCATTTGTAACTCAGCTTCGCTCAACGTCGGATGGAGATGGTTCTGTTTCCCCCGCCGCCGACCTCGAGGACTTCCAAATCCGGTCCCTCCCGTAGCCGCCGACCTCGGGGACTTCTGAATCGTGCACTCTGTCCCACAGCCAGCGACCTCGGTGAGTTGCTAATCCCGCACTCAGTCCTGTCGCCGCCACTGTCGCCTCATCTCAGTGGTAGGGCTCAAGGGTGCGGTCTGAATAGGCAGGGCGCGACCAGGGGAAGACGGGGAGGGCTCTAGCGCGGGGTGGATCGGGGCTGGCACCACCGGCGACGACATGGAGAGGGGCAGGGAGGACAGGTGGAGCGGCGGCGGCTGGTAGTTGGGGACGGGAGAAGATGGGATAAGGATATTTGAGGTTAGGGCTTGTGTGGACTCTGTAGTTAAACGGGTTGACTAAAAAAATTGACGCCCCGCGCTAGAGACTTAAAAAATTTCTTCGCGCGCTCTCTCAGTTTTGGTCATTTTTTATGCATGTGTAATGTTGATCACATCCGACTCACAGGGGATCAAACCAAAATACATGTAGGACACATCAGCAAGAGTCATCCATGACGGACTAAATGGTGCATAAAGAAAAAAAAAGAGCTAGGCCCTATTAAGCCGAGTTGATTGATCGGTGACAGTTTTCGTGACAGTCCCTCGACGTCTGTCATAAAGCGTCTAGATTTCTGAGGCCCATTAGCATTTGGGTATTCAGTGACGGTTTCCATGACGGTTTACCAGAACGTCAGCAGATATCCATCACGGATTAACACTTTTCTTGTAGTGTGTGTTGTCTGTTGTTTTTCCTCTAGTGGTGTTATGTGAACGTCGACTACATAACACTTCACCATTATTTGGGCCTAGAGGACGACATTGGGAAGTAGTAAGTAGATGATGGGTTGCTAGAGTGACAGAAGCTTAAACCCTAGTTTATGCGTTGCTTCGTAAGGGGCTGATTTGGATCCACTAGTTTAATGCTACGGTTAGACTTTGTCTTAATTCTTCTTTCGTAGTTGCGGATGCTTGCGAGAGGGGTTAATCATAAGTGGGATGCTTGTCCCAGTAAGGGCAGTAACCAAGCGCCGGACCACCCACATATCAAACTATCAAAGTAACGAACGCGAATCATATGAACATGATGAAAACTAGCATGACAGAAATTCTCGTGTGTCCTCGAGAGCGTTTTTCCTCCTATAAGACTTTGTACAGGCTTGTCCCTTGCTACAAAAGGGATTGGGCCACTTTACTGCACCATTGCTACTTTTGTTACTTCTTGCTTGCTACGAATCATCTCACCACACAACTACTTGTTACCGATAATTTCAGTGCTTGCAGATATTACCTTGCTGAAAACCACTTGTCAGATCCTTCTGCTTCTCGTTGGGTTCGACACTCTTACATATCGAAAGGACTACGATAGATCCCCTATACTTGTGGGTCATCAAGACTCTTTTCTCGCACCGTTGCCGGGGAGTGAAGCGCCTTTGGTAAGTGGAACTTGGTAAGGAAACATTCATATAGTGTGCTGAAATTTATTGTCACTTGTCACTATGGAAACTAATCCTTTGAGGGGCTTGTTCGGGGTATCTTCACCTCTAACGGAAGCACAAAGATTTTCTCCTCAACCTGCTGCACCTACTGAAAATATTTTCTTTAAATTTCCTTCGGGTATGCTTGAGAAACTGCTCGCTAATCCTTTTACAGGAGATGGAACATCACATCCAGACTTGCATCTAATTTATGTAGATGAAGTTTGTGGTTTATTTAAGCTTGCAGGTTTGCCCGAGGATGAGGTCAATAAGAAGGTATTTCCCTTGTCTTTGAGGGATAAGACATTGACATGGTATAGGCTATGTGATGATACTGAATCATGGAACTACAATCGGTTGAAATTGGAATTTCATCAAAAGTTTTATCCTATGCATCTAGTACATCGTGATCGGAATTATATTTATAATTTTTGGCCTCGTGATAGAGAAAGCATCGCACCATGCTTGACAGTGAAGGCTAAAATCAATGTTATATTCATGCCCCAACCATGAGCTCTAGAGAGAAATTATCATTCAGAACTTCTATGCTCAACTTTCTCGTGATGATCGCACCATGCTTGACACTTCTTGTACCGGTTCTTTTATGAAGAGAGATATTGACTTCAAATGGAATTTATTGGAGAGAACTAAACGCAACTCTGAAGATTGGGAGCTTGATGAAGGTAAGGTGTCAAGTATGAATTTCAAGTTTGATTGCGTTAAATCCTTTGTTGAAACAAATACTTTTTGTGATTTTAGCGCTAAGTATGGACTTGACACTGAGATAGTAGGTTCATTGTGTGAATCATTTGCTGCTCATATTGATCTCCCCAAAGAGAAGTGGTTTAAATATCATCCTCCTTTAGATGTCAATGTAGTTAAACCCAATCCGGTTGAAGAGAAAGTCATTGCCTATAATGATCCTATTGTTCCCAGTGCTTACATTGAGAAACCACCTTTCCCTGTTAGGGTAAAGGATCATTCTAAAGCTTCAACTGTGATATGTAGAGGCTAAATTAGAACACCTACACCCCCTGAGAAAATTAGAGTTGAACCTAGTATTGCTATTATCAAAGATCTCCTGTCCGATGATGTTTAGGGACATAATATTCACTTCTGTGAAGATGCTGCTAGAATTGCTAAACCTCACGCTAGAGATAAACATAGGCATGTTGTTGGCACGCCTGTTATTTCTGTTAAGAAAGGATATCATTGTTATCATGGTTTATGTGACGTGGGTGCTACTGTTAGTGCAATACCTCAATCCTTATACGATGAAATCAAAGACGAGATTGCACCTGTTGAGATAGAGCCTATTGATGTCACTATTTAGCTTGCCAATAGAGATAATATCTGCCCTGTGGAAATTGTTAGGGATGTTGAAGTCTTGTGTGGTAAAACGAAGTATCCTCGTGATTTCCTCGTTCTTGCTACCACACAAGATAACTTTTCTCCCATCATATTTGGTAGACCTTTTCTCAATACGGTCAATGCTCATATTGACTGTGAGAAGCAAACTGTCACTGCTGGCTTTGAAGGTGTGTCACATGAGTTCAATTTCTCCAAGTTTGGTAGACAACCTCATGAAAAAGAGTTGCCCAGTAAGGATGAAACTATTGCCTTGGCTTCTATTGCCGTGCCTCCTACTGGTCCCTTAGAGCATTACTTGCTTGAGCATGAAAATGATATGCATATGGATGAAAGGGATGAGATAGATAGGGCTCTCTTAGAACAATATCCTATCCTTAAGAATAATTTGCATGTTGAACTGCTTGGGGATCCACCCCCACCAAAGGGTGATCCTGTGTTTGAGCTTAAACAGTTGCCTGATACTCTTAAGTATGCTTATCTTGATGAAAAAGAGATATATCATGTTATTATTAGTGCTAGCCTCTCAGAGCATGAAGAAAAGAAGTTACTAAAAACTCTGAGAAAGCACCATGCTTCTATTGGATATACTCTTGATGATCTTAAGGGCATTAGTCCCACTCTATGCCAGCACAAGATTAAAACTGATCCTGATTCCAAATCAATTGCTGATCATCAAAGGAGATTAAATCCTAAGATAAAAGAAGTAGTGAGAAAAGAAATACTAAAGCTCCTAGAAGCAGGTATTATCTATCATGTTGCTCATAGTGATTGGGTGAGTCCGGTGCATTCTCTCCCTAAGAAGGGAGGCATTACCGTTGTCCCTAATGATAAGGATGAATTGATCCCACAGAGGATTATTACTCGCTATAGGATGGTGATCGATTTTAGGAAATTGAATAAAGCCACTAGGAAAGATCATTACCCTTTGCCTTTTATCGACCAAATGCTAGAAAGACTGTTTAAACACACACACCTCTGCTTTCTAGACGGTTATTCTGGTTTCTCCCAAATACCAGTTGCACAATCTGATCAGGAGAAAACCACTTTCACCTGCCCTTTCGGTACCTTTGTTTATAGACGTATGCCTTTTGGCTTATGTAATGCACCTTCCACCTTTCAAAGATGTATGATGGCTATATTCTCTGACTTTTGTGAAAATATTGTTGAGGTTTTCATGGATGACTTCTCCGTTTATGGGTCTTCCTTTGATGATTGCCTCAGCAACCTTGATTAAGTCTTGCAGAGATGTAAAGACACCAATCTTGTCTTGAATTGGGAGAAGTGCCACTTTATGGTTAATGAAGGCATCATCTTGGGACATAAAATTTCTAAAAGAGGTATTGATATTGATAAGGCTAAGGTTGATGCGATCGAGAAAATGCCATACCACATAGATATCAAAGGTATAAGAAGTTTCCTTGGTCATGTTGGTTTCTATAGGAGGTTTATTAAAGACTTCTCTAAGATTTCTAGGCCTCTTACCAATCTCTTGCAAAAGGATATTCCTTTTGTTTTTGACGATGATTGTGAGGAAGCCTTCGAAATACTTAAGAAGGCTTTGATAACTGCACCTATTGTTCAACCACCTGATTGGAACTTACCTTTTGAAATCATGTGTGATGCTAGTGATTATGCTGTTGGTTCTATCCTAGGGCAAAGAGTTGATAAGAAGTTGAATGTTATTCACTATGCTAGTAAAATTCTAGACAGTGCCCAAAGAAACTATGCTACTACGGAAAAGGAGTTTTTAGCAGTCCTGTTTTCATGTGAAAAGTTCAGGTCTTACATAGTTGATTCCAAAGTCACTATTCACACTGATCATGCTGCTATTAAGTACCTCATGGAGAAGAAATACGCTAAACGTAGACTTATCAAATGGGTTTCTTTCTACAAGAATTTGATTTGCACGTTGTCGACATGAAGGGTGCTGATAAACCCGTAGCAGATAACTTGTCTAGGTTAGAGAACGTTCTTGATGACCCACAACCTATTGATGCTAGATTTCCCGATGAGAAATTGAATGTCATCAATACTTCACGTAGTGCACCGTGGTATGCTGAATATGCAAACTATATCGTTGCCAAATATATACCACCTAGTTTCACGTACCAGCAAAAGAAGAAATTCTTCATTGACTTGAGACATTACTTTTGGGATGATCCTCACCTTTATAAGGAATAAGTAGATGGTGTTATTAGACGTTGTGTACATGAACATGAACAGGGACAGATCCTACAGAAGTGTCACTCCGAGGCCTATGGAGGACACCATGCGGGAGATAGAACTGCACACAAGGTATTGCAATCAGGTTTCTATTGGCCCACTCTCTTCAAGGATGCCCGTAAGTTTGTCTTGTCTTGTGACGAATGTCAATGAATAGTTAATACCGGTAAACGTCAGCAAATGCCTATGAACTATTCACTTGTCATTGAACCATTTGATGTTTGGGGCTTTGATTATATGGGACATTTTCCAAAATCCAACAGGTATACTCACATCTTAGTTGCTGTTGATTACGTCACTAAGTGGGTAGAAGCTATCCCCACTAGTAGTGTTGATCACAACACATCTATTAGGATGCTTAAAGAAGTTATTTTCCCTAGATTCGGAGTCCCTAGATATCTAATGGCCGATGGTGGTTCACATTTCATTCATGGTGCTTTCCATAAAACGCTTGCTAAGTACGATGTCAACCATAGAATTGTGTCTCCCTATCACCCTCTGTCCAGTGGTCAAGTAGAGCTAAGCAATAGAGAGATTAAACTAATTCTTCAAAAGACTGTCAACAAGTCTAGAAAGAAATAGTCTAAGAAGCTCGATGATGCACTTTGGGCTTATAGAACTGCCTATAAGAATCCCATGGGCATGTCTCCGTACAAAATGGTGTACGGTAAAGCATGTCATTTACCTCTTGAGCTACAGCATAAAGCTTATTGGGCGATCAAAGAGGTCAACTTTGATTTCAAACTTGCTGGTGAGAAGAGGTTATTTGACATGAGCTCGCTTCATGAATGGAGAACTCGGGCATATGAGAATGCCAAAGTTGTTCAAAGAAAAGGTTAAGAGGTGGCATGATAAGAGGATAGAAAAGCGTGAGTTCAATGTAGGTGATTATGTCTTGCTATATAATTCTCGTTTAAGATTTTTTGCACGCAAGCTTCTCTCTAAATGGGAAGGTCCCTATATTGTTGAGGAAGTATATCGTTCCGGTGCTATCAAGATCAACAAAACGGAAGGTAATTGTCCGAGAGTGGTAAATGGGCAGAGAATCAAGCATTATATCTCAGGTACTCCCATAAATGTTGAAAGCAATATCATCAATACCATAACTCCGAAAGAATACCTAAGGGATGTTTATCAGCCTGTTTCAGACTCCGAAAAGGAATAGGTATGTGATTTGGTAAGAAAACAGACTCCAAAACTTTTCCAGTAGGAATTTTTCTCTGTTTTTGAATTTTTGAAAAAATAGAAAAATTAGAAGTAGTCCGGAAAGCGCGCGAGGAGGCGACAAGCCTGCCAGGTGCGGGCCCACCCCCTACCGCGCCTGGGGGGCTTGTGGCCACCTCGTGTGCCTCCCGGACTCCGTTTTCGTGCGGAGTACTCCTTCTGGTCTGGAAAAAATCATTATATATTCTCCCATAAGGTCTGACCCTCGTATCATGCATATTTCCTCTGTCTTCATTTCGAGCCAGTTTTCTGCCGCAGATTTAGAGCAAGATGTCGTCCCAGGAATCTCTGGGGGAGAACAATCTCCCTCGAGTCTATGGAGAAGTAAATACTGATCTAAAAAGAATGGAGGCCAAGGAAAGGCTACCTAAAGAAACCAAGGGCAAAACTAAGGAGCAGAATCAGGCTTGGGACGAAGTGCAATCTGTGCTCAACAAGGAAGAAGTTGAAGAAGTCGATTTCCTCCAACCCTACCTCCACCTACTGTCTCCATCCTTGATTGAACTCTTGAGGTTTTGTGAAACAACTCGTGCCCGCAATACTTATCTCACTCATCAAGTTGTTTTGCTGGAGAAACATATCACAGATCTCCAAGGTATAAATCTAAGATTAATGGCCCTCTTGGAATCAAAGATTGCAACAACTCCACCGCCATCACCTCCAAAGGAAGACAACGGAGCATGGGTATGGGCAATCCCCTTGGCTTATGCCAAGCTTGGGGGAGTTTCCCTAGTATCGTATCACCATCACATCTTTTGCCTTTACCTTTGTTTTAGTTTGTTCCTTTTCAGTTTTCTTTTTCTCTAGTAGATTAAAAGTCTTAGTGTTTTAGTCTTGAGTTTTGCTTTGTGTCACCCCCAATGTATTCAAGCTCGTGAGCCATATAATAAAGAGTGTCTTAGTTGAGGGCTTTGCCTCTTGCCATGATCAAAAGAGTGAGAAAATAACAAAAGCATGAAAGATCGTGTAATGATCTTATGTGAAGTGATGGCTTCACATATAAAAAAGAACGTTGATGGAAACTTGTTGAGGGTAGACAAACGTAGACCTTGGTCATTGTTGCAATTAATAGGAAGTGATAAAGAAGGAGAGGTTCACATATAAATACATCATCTTTGACACCATCTATGATTGTGAACACTCACTAAACTATTGCATGCTTAGAAGTAGATGTTGGATAAGGAAGACAACATAATGAATTGTGTTTGCTTGGTTCCGAACAATGTTATATGATTAGAGATCCCTTAGCATGTGACGATTGCTTCCACCTCATATTAGCCAAAACTCCCGCATGAAGTAGAGATACTACTTGTGCATCCATAAACCTTCATCCCAGTTTTGCCATGAGAGTCCACCATACCTACCTATGGATTGAATAAGATCCCTCAAGTAAGTTGTCATCGGTGCAAGCAATAAAAATTGCTCCTTAATATGTATGATCTATTAGTGTGTGGAAAATAAGCTTTGTACGAACCTGTGATGAGGAATAGATAAAAGCGACAGACTGCATAATAAAGTTCTTTATCACATGAGGCAATATAAAGTGACATTCCTCCGCACTAAGAGGACACCCATCCGAACTTCAAAAGCGCATGACAACCTCTGCTTCCCTCTGCGAAGGGCCTATCTTGTACCGTTACTTTTTGCCCGTGAAATAGTCATGGTGATCTTCACCAATTCCTTGTTTCACCTTTATCTTGGCTAACTTCATATGCTAGGGAAAGATCTATATTCATAAGTCTACTTGGAGGTAAGCATTCATGAATTATTATTGTTGACATTACCCTTGAGGTAAGCAGTTGGGAGGCGAAACTATAAGCCCCTATCTTTCTTTGTGTCCAGCTGAAACTTTGATCTCATGAGTACCACGTGAGTAGTAGCAATTGTAGAGTACAAAAATATGATTGAGTATGTGGATTTGCTTTACAAGCTCTTATTTGACTCTTTCTGATGTTGTGATAAATTGCAATTGCTTCAATGACTAAAGGCTATCGGTTGCTAATTCTCGGTAAGGTTCTTGATCCATACTTTACTTTGTGAAGGAATTGTCACTTTAGCATGCGAGATTATATGTTGGTATTGCTGTTCTGATCATGATCATGATGCATGTACGTTTGTATCTTGTTTTAACGACACCACTCTCCCTAAACATGTGGTCATATTTATTGAGCTCGGCTTTTGCTTGAGGACAGCGAGGTCTAAGCTTGGGGGAGTTGATACCTCCATTTTGCATCATGCTTTCATGTTGATATTTATTGCTTTTTGGGCTGTTATTTCACTTCACGGTACAATAATTATGCCTTTTCTCTCTTATTTTGCAAGGTTTACATGAAGAGGGAGAATGCCGGCAGCTGGAATTCTGGCCTGAAAAAGGAGCAAGTTTGAGATGCCTATTCTGCGCAACTCCAAAAGCCGTGAAAATCAACGAGGATTTTTTTGGGAATATATAAAAAATACTGGGCCGAAGAAGTTCCACAGGAGCTCAACCAGGGGGCCACAAGCCTGGTAGGCGCGGCCACCCCCCTGGCCGCGCCTAGGGGGCTTGTGGGCTCCCTGCTGGCCCACTGGCCCCCCTCTTCTTCTATATGAAGGATTTCATTCCGAAAAAAATCAGGAGGAGGCTTTTCGGAGGATTCGCTGCCGCCACGAGGCGGAACTTGAGCAGAACCAATCTAGAGCTCCGGCACGACGATCCTACCAGGAAAACTTCCCTCCCGGAGGGGGAAATCGTCACCATCGTCATCACCAACACTCCTCTCATCGGAGGGGACTCATCACCATCAACATCTTCATCAGCACCATCTCGTCTCCAAACCCTAGTTCATCACTTGTAACCAATCCCCATCTCTCGACTCTAATTGGTACTTGTAAGGTTGCTAGTAGTGTTAATTACTCTTTGTAGTTGATGCTAGTTGGATTACTTGCTGGAAGAGTTTATGTTCAGATCCTTGATGCTACTCATTACCTCTCTGGTCATGAATATGATTATGCTTTGTGAGTAGTTACTTTTGTTCCTGAGGACATGGGATACGTCATGCTAATAGTAGTCATGTGAATTTGGTATTCGTTCGATATTTTGATGTGTTGTATGTTGTTTTTCCTCTAGTGGTGTTATGTGAATGTCGCCTACATAACACTTCACCATTATTTGGGCCTTGAGGAAGGCATTGGGAAGTAGTAAGTAGATGATGGGTTGCTAGAGTGACAAAAGCTTAAACCGTAGTTTATGTGTTGCTTCGTAAGGGGCTGATTTGGATCCACTAGTTTAATGCTATGGTTAGACTTTGTCTTAATTCTTCTTTCGTAGTTGCGGATGCTTGCGAGAGGGGTTAATCATAAGTGGGATACTTGTCCAAGTAAGGGAAGTACCCAAGCGCCGGTCCACCCACATATCAAACTATCAAAGTAACGAACGCGAATCATATGAACATGATGAAAACTAGCATGACAGAAATTCTCATGTGTCCTCGGGAGAGTTTTTCCTCCTATAAGACTTTGTCCAGGCTTGTCCCTTGCTGCAAAAGGGATTGGGCCACTTTTTTGCACCGTTGCTACTTTTGTTACTTGTTGCTTGCTACATATCATCTCACCACACAACTACTTGTTACCGATAATTTCAGTGCTTGCAGATATTACCTTGCTGAAAACCACTTGTCAGATCCTTCTGCTCCTCGTTGGGTTTGACACTCTTACTTATCGAACGGACTATGACAGATCCCCTATACTTGTGGGTCATCATAGATCATCACCACCACCGGAGCGCTGTCACGCTGCCGGAGAACTCATCTACTTCTCCGTCTTGCTTGCTGGATCAAGAAGGCCGAGATCATCGTCGAGTTGTACGTGTGCTGAACGCGGAGGTGCCGTCCGTTTGGCACTAGATCGGAAAGGATCGCGGGACAGCTCGTGGGACGATTCGAGGGACGTGAAGACGTTCCACTACATCAACAACATTTCTTAACGCTTCCCACTGTGCGATCTACAAGGGTACGTAAATCCTAATCTCCACTCGTAGATGGACATCACCATCATAGTTTGCGTGTGCGTAGGAAATTTTTTGTTTCCCATGCAACATTCCCCAACAGTGGCATCATGAGCTAGGTTCATGCGTAGATCTTATCTCGAGTAGAACACAAAAGGTTTTGTGGATGGTGATGTTCGATTTGCTGCCCTCCTTAGTATTTTCTCGATTCGGTGGTATTGTTGGATTGAAGAGGCCCGGACCGACATAACTCTTACACTTACGAGAGACTGGTTTCATTGATTGAAATGCAACTTCGTTGCATAAAGATAACTGGCGGGTGTTGGTTTCTTCAACTTTAGTTGATTTGGTTTTGACCGATGCGGTCCTTGGAAAGGTTAAATAGCAATTTGCACATCTCCGTTGTGGTTTTGCGTAATTAAGATGCGATCATACTAGGTACCCATAGCAGCCACGTAAAACATGCAACAACAAATTGGAGGACGTTTAACTTGTTTTTGCAGGGTATGCTTGTGATATGATATGGACAATGACGTGATGTGATATATTGGACGTATGAGATGATCATGTTGTAATAGTTAATATCGACTTGCACGTCGATGCTACGGAAACCGGAAGGAGCCATAGGGTTGTCTTTAAACTAACGTTTGTGTTTGCAGATGCGTTTACTACATTTCTAGGTCGAAGATTTAGTAGTAATAGCATAAGTAGCACGACAACCTCGATGGCGATACGTTGATGGAGGTCATGATGATGGAGATCATTGTGTGGCGCCGGTGACAAGAAGATCATGCGGTGCTTTGGTGATTGATGACCCACAAGTATAGGGGATCAATCGTAGTCCTTTCGATAAGTAATAGTGTCGAACCCAACGAGGAGCAGAAGGATCTGACAAGTGGTTTTCAGCAAGGTAAATTCTGCAAGCACTGAAATTGTCGGTAACAAGTGATTGTGTGGTGAGATGATTTGTAGCAAGCAACAAGTAACAAAAGTAGCAACGGTGCAACAAAGTGGTCCAATCCCTTTTGTAGCAAGGGACAAGCCTGAACAAAGTCTTATAGGAGGAAAAACGCTCTCGAGGATACACGTGAATTTCTGTCATGCTAGTTTCATCATGTTCATATGATTCGCGTTCATTACTTTGATAGTTTGATATGTGGGTGGACCGGCGCTTGGGTACTGCCTTTACTTGGACAAGCATCCCACTTATGATTAACCCCTCTCGCAAGCATCCGCAACTACGAAAGAAGAATTAAGACAAAGTCTAACCATAGCATTAAACTAGTGGATCCAAATCAGCCCCTTACGAAGCAACGCATAAACTAGGGTTTAAGCTTCTGTCACTCTAGCAAACCATTATCTACTTACTACTTCCCAATGCCTTCCTCTAGGCCCAAATAATGGTTAAGTGTTATGTAGTTGACATTCACATAACACCACTAGAGGAAAAACAACATACAACATATCAAAATACCAAACGAATACCAAATTCACATGACTATTATTAGCATGACTTATCCCATGTCCTCACGAACAAAAGTAGCTACTCACAAAGCATAATCATATTCATGATCAGAGGGGTAATGAGTAGCATCAAGGATCTGAACATAAACTATTCCACCAAATAATCCAACTAGCATCAACTACAAAGAGTAATCAACAATACTAGCAAGCTTACAAGTACCAATCGGAGTCGCGAGACAGAGATTGGTTACAAGTGATGAACTAGGGTTTGGAGATGAGATGGTGATGATGAAGATGTTGATGGTGATGAGTCCCCTCCAATGAGAGGAGTGTTGGTGATGACGATGGCGACGATTTCCCCCTCCGGGAGGGAAATTTCCCCGGCAGGATCGTCCTGCCGGAGCTCTAGATTGGTTATGCTCATGTTCCGCCTCGTGGCGGCGGCGAAACCACGAAAAAGCTCCCTCTTGATTTTTTCCTGGAAGAAACCCTCCATATAGCAAAAGAGGGGGGATAGTGGGCCAGTGGGCTGCCCACAAGCCCCCATGGCGCGCCGTGGGGGGTCGCCGCGCCGTGCAAGCTTGTGGGCACCCCCTGGTGCCCCTCCGACACTTCTTCGGCCTAGTATTTTTTATAAATTGGGAAAAAATCTCCGTTGATTTTCACGGCGTTTGGAGTTGCGCCGAATAGTATGTCAACTTTGCTCCACTTTCAGGCGAGAATTCCAGTTGCCGGTATTCTCCCTCTTCATGTAAACCTTGCAAAATAAGAGAGAAAAGGCATAATAATAGTACCGTGAAGTGAAATAACAGCAAAAGAAGCGATAAATATCAACATGAAAACATGATGCAAAATGGACGTATCAACTCCCCCAAGCTTAGACCTCGCTTGTCCTCAAGGGAAAGCCTAGCTCACTAAATATGTCCACATGTTTAGGGAGCAAGGTGTCGACAAAACAAGATACGAACATACATGCATCATGATCATGATCCGAACCTTACCGAGAAGTAACAACTGATAGCCTTTAGTCATTGAAGCAATTGCAATTTATCACAACATCAGAAAGAGTCAAATAAGAGCTTGTAAAGCAAATCCACATACTCAATCATTCTTTCGTTCTCTACAATTGCTACAACTCACGTGGTACTCATGAGATCAAAATTTCAGCTGAACACAGAGAAAGACAGGGGCTTATATTTGCCTCCCAACTTCTTACCTCAAGGGTAATGTCAACAATAATAATTCATGAATACTTACCTCCAAGTTGACATATGAATATAGATCTTTCCCAAGCATGTGACGGTAGCCAAGACAAAGGCAAAATAGGGAATTGGTGAAGATCACCATGACTCTTTCAAGGACAAAAAGTAAAGGTACAAGATAGGCCCTTCGCAGAGGGAAGCAGAGGTTGTCAGGCGCTTTTGAGGTTTGGATGCGTGACCTCTTAGTGCGGAGGAACATCACTTTATATTGCCTCCTGTGATAAAGAACTTTATTATGGAGTCTGTCGCTTTTATGTCTTCTTCATCATAGGTTCGTATAAAGCTTATTTTCCACACACTAATAGATCATACATATTAGAGAGCAATTTTTATTGCTTGCACTGATGACAACTTACTTGAGGGATCTAATTCAATCCATAGGTAGGTATGGTGGACACTCATGGCAAAATTGGTTTGAAGGTTTATGGATGCACAAGTAGTATCTCTACTTAGTGAGGGGGTTTTGGCTAATGTGAGGTGGAAGAAATCGTCACATGCTAAGGGATCTCTAATCATATAACATTGTTCAGAGCCAAGCAAACACAATCCATTACGTTGTCTTCCTTGTCCAACATCTACTTCTAGGCATGCAATAGTTTGGTTAGTGTTCACAATCATAGGTGGTGTGAGAGATGATATATTTATATGTGAACCTCTCCTTCCTTATAACTTCCTATTAATTGCAACAATGACCAAGGTCTATGTTTTCCTACCCTAAACAAGTTTCAATCCTCATTATTTTTATATGTGAAGCCATCACTTCTCATAAGATCATTACATGATATTTCATGCTTTTGTTCTATTCCCACTCTTTTGATCATGGCAAGAGGCAAAACCCTTCAACTAAGTCACTCTTTATTATAAGGCTCACAAGCAAGAATACATCGGGGGTGACACGAAGCAAAACTCAAGACTAAAACACTAAGATTTTAAAGTACAAGAGAAAGATAAAACTGAAAAGGAAAACTAAAAACAAAGGTAAAGGCAAAAGATGTGATGGTGATACGATGTCGGGGCAACTCCCCCAAGCTTGGGACAAGCCAAGGGGATTGCCCATACCAATGCTTAGTTGTCTTCCTTTGGAGGTGATGGAGGAGTTGTCACAGCGGTCTTGAGCTTGTCTAATTTCCACTTGAGCATAAAATTCTGCTCTCTGAGATCATCATTTTCCTCCTCAAGCCTCAACACCCTTTGGCATAATTCCTGCTTACTCTCCTGCAAGAAACGAGAAGGGATAAATAAGTTCTTAGACTTCTTCCTTGAGTCAGGGAGGCTCGACTTCTTGAACTCCACATGAGTGCGTCCAGGTTGAGGTAGAGGAGCCTCCTCTTCATCGGAACTCGTTTGTTCCTTCCCATTGGGATCATAGTCTTCTTCCTCATCAGTGGTCCAACCATATGGTTCCATGTCCCCATAGACCTTGGGGTTAGCAAGGTAATATGCCACATAGCTCTCCCGCTCTGAATCCTGAGAAGACATCTTGACCTAGATCTGTGGCAGAAAACAGACATGAAACGAAAAACTGAGGAAATCTGCGTGATTTAGGGGTCAGACCAAACGGAAGTATATATAATGATTTTTTCCAGACCAGAAGGAGTCCCCTGCACGAAAACAGAGTCCGGGAAGCGCACGAGGTGGCCACAAGCCCTCACGGCGCGGCCAGGGGGTGGGCCCGCGCCGTGCAGGCTTGTCGCCTCCTCGCACACTTTCCGGACTATTTCCAATTTTTGTATTTTTTTCAAATATTCCAAAATGGAGAAAATTTCCTTCTGGAAAAGTTTTCGACTCTGCTTTCTTACCGAATCACATACCTCTTCGTTTTCGAAGTCTGAAACAGGCTGATAAATATCCCTTAGGTATTCTTCCAAAGTTATGGTATTGATAATATTGCTTTCAACATTTATGGGAGTACCTGAGATATAATGCTTGATTCTCTACCCATTTACCACTCTCAGACAATTACCTTCCGTGTTGTTGATCTTGATAGCACCAGAACGATATACTTCCTCAACAACATAGGGACCTTCCCATTTAGAGAGAAGCTTGGCTACAAAGAATCTTAAACGAGAGTTATATAGCAAGACATAACCACCTACATTGAACTCACGCTTTTGTATCCTCTTATCATGCTACCTCTTAACATTCTCTTTGAAAAGTTTGGCATTCTCGTATGCCTGAGTTCTCCACTCATCAAGCGAGCTAATATCAAATAACCTCTTCTCACCGGCAAGTTTGAAATCAAAGTTGAGCTCTTTGATTGCCCAATAAGCTTTATGCTCTAGCTCAAGAGATAAGTGACATGCTTTCCCATACACCATTTTGTACGGAGACATGCCCACGGGATTCTTATAGGCAGTTCTATAAGCACACAGTGCATCATCGAGCTTCTTAGACCAATTCTTTATAGACCTGTTGACAGTCTTTTGCAGAATCAGTTTAATCTCTGTATTACTTAGCTTTACTTGACCACTGGACTGAGGGTGATAGGAGATGCAATTGTATGGTTGACATCGTACTTAGCAAGCGTTTTACGGAAAGCACCATGAATGAGGTGTGAACCATCGTCGGTCATTAGATATCTAGGGACTCCAAATCTAGGGAAGAGAACTTCTTTCAGCATCTTGATAGAGGTGTTGTGATCAGCACTACTAGTGGGGATAGCTTCTACCCACTTAGTGACGTAATCAACAGCAACTAGGATGTGAGTATACCCATTGGATTTTGGAAAAGGTCTCATATAATCAAAGCCGTAGCATCAAATCGTTCAATGACAAGTGAATAGTTCATAGGCATTTCCTGACGTTTGCTAATATTACCTATTCTTTGACATTCGTCACAAGACAAGACAAACATACGAGCATCCTTGAAGAGAGTGGGCCAATAGAAACCTGATTGCAATACCTTGTGTGCAGCTCTATCTCCCGCATGGTGTCCTCCGTAGGCCTTGGAGTGACACTTCTGTAGTATCTGTCCCTGTTCATGTTCAGGTACACAACGTCTAATAACATCATCTACTCCTTCCTTATAAAGGTGAGGATCATCCCAAAATTAATGTCTCATGTCAAAGAAGAACTTCTTCTTTTGCTGGTACGTGAAACTAGGTGGTATGTATTTGACAAAGATAAGCTTGCATAATCAGCATACCACGATGCACTACGTGAAGCAATGATGACATTCAATTGCTCATCGGGAAAGCTATCATCAATAGGTTGTGGGTCATCAAGAACGTTCTCCAACCTAGACAAGTTATCTGCTACTGGGTTATCATCACCCTTTCTATCGACAACGTGCAAATCAAATTCTTGTAGGAAGAGAACCCATCTGAAAAGTCTAGGTTTAGCGTCCTTCTTCTCCATGAGGTACTTAATAGCAGCATGATCAGTGTGAATAGTGTTGGAAATATGCCCTAGAGGCAATAATAAATTAGTTATTATTATATTTCTTTGTTCATGATAATCGTCTATTATCCATGCTAAATTGTATTGATTGGAAACACAATACTTGTCTGGATACATAGACAAAACACTGTCCCTAGTAAGCCTCTAGTTGACTAGCTCGTTGATCCAAGATGGTCAAGGTTTCCTGGCCATAGGCAAGTGTTGTTACTTGATAATGGGATCACATCATTGGGAGAATCATGTGATGTACTAGACCCAAACTAATAAACGTAGCATGTTGATCGTGTCATTTTGTTGCTACAATTTTCTGTGTGTCCAGTATTTATTCCTATGACCATG
Organism: Hordeum vulgare subsp. vulgare; assembly: GCF_904849725.1. Classification (NCBI taxonomy): domain Eukaryota; kingdom Viridiplantae; phylum Streptophyta; class Magnoliopsida; order Poales; family Poaceae; genus Hordeum; species Hordeum vulgare. Next base: position 180,475,600 of record NC_058519.1, on the reverse strand, counting down.
AGATCATATAACTCACTGGCACCGGAGGAATGCCTTGTGTGTATCAAACGTCACAACATAACTGGGTGACTATAAAGATGCTCTACAGGTATCTCCGAAGGTGCCCGTTGAGTTAGTATGGATCAAGATTGGGATTTTTCACTCCGTGTGACGGAGAGGTATCTTGGGGCCCACTCGGTAATACAACATCACACACAAGCCTTGCAAGCAATGTGACTTAGTGTAAGCCACGGGATATTGTATTACGGAACAAGTAAAGAGACTTGCCGGTAAATGAGATTGAAATAGGTATGTGGATACCAACGATCGAATCTCGGGCAAGTAATATACTGAAGGACAAAGGGGATGACATACGGGATTATACGAATCCTTGGCACTGAGGTTCAACCGATAAGATCTTCGGAGAATATGCAGGATCCAATATGGGCATGCAGGTCCCGCTATTGGATATTGACCGAGGAGTCCCTCGGGTCATGTCTACATAGTTCTCGAACCCGCAGGGTCTGCACACTTAAGGTTTGGCGTTGTTTTATGCATATTTGAGTTATATGGTTGGTTACTCCTACTACGACAACAAACCTTCCAACGACGCCAGAAATAGGAGTGTTGCTTGGTACTGCTCAGCAACGGCACCAGGAATCCTTCTGCTACGGCTACGCCTGAAGGGACTTCCTATGCAAATATGCAAAGGATTCCCCCGTGGCATTGGAGCCTTGCGTTGGTGTTCCCTCGAAGCGGAAAGGGTGATGTAGCACAGCGGTGGTAAGTATTTCCCTCAGTTTGAGAACCAAGGTATCGATCCAGTGAAGGAGTATCTTAAGAGCCTGCACAAACACAAAAAGCTTGCTCCCAACTCTATGAAGGGGTTGTCAATCCCTTATAGATTGTTTGCCAAGTGAGAACGGAAAGCAGCAAAGTAACAAAGGAAAGTAAAAGCAAAAGTGGAAACGATAGATGTGAATAGACCCGAGGGCCGTAGTGTTTGTTGGAAATATGCCCTAGAGGCCATAATAAAATGGTTATTATCATATTTCCTTGTTCATGATAATCTTCTATTGTTCATGCTATAATTGTATTAACAGGAAACAGTAATACATGTGTGAATAAATAGATCACAATGTGTCCCTAGCAAGCCTCTAGTTAGCTAGCTCGTTAGTCAATGGATGATCATGGTTTCCTGATCATGGGCATTATATGTCATTGATGACGGGATCACATCATTGGGAGAATGATGTGACGGACAAGACCCAATCCTAAGCATATCACTAGATCGTATCGTTCGTATGCTAAAGCTTTTCTAATGTCAAGTTTCTTTTCCTTCGACCGTGAGATTGTGCAACTGCCGGATACCGTAGGAGTGCTCTGGGTGTATCAAACGTCACAACGTAACTGGGTGACTATAAAGGTGCACTACGGGTATCTTTGAAAGTGTCTGTTGGGTTGGTACAAATCGAGATCGGGATTTGTCACTCCGTGTGACGGAGAGGTATCTCTGGGCCCACTTGGTAGAATATTATCATGAGCTCAATGTGACTAAGGAGTTAGTCACACGATGACATGCTATGGAACGAGTAAAGAGACTTACCGGTAACGAGATTGAACAAGGTATAGGTATACCGACGATCGAATCTCGGGCAAGTTCTATACCGACAGACAAAGGGAATCGTATACGGGATTGATTGAACCCTTGACATCGTGGTTCATCCGATGAGATCATCATGCAGCAAGTGGGAGCCACCATGGGTATCCAGACCCCGCTGATGGTTATTGGCCGGAGAGGCATCTCGGTCATGTTTGCCCGTCTCCCGAACCCGTAGGGTCTACACACTTAAAGTTCGATGACGCTAGGGTTATAGGGAATTGTTATACGAGGTTACTGAAAGTTGTTCGGAGTCCCAGATGAGATCCCGGACGTCACGAGGAGCTCCGGAATGGTCCGGAGGTAAAGATTCATATATAGGACGGATGGTTTTGGACACCGGAAGTGTTTCGGGCGTCACCGGTAATGTACCGGGACCACCGGGACCACCGGAGGTGGCCCCGGGGGTCCACCGAAGGGGGGCAACGATCCCAAAAGGCTAGAAGGGCCTAGTGAGGGAGGGAACCAGCCCCTAGGTGGGCTGGTGCGCCTTTCACACCTTTCCCAATGTGTAAGTGGTGGGGAGAGGGGGCAACCCTAGGCACAGGTGGGCCTTAGGCCCACCAGGTGGTGCGCCAACCCCTGCCACCCTAGCCGCCGCCCCCTTTCCCATCTGGTGGTTGTCGCACCACCTAGGGGGAACCCTAGTGGTGGCGCACCCCCTCCCCCTCCTCCTATAAATAGAGAGGGGTTTTGGCCCTTGGGAGATAGACTTCTCCCTCTCCCTCGGCGCAGCCCTGCCCTTCTTCCTCCTCCTCTCTGCCGGTGCTTGGCGAAGCCCTGCCGGGAGACCTCGTCTCTCCATCGACACCACGCCGTCATGCTGCTGGAGTTCTTCCCCAACCTCTCCCTCCTCCTTGCTGGATCAAGGTGCGGGAGACGTCACCGGGTTGCACGTGTGTTGAACGCGGAGGTGCCATAGTTCGGCACTAGATCGCAATCACACCGCGATCTGAATCGCCGCGAGTACGACTGCATCAACCGCGTTCTAGTAACGCTTCCGCTTAGTGATCTTCAAAGGTATGAAGATGCTCTTACCCCTCTCTCGTTGCTGGTCTCTCCATAGGAAGATCTGAATATGCGTAGGAAAATTTTGAATTTATGCTATGTTGCCCAACAGTGTTTACTAGTGGCTTCTCTCATGAAAGCAAGTAGACGGTGGGTGAACAAATTACTGTCGAGCAATTGATAGAACCGCGCGAAGTCATGACGATACCTATGGAAATGATTATATCTATAGGCATCACGTGCAAAAAAAGTAGACCGATACTTTCTGCATCTACTACTATTACTCCACACGTCGACCGCTATCCAGCATGCATCTAGTGTATTAAGTCCAAAAGAACAGAGTAACGCCTTAAGCAAGATGACATGATGTAGATGGACAATCTCATATCTACGACAGAGCCCACCTTGTTACCCTTGATGGCAACTACACGATGTGTGCCATGCTTCCGCTACTGTCACTGGAAAAGGTCACCACACAGTAAGAACCCAAAACCAAGCACTTCTCCCATTGCAAGAATCATAGATCTAGTTGGCCAAACAAAACCCAAGACTCGGAGAGACTTACAAGGATATCAAATCATGCATATAAGAAATCAGCAAAGACTCAAATATATATCATAGATAATCTGATGACAAATCCACAATTCATCGGATCTCGACAAACACACCGCCAAAGAAGATTACATCGGATAGATCTCCATGAAGATCATGGAGAACTTTGTATTGAAGATCCAAGAGAGAGAAGAAGCCATCTAGCTACTAACTACGGACCCGTAGGTCTGAAGTGAACTACTCACGACTCATTGGAGGGGCGATGATGATGATGAAGAAGCCCTCCAACTCCAAAGTCCCCTCCGGCAGGGCGCCGGGAAGGGTCTACAGATGAGATCTCGCGGAAACGGAAGCTTGTGGCGGCGAAAAAGTATTTTCGTGGCTCCCTTCATTTTTTCTGATTTTTAGGGAATATATAGGCGCAAGATCTAGGTCAGGGGGCGCCAGGGAGGCCACAAGCCTGCCCACCGCCCCCCTGGTGGCGGAGTGGGGGCTTGTGAGCTCCCTGTAGCCCTCCTGGCTTGGCCCACAGGCCCCCTGATCTTCTTTCGTTCGGGAAAAATAATTTCGGGGATTTTATTCCGTTTGGACTCCGTTCCAAAATCAGATCTGAAAAGAGCCAAAAACACAGAAAAACACTGAATTAATAAGTTAGTCCCAAAAAAGATATAAAAGGTACATAAAACATCCAAAGATGACAAGATAACAGCGTGAAACCATCAAAAATTATAGATACGTTTGAGACGTATGAAGCATCCCCAAGCTTAACTCCTGCTCGTCCTCGAGTAGGGTAGTGATAAAGAATGAATTTTTTATTCTTTCATGCTACCTAGCATAGATGTCCTTTGTAACTCCTCTTATGTGACGTGAATGTTCAGATCCATTAGATTCAAAACAATAGTTTGCTATTGACGTGGAAACAATAATAATTCAATCAAACTAGCAAGGTAATCATGAACTTTCAAAATAACAAGGCCAAAAGAAAGTTAGCCCTACAAAAGCATATAGTCTGGCTATGCTCTATCATCATTGCACAACGAATTTAAATCATGCACAACCCCGGTATTGGCCAAGTAATTGTTTCACACCTTTACTTTCTCAAACCTTTTCAACTCTCACGCAATACATGAGCGTGAGCCATGGTTATAGCACTATAGACGGTGTGGAGTGTGGTGGAAGTTGCAAGACAAAACAAGGAGAAGATGGTCACATTAACTAGGCATATCAATGAGCTGTGGAGATGCTCATCAATAGATATCAATGTGAATGAATAGGGATTGCCATACAAATGATGCACTAGAGCTAAGAGTATGTGAAAGCTCTTAAAGAAAACTAGTGGGTGTGTATCCAACTTGCTTGCTCACGAAGACCTAAGGCAATTTTGAGGAAGCCTATCATTGGAATATACAAGCCAAGTTATATAACAAAAATTTGCCACTAGCTATATGGTGGTGACAAAACGAGAAACTCTCAATCATGAAGATCATGGTGCTTAATATACACAAGTGTGGAAAAGTGGTAACATTGTCCCTTCTCTCTTTTTCTCTCCTTTTTATTTTTTTTATTTTTTTGGTGGGCTCTTTGGCCTCTTTTTTTTATTTTTTTTATTTTGGTGGGCTTCTTTGGCCTCTTTTATTTCCTCACATGGGACAATGCTCCATTAATGATGATCATCACACTTTCAACTCAAAACTTAGAGGAACGATGACTCTATATGGAATGCCTTCGGTAGTGTACTGTGACAATGATCTAGCATGGCATGGACATTAATGGAAACATCATGCTAGCTATCTTACAATCATGCAATGGCAATGTAGACGTGGTGGCACATGTCATGGTGGTAGTTGCATGGCAATATATCTCGGAATGACTTTGAAAAAGCCATAGTAGGTAGGTATGGTGGCTGTTTTGAGGGAGGCTAATGGTGGGTTTTGTGCACCGGCGAAAGTTGCACGGCACTAAGAAGATAGTAATGGTGGAAGGTGAAAGTGCATCTAAACCATAGACTCAACATTAGTCATGAAGAACTCATATACTTGTTGCAAAAGTTTTATTAGCAATCGAAACAAAGCATTCAACGCATACTCCTAGGGGAAGAGTTGGTAGGTATAAACCATCGCGCGATCCCGACCGCCACGCAAAGGATGACAATCAATAGACTAATCATGCTCAGATTTCATCACATAGCGGTTCACCATACATGCATGCTACGGGAATCACTAACTTCAACACAAGTATTTCTAGATCCACAACACCTTACTAGCATAACTTCAATATTACCACAACCATATCTCAAAACTAATTGAGAGGAATCAAACTTCTCTAACTATTCAATGCACATGAAGGTGGAAGTTTTCGTATCCCTTTGGATAACTACCCCTTTTGAGTCTACTTTCAAAGCATAGATCAACTACCAATCCACGCACCGATGTGCTCTAAAATATATAAGTGAAGCACATAGAGCAAAAGTATCTAACTCAAAAGATATAAGTGAAGCACATGTGAGTTGAATTGTCTACCAAAAGATATAAGTGAAGCTCGACAAAATCACGGTGAGTGCATGTCTCTCTCTCTAGGTGTGCAGCAAGGATGATTGTGACACAACAAAAAAAAGACTCCTACGATACAAGACGCTCCAAGCAAAAACACATAACATGTGGTGAATAAAAATATAGCCCCAGGTAACGTTACCGATGCATTGAAGATGAGAGAGGGGATGCCTTCCCGGGGCATCCCCAAGCTTAGGCTTTTACGCATACTTGAATCTCTTGGAGTGCCTTGGGCATCCCAAGCTTGAGCTCTTGCCACTCTTTATCTCTTTGTCCATAAGAACTTCACCCAAAACATGAAATCTTCACAACACGAAACTTAAACAGAAACTCGTGATAACATTAGTATGAGAAAGCAAACCACCACTTCCTTAGGTACTGTAGCAAACTTAAATTCTACTTGTGCTGATGTTGGGTTACTGTATTTTCAATCGTCCATGGCTAATACCCCCTGATACTATCCATAGTTTCATCAAAATAAGCAACCAACACAACAAAAACAGAATCTGTTAACAGCAGACGAGTCTGTAGCAATCTGTATATTTCGTATACCTCTGGCACTTCAGAATTTCTGAAGATTTACGACAGTCTGAAGAATTTGTGTAGAAATCAGCAGAAAAAAGAATCAACTCAAAAGCTCTTACAGAAAAAAAAGAAAATTATTTTCGTGAGCAGAAAGTTTCTGTCTTTTGCAGCATGACCAAACGATCATCCCCAAGACTAATCATAACGGTTTTGCTTGGCAGAAACGCAAAAAGAAACACAAAAAAACACAACCATAACAGAATTATGAAAGTGTGGAAAACACAAAACATAAAGAAAAAGGATAGATTCGTTGGGTTGCCTCCCAAGAAGCACTTTTGTTTAACGCCCTTAGCTAGACGAAAGGTGATGGAATCATGTATAGTCATCTTTGGTGCTCAAACCATAAGTAGCCCTCATCATAGATTCATAAGGCAATCTTATTTTCTTTCTAGGAAAGTGCTCCATGCCCTTCTTTAAAGGAAATTGAAATCTAATATTCCCTTCCTTCATATCGATGATAGCACCAATAGTCCTTAGGAAAGGTCTACCAAGAATAATGGGACATGAAGGATTGCAATCTATGTCAAGTACAATAAAATCCACGGGTACATAGTTCTTATTTGCAACAATAAGAACATCATCGATCCTTCCCATGGGTTTCTTGACAGTAGAATCCGCAATATGCAAATTAAGAGAACACTCTTCAATCTCATGAAAACCAAGAATATCACATAAAGACTTTGGAATCGTGGAAACACTAGCACCCAAATCACATAAAGCATTGCACTCATAGTTTTTTATCTTGATTTTGATAGTAGGTTCCCACTCATCATGAAGTTTTCTAGGTATAGAGACTTCTAGTTCGAGCTTCTCTTCAAGAGATTTCATCATAGCATGTACGATATGCGCGGTAAAGGCTTTGCTTTGGCTATAAGCGTGAGGAGAGTTTACAATGGATTGCATCAAAGAAACGCATTCAAACAAGGAGCAATTATCATAATTGAATTCCTTGAAATCCAAAGTGGGAGTTTCATTACTACCCAAAATTTTGATTTCTTCTACTCCACTATCCACACCTTTATCATCAAGATAGGTGGACTCCGAATCATTGGGGCGTTTTTCAACTAAAGTGGATTCATATCCATCCCCTCCATAAATAGGTTTGACATGCGAAAACAAAGATTCAAGAGGATACACACCAAGCACTTTAAGATCTTCGTGATTTGCATCAAAAATTTCAGGTCCAGGTGCCATCTTATTGACTAAGGTAGCCTACTTGTCAGAAATTTGGCTCACCAATTTTTCAAGCTGAGCAAGCTGAGAATTAAGTGCAAGGAAATCATTGGCCATCTCATCAACCTCTTTATTCAAACAAACCAAAAAGGAATTTTGCTCCTTTAATTCCCTACGGAAGTAACCATTTTGGTCAAACTGAGAAGACATGAAACCTTTGACATTAGTTTCAATCTCCTCCAATTTTCTGAAATAGTTTGGTTTGGCCATGAGGAAAGGTCTATCACGAACAAGCCTAAGAGCAGGCGAGCGAAAGGGCAGGCAAAAAGCAAAAGAAAACGGCAAAGGAGAAAGGCAAACGAAAACGGCAAATGTGAAGTGGGGGAGAGGAAAACGAGAGGCAACTGGCAAAAAATTAAATGCAAGAGATCAGTTTGTGAGACCTACTTGGATAGATCTCTCCTCCCCGGCAACAGCGCCAGAAATAGGCGCATTGACGGGAGATTATTATTGTCTTGATCTTCCCCGGCAAGCGATCCTCCTTCCCGGGAAACGGTGCTAGAAATACTTCTCCTACTGCAACAAAAGACCTTCCAACGGCGCCAGAAATAGGAGTGTTGCTTGATACTCCTCAGCAACGGCACCAGGAATCCTTCTGCTACGGCTACGCCTTAAGGGACTTCCTAGGCAAATATGCAAAGGATTTCCCCCGTGGCCTTTGAGCCTTGTGTTGGTGTTCCCTCGAAGCGGAAAGGGTGATGTAGCACAGCGGTGGTAAGTATTTCCCTCAGTTTGAGAACCAAGGTATCGATCCAGTGAAGGAGTTGATGGGGAACGTCGCATGGGAAACAAAAAATTTCCTACGCGCATGAAGACCTATCATGGTGATGTCCATCTACGAGAGGGGATGAGTGATCTACGTACCCTTGTAGACCGTACAGCAGAAGCGTTAGTGAACGCGGTTGATGTAGTGGAACATCCTCACGTCCCTCGATCCGCCCCGCGAACAATCCCGCGATCAGTCCCACGATCTAGTACCGAACGGACGGCACCTCCGCGTTCAGCACACGTACAGCTCGACGATGATCTCGGCCTTCTTGATCCAGCAAGAGAGACGGAGAGGTAGAAGAGTTCTCCGGCAGCGTGATGGCGCTCCGGAGGTTGGTGATGACCTTGTCTCAGCAGGGCTCCGCCCGAGCTTCGCAGAAACGCGATCTAGAGGAAAAACAGTCGAGGTATGTGGTCGGGCTGCCGTGGAAAAGTCGTCTCAAATCAGCCCTAAAAACCTCCGTATATATAGGTGGGAGGAACGGGACCTTGCCTTGGGGCTCAAGGAGCCCCAAGGGGGTCGTCCGAGTCCAAGGGGGAAGGCTCCCCCCCCCAAACCGAGTTGGACTTAGTTTGGTGGGTGGGGCCCTTTTGGGCTACCCCACCAGCCCACTAAGGGCTGGTGCGCCGCCCTCAAGGCCTATGGGCTTCCCCGGGGTGGGTTGCCCCCCCGGTGAACTCCCGGAACCCATTCGTCATTCCCGGTACATTCCTGGTAACTCCAAAAACCTTCCGGTAATCAAATGAGGTCATCCTATATATCAATCTTCGTTTCCGAAAACCCTCGTGACGTCCGTGATCTCATCCGGGACTCCGTACAACATTTGGTAACCAACCATATAACTCAAATACGCATAAAACAACGTCGAACCTTAAGTGTGCAGACCCTGCGGGTTCGAGAACTATGTAGACATGACCCGAGAGACTCCTCGGTCAATATCCAATAGCGGGACCTGGATGCCCATATTGGATCCTACATATTCTACGAAGATCTTATCGTTTGAACCTGAGTGCCAAGGATTCATATAATCCCGTATGTCATTCCCTTTGTCCTTCGGTATGTTACTTGCCCGAGATTCGATCGTCAGTATCCGCATACCTATTTCAATCTCGTTTACCGGCAAGTCGTTTTACTCGTTCTGTAATACAAGATCCCGCAACTTACACTAAGTCACATTGCTTGCAAGGCTTGTGTGTGATGTTGTATTACCGAGTGGGCCCCGAGATACCTCTCCGTCACACGGAGTGACAAATCTCAGTCTTGATCCAAACTAACTCAACTAACACCTTCGGAGATACCTGTAGAGCATCTTTATAGTCACCCAGTTACGTTGCGACGTTTGATACACACAAAGAATTCCTCCGGTGTCAGTGAGTTATATGATCTCATGGTCATAGGAATAAATACTTGACACGCAGAAAACAGTAGCAACAAAATGACACGATCAAAATGCTACGTCTATTAGTTTGGGTCTAGTCCATCACGTGATTCTCCTAATGACGTGATCTAGTTATCAAGCAACAACACCTTGTTTATAATAAGAAGACACTGACTATCTTTGATCAACTGGCTAGCCAACTAGAGGCTTGCTAGGGACAGTGTTTTGTCTATGTATCCACACATGTAAATGAGTCTTCATTCAATACAATTATAGCATGGATAATAAACGATTATCTTGATACAGGAATTATAATAATAACTATATTTATTATTGCCTCTAGGGCATAATTCCAACAGTCTCCCACTTGCACTAGAGTCAATAATCTAGCTCTCACATCATCATGCGAATTACATTGTAATAAATCTAACACCCATACAGTTCTGGTGTTGATCATGCTTTGGCCATGGAAGAGGTTTAGTCAGCGGGTCTGCTACATTCAGATCCGTGTGCACTTTGCATATATCTACGTCCTCTCCTTCGACGTAGTCGCGGATGAGGTTGAAGCGTCGTTTGATGTGTCTGGTCTTCTTGTGAAACTGTGGTTCCTTTGCTAAGGCAATGGCACCCGCGTTGTCACAGAACAAGGTTATTGGATTCAGTGCGCTTGGCACCACTCCAAGATCCGTCATGAACTGCTTCATCCAGACACCCTCCTTAGCCGCCTCCGAGGCAGCCATGTACTCCGCTTCACATGTAGAATCTGCTACGACGCTTTGCTTGGAACTACACCAGCTTACCGCACCCCCATTAAGAATAAATACGTATCCGGTTTGCGACTTAGAGTCGTCCGGATCTGTGTCAAAGCTTGCATCGACGTAACCTTTTACGGCGAGCTCTTCGTCACCTCCATACACGAGAAACATCTCCTTAGTCATTTTCAGGTACTTCAGGATATTCTTGACCGCTGTCCAGTGATCCACTCCTGGATTACTCTGGAACCTACCTGCCATACTTATGGCCAGCCTAACATCCGGTCTAGTGCATAGCATTGCATACATGATAGAACCTATGGCTGAAGCATAGGGGACGGAGCGCATATGCTCTCTATCTTCATCAGTTGCTGGGCACTGAGTCTTACTCAATCTCGTACCTTGTAAAACTGGCAAGAACCCTTTCTTGGACTATTCCATTTTGAACCTCTTCAAAACTTTATCAAGGTATGTGCTTTGTGGAAGTCCTATCAGGCGTTTTGATCTATCCCTATAGATCTTAATGCCTAGAATGTAAGCAGCTTCTCCTAGGTCCTTCATAGAGAAACTTTTATTCAAGTAATCCTTTATGCTTTCCAAAAACTCCACATTGTTTCCAATCAGCAATATGTCATCCACATATAATATTAGAAACGCCACAGAGCTCCCACTCACTTTCTTGTAAATACAAGATTCTCCAACCACTTGTATAAACCCAAATGCTTTGATCACCTCATCAAAGCGTTTGTTCCAACTCCGAGATGCTTGCACCAGTCCATAAATGGATCGCTGGAGCTTGCACATCTTGTTAGCATTCTTAGGATCGACAAAACCTTCGGGTTGCATCATATACAATTCTTCCTTAAGGAAACCGTTAAGGAACGCCGTTTTGACATCCATCTGCCAGATTTCATAATCGAAAAATGCAGCTATTGCTAACATGATTCTGACGGACTTAAGCATCGCTACGGGTGAGAAAGTCTCATCGTAGTCAACTCCTTGAACTTGTGAAAAACCCTTTGCCACAAGTCGAGCTTTATAAAGGGTCACATTGCCGTCAGCGTCCGTCTTCCTCTTAAAGATCCATTTGTTCTGAATAGCCTTGCGGCCCTCAGGCAGTACCTCCAAAGTCCACACTTTGTTCTCATACATGGATCCTATCTCGGACTTCATGGCTTCTAGCCATTTGTTGGAATATGGGCCCACCATTGCTTCTTCATAATTTGCAGGTTCATTGTTGTCCAACAACATGATCGATAAGACGAGATTACCGTACCACTCTGGAGCAGCACGTGGTCTCATCGACCTGCGTGGTTCGACAGAAACTTGAACCGGAGTTTCATGATCATCATCATTAACTTCCTCCTCAATCGGCGTTGCAACGACAGAGGTTTCCCCTTGCCCTGCGCCACCATCTAGAGGGATGAGAGGTTCGACAACCTCGTCAAGTTCTATCTTCCTCCCAACCAATTCTCTCAAGAGAAACGCCTTCTCGAGAAAAGCTCCGTTTTTAGCAACAAACACTTTGCCCTCAGATTTGAGATAGAAGGTGTGCCCAACTGTCTCCTTTGGGTAACCTATGAAGACGCACTTTTCCGCTTTGGGTTCCAGCTTTTCAGGCTGAAGCTTTTTGACATAAGCATCACATCCCCAAACTTTAAGAAACGACAACTTTGGCCTTTTGCCATACCACAGTTCGTATGGTGTCGTCTCAACGGATTTTGATGGTGCCCTATTTAAAGTGAATGCAACTGTTTCTAATGCATAACCCCAAAATGATAACGCCAAATCAGTAAGAGACATCATAGATCGCACCATCTCTAATAAAGTACGGTTACGACGTTCGGACACACCATTACGCTGTGGTGTTCTAGGCGGTGTTAACTGTGAAACAATTCCACGTTGTCTTAAGTGAGCACCAAACTCGAAACTCAGATATTCACCCCCACGATCAGACCGTAGGAACTTGATCTTCTTGTTACGATGATTTTCCACTTCACTCTGAAATTGCTTGAACTTTTCAAATGTTTCGGACTTGTGCTTCATCAAGTAGACATAACCATATCTACTCAAATCATCAGTGAAGGTGAGAAAATAACGATATCCGCCGCGCGCCTCTACGCTCATCGGACCACACACATCGGTATGTATGATTTCCAACAAGTCACTTGCACGCTCCATAGTTCCGGAGAACGGAGTCTTAGTCATCTTGCCCATGAGGCATGGTTCGCACGTGTCAAGTGAATCAAAGTCAAGTGACTCCAAAAGTCCATCAGCATGGAGTTTCTTCATGCGTTTTACACCAATATGACCTAAGTGGCAGTGCCACAAAAATATGGCTCTATCATTGTTAACTCTAACTCTTTTGGTCTCAATGTTATGTATATGCATATCGCTATCAAGATTCAATATGAACAATCCTCTCACATTAGGTGCATGACCATAAAAGATGTTACTCATAGAAATAGAACAACCATTATTCTCTGACTTAAAAGAGTAACCGTCTCGCAATAAACAAGATCCAGATATAATGTTCATGCTCAACGCAGGCACTAAATAACAATGATTTAAGTTCATCACTAATCCTGATGGTAACTGAAGTGAAACTATGCCGACGGCGATTGCATCAACCTTGGAACCATTTCCTACGCGCATCGTCACTTCATCTTTCGCCAGCCTTCGTCTATTCCGCAGTTCCTGTTTCGAGTTGCAAATATGAGCAACAGAACCAGTATCGAATACCCAGGCACTACTACGAGAGCCGGTTAAGTACACATCAATAACATGTATATCAAATATACCTGATTTTTCTTTGGCCGCCTTCTTATCTGCCAGATACTTGGGGCAATTGCGCTTCCAGTGACCCATACCCTTGCAATAGTAACACTCCGTTTCAGGCTTAGGTCCAGCTTTGGGTTTCTTCGTCAGATTGGCAATAGGCTTGCCGCTCTTCTTCGAATTACCCTTCTTGCCTTTGCCGTTTCTCTTGAAACTAGTGGTCTTATTCACCATCAACACTTGATGTTCTTTACGGAGTTCACACTCTGCGACTTTCAGCATCGCAAACAACTCGCCGGGTGACTTGTTCATCCCTTGCATGTTGTAGTTCAACACAAAGCCTTTATAGCTTGGCGGCAGTGATTGAAGGATTCTGTCAGTGATAGCCTCTTGCGGGAGTTCAATCCCCAGCTCAGCTAGACGGTTTGAGTACCCAGACATTTTGAGCACATGTTCACTGATAGACGAGTTCTCCTCCATCTTGCAAGCATAGAATTTATCAAAGGTCTCATACCTCTCGATCCGGGCGTTCTTCTGAAAGATAAACTTGAACTCCTGGAACATCTCAAATGCTCCATGACGCTCAAAGCGACGTTGAAGTCCTGGTTCTAAGCCATACAAGACTGCACATTGAACTACTGAGTAGTCCTCCTTACGTGCTAACCAAGCGTTCTTAACATCCTAATCAGCCGTACCGGGTGGTTCATCTCCTAGCGCAGCATTTAAGGACATAATCCTTCTTCCCAGCTTGTAAGATTAGCTTAAGATTACGAGCCCAGTCTACAAAGTTGCTTCCATCATCTTTCAACTTAGCTTTCTCTAGGATCGTATTAAAATTCAGGGTGACTATCGCGTGAGCCATGATCTACAACACAAATATATTCAAAGTGGACTTAGACTATGTTCAAGATAATTAGAGTTTAACTTAATCAAATTATTCGCTAAACTCCCACTCAAAAAGTACATCTCTCTAGTCATTTGAGTGGTTCATGATCCACTTACACTAGCTCAAGTCCGATCATCACGTGAGTTGAGTATAGTTTCAGTGGTAAGCATCCCTATGCTAATCATATCATCTATATGATTCATGATCGACCTTTCGGTCTCATGTGTTCCGAGGCCATGTCTGCACATGCTAGGCTCGTCAAGCTTAACCCGAGTGTTCCGCGTGCGCAACTGTTTTGCACCCGTTGTATGTGAACGTTCAGTCTATCACACCCGATCATCACGTGGTGTCTCGAAACGACGAACTGTAGCAACGGTGCACAGTCGGCGAGAACACAATTTCGTCTTGAAATTTTAGTGAGAGATAACCTCATAATGCTACCGTCGTTCTAAGCAAAATAAGGTGCATAAAAGGATTAACATCACATGCAATTCATAAGTGACATGATATGGCCATCATCACGTGCTTCTTGATCTCCATCACGAAAGCACCGGCACGATCTTCTTGTCACCGGCGCCACACCATGATCTCCATCAACGTGTTGCCATCGGGGTTGTCGTGCTACTCATGCTATTACTACTAAAGCTACATCCTAGCAAAATAGTAAACGCATCTCTAAGCACAAACGTTAGTATAAAGACAACCCTATGGCTCCTACCGGTTGCCGTACCATCGACGTGCAAGTCGATATTTTCTATTACAACATGATCATCTCATACATCCAATATATCACATCACATCGTTTTCCTTATCACATCACAAGCATACCCTGCAAAAACAAGTTAGACGTCCTCTAATTTTGTTGTTGCATGTTTTACGTGGTGACCATGGGTATCTAGTAGGATCGCATCTTACTTACGCAAACACCACAACGGAGATATATGAGTTGCTATTTAACCTCATCCAAGGACCTCCTCGGTCGAATCCGATACAACTAAAGTTGGAGAAACCGACACTTGCCAGTCATCTTTGAGCAACGGGGTTACTCGTAGCGATGAAACCAGTCTCTCGTAAGTGTACGAGTAATGTCAGTCCAAGCCGCTTCAATCCAACAATATCGCGGAATCAAGAAAAGACTAAGGAGGGCAGCAAAACGCACATCACCGCCCACAAAAACTTTTGTGTTCTACTCGAGAAGGCATCTACACATGAACCTAGCTCTGATACCACTGATGGGGAACGTCGCATGGGAAACAAAAATTTTCCTACGCGCACGAAGACCTATCATGGTGATGTCCTTCTACGAGAGGGGATGAGTGATCTACGTACCCTTGTAGACCGTACATCAGAAGCGTTAGTGAACGCGGTTGATGTAGTGGAACGTCCTCAGGTCCCTCGATCCGCCCCGCGAACAATCCCGCGATCAGTCCCACGATCTAGTACCGAACAGACGGCACCTCCGCGTTCAGCACACGTACAGCTCGACGATGATCTCGGCCTTCTTGATCCAGCAAGAGAGACGGAGAGGTAGAAGAGTTCTCCGGCAGCGTGATGGCGCTCCGGAGGTTGGTGATTACCTTGTCTCAGCAGGGCTCCGCCTGAGCTTCGCAGAAACGCGATCTAGAGGAAAAACCGTGGAGGTATGTGGTCGGGCTGCCGTGGAAAGTCGTCTCAAATCAGCCCTAAAAACCTCCGTATATATAGGTGGGAGGGAGGGGACCTTGCCTTGGGGCTCAAGGAGCCCCAAGGGGGTCGGCCGAGTCCAAGGGGGAAGGCTCCCCCCCCAAACCGAGTTGGACTTGGTTTGGTGGGTGGGAGTCCTTCCTTCCCTTCCCACCTCCTCCTTTTTTTTCTTTGTCTTTGATTTTCTTTCCTAGGCGCATAGGGCCCTTTTGGGCTGCCCCACCAGCCCACTAAGGGCTGGTGCGCCACCCTCAAGGCCTATGGGCTTCCCCGGGGTGGGTTCCCCCCCCCCCCCGGTGAACTCCCGGAACCCATTCGTCATTCCCGGTACATTCCCGGTAACTCCAAAAACCTTCCAGTAATCAAATGAGGTCATCATATATATCAATCTTCGTTTCTGGACCATTCCGGAAACCCTCGTGACGTCTGTGATCTCATCCGGGACTCCGAACAACATTCGGTAACCAACCATATAACTCAAATACGCATAAAACAACGTCGAACCTTAAGTGTGCAGACCCTGCGGGTTCGAGAACTATGTAGACATGACCCGAGAGACTCCTCGGTCAATATCCAATAGCGGGACCTGGATGCCCATATTGGATCCTACATATTCTACGAAGATCTTATCGTTTGAACCTCAGTTCCAAGGATGCATATAATCCCGTATGTCATTCCCTTTGTCCTTCGGTATGTTACTTGCCCGAGATTCGATCGTCACTATCCGCATACCTATTTCAATCTCGTTTACCGGCAAGTCTCTTTACTCGTTCTGTAATACAAGATCCCGCAACTTACACTAAGTCACATTGCTTGCAAGGCTTGTGTGTGATGTTGTATTACCGAGTGGGCCCCGAGATACCTCTCCGTCACACGGAGTGACAAATCCCAGTCTTGATCCATACAAACTCAACTAACACCTTCGGAGATACCTGTAGAGCATCTTTATAGTCACACAGTTACGTTGCGACGTTTGATACACACAAAGCATTCCTCCGGTGTCAGTGAGTTATATGATATCATGGTCATAGGAATAAATACTTGACACGCAGAAAACAGTAGCAACAAAATGACACGATCAACATGCTACGTCTATTAGTTTGGGTCTAGTCCATCACGTAATTCTCCTAATGACGTGATCCAATTATCAAGCAACAACACCTTGTTTATAATCAGAAGACACTGACTATCTTTGATCAACTGGCTAGCCAACTAGAGGCTTGCTAGGGACAATGTTTTGTCTATGTATCCACACATGTAAATGAGTCTTCATTCAATACAATTATAGCATGGATAATAAACGATTATCTTGATACAGGAATTATAATAATAACTATATTTATTATTGCCTCTAGGGCATTATTCCAAGAGCAGTATCTCAAGAGCCTGCACAAACACAAA
Source organism: Hordeum vulgare subsp. vulgare (assembly GCF_904849725.1). NCBI lineage: Eukaryota > Viridiplantae > Streptophyta > Magnoliopsida > Poales > Poaceae > Hordeum > Hordeum vulgare. The sequence goes on along the minus strand of NC_058519.1, from coordinate 180,458,387 downwards.
AAGCTTGCTCCCAACGCAATGAAGGGGTTGTCAATCCCTTATAGATTGTTTGCCAAGTGAGAACTGAAAGCACCAAAGTAACAAAGCAAAGTAAAAGCAAAAGTGGAAACGATATATGTGAATAGACCCAGGGGCCGTAGTGTTTACTAGTGGCTTCTCTCATGAAAGCAAGTAGACGGTGGGTGAACAAATTACTGTCGAGCAATTGATAGAACCGCGCAAAGTTGTGACGATATCTATGGCAATGATTATATCTATAGGCATCACGTCCAAAACAAGTAGACCGATACTTTCTGCATGTACTACTATTAGTCCACACGTCGACCGCTATCCAGCATGCATCTAGTGTATTAAGTCCAAAAGAACAGAGTAACGCCTTAAGAAAGATGACGTGATGTAGATGGACAATCTCATATCTACGACAGAGCCCACCTTGTTACCCTTGATGGCAACTACACGATGTGTGCCTTGCTGCCCCTACTGTTACTGGGAAAGGTCACCACACGGTAAGAACCCAAAACCAAGCACCTCTCCCATTGCAAGAATCATATATAGATCTAGTAGGCCAAACAAAACCCAAGACTCGGAGAGACTTACAAGGATATCAAATCATGCATATAAGAAATCAGCAAAGGCTTAAATATATATCATAGATAATCTGATCGCAAATCCACAATTCATCGGATCTCGACAAACACACCGCCAAAGAAGATTACATCGGATAGATCTCCATGAAGATCATGGAGAACTTTGTATTGAAGATCCAAGAGAGAGAAGAAGCCATCTCGCTACTAACTACGGACCCGTAGGTCTGAAGTGAACTACTCACGAGTCATTGGAGGGGCGATGATGATGATGAAGAAGCCCTCCAACTCCAAAGTACCCTCCGGTAGGGCGCCGGGAAGGGTCTCCATATGAGATCTCGCGGAAACGGAAGCTTGCGGTGGTGGAAAAGTATTTTCGTGGCTCCCTTCATTTTTTATGATTTTTAGGGAATATATAGGCGCAAGATCTAGGTCAGGGGGGCGCCAGGGAGGCCACAAGGCTGCCCACCGCCGCCCCCCTGGTGGCAGAGTGAGGGCTTGTGGGCTCCCTATAGCCCTCCTGGCTTGGCCCACAGGCCCCCTGATCTTCTTTCGTTCGGGAAAAATTCATTTCGGGGATTTTATTCCGTTTGGACTCCGTTCCAAAATCAGATCTGAAAAGAGCCAAAAACACAGAAAAAACAGGAACTGGCACTTGGCACTGAATTAATAAGTTAGTTCCAAAAAAGATACAAAAGGTATATAAAACATCCAAAGATGACAAGATAACAGCGTGAAACCATCAAAAATTATAGATACGTTTGAGACGTATCATTTACTGAATGTTGTTCGGAGTCCCGGATGAGATCACGGACGTCACGATGGTTTCCGGAATGGTCCGGAAATGAAGATTGATATATAGGATGACCTCATTTGATTACCGGAAAGTTTTCGGCATTACCGGGAATGTACCGGGATTGACGAATGGGTTCCGGATGTTCACCGGGGGGGGGGGGGGGGCAGCCCACCCCGGGGAAGCCCATAGGCCTTAGGGGTGCCGCACCAGCCCTTAGTGGGCTGGTGGGAAAGCCCAAGAAGTCCCCTGCGCAGGAGAGAAAGAAAATCAAAGAGAAAAAAGGGGGAAGTGGGAAAATAGAGAAGGACTCCACCTTCCAATCCTAGTTGGACTAGGATTGGAGGTGGAATCCTCCTCCCCCCACTTTGGCCGACCCCTTGGGGCTCCTTGAGCCTCAAGGCAAGGTCTCTCCCCTCCCTCCTATATATACTAAGGTATTAGGGCTGATTTGAGAGAAAATTTGCCACGGCAGCCCGACCACATACCTCCACGGTTTTTCCTCTAGATCGCGTTTCTGCGGAGCTCGGGCGGAGCCTTGCTGAGATTAGATCACCACCAACCTCCGGAGCGCCGTCACGCTGCCTGAGAACTCATATACCTCTCCGTCTCTCTTGCTGGATTAACAAGGCCGAGATCATCGTCGAGTTGTACGTGTGCTGAACGCGGAGGTGCCGTCTGTTCGGCACTGAATCGGAACGGATCGTGAGATGGATCGCAAGATGATTCGTGCAACGGATCGCGAGATGGTTCGTGGGACGGATCGCGGGACGGATCGTGGGACGGATCGCGGGACGGTTCGTGGGACGGTTCGCGGGGCGGATCGGGGGACGTGAGGACGTTCCATTACATCAACCGCATTTCTTAACGCTTCTGCTGTGCGATCTACAAGGGTACGTAGATCGGAAATCTCCTCTCGTAGATGAACATCCCCATGATAAGTATTGCGTGTGCGTAGGAAATTTTTTGTTTCCCTTGCGACGTTCCCCAACAGTGGCATCATGAGCTAGGTCCTTGGAGAGAGGTTAAATAGTAATTCATACATCTCCGTTGTGGTGTTTGCGTAAGTAAGATGCGATCCTACTAGATACCCATGGCAACCACGTAAAACATGCAACAACAATTAGAGGACGTCTAACTTGTTTTTGCAGGGTATGCTTGTGATGTGATATGGCCAACGACGTGATGTGATATATTGGATGTATGAGATGATCATGTTGTAATAGTTAATATCGACTTGCACGTAAATGGTACGACAACCGATAGGAGCCATAGGGTTGTCTTTAAACTAACGTTTTTGCTTGCAGATGTGTTTACTATATTGCTAGGACGTAGCTTTAGTAGTAATAGCATGAGTAGAACGACAACCCCGATGGTGACACGTTGATGGAGATCATGGCGTGATGCCGGTGACAACAAGATCGTGTCGGTGCTTTGGTGATGGAGATCAAGAAGCACATGATGTTGGCCATATCATGTCACTTATGAATTGCATGTGATGTTAATCCTTTATGCACCTTATCTTGCTTAGAATGACGGTAGCATTATGAGGTGATCTCTCACTAAAATTTCAAGACGAAATTGTGTTCTCCCCGACTGTGCACCGTTGCGACAGTTCGTCGTTTCGAGACACCATGTGATGATCGGGTGTGATAGAATCAACGTTCATATACAACGGGTGCAAAATAGTTGCACACGCGGAACACTCGGGTTAAACTTGACGAGCCTAGCATGTACAGACATGGCCTCGGAACACAAGAGACCGAAAGGTCGAGCATGAATCGTATAGTTGATATGATTAGCATAGAGATTCTTGGTACGTCTCAAACGTATCTATAATTTTTGATGGTTTCACGCTGTTATCTTGTCAACTTTGATGTTTTATATACCTTTTATATCTTTTTTGGGACTAACTTATTAATTCAGTGCCAAGTGCCAGTTCCTGTTTTTTCTGTGTTTTTGACTCTTTTCAGATCTGATTTTGGAACGGAGTCCAAACGGAATAAAATCCCAGAAATAATTTTTTCCAGAACAGAAGAAGATCGGGAGGCTTGAGGGCCAAGGCAGGGGGCCCACAGGGAGCCCACAAACCCTGTTGCCGCGGCCAGGGGGCCCCGCGACAACCAGGTTTGTGCCCTCCCTGGCGCTCCCCTGCCCTAGCTCTTTGGCCTATAAATTCCCTAAAATCGCAGAAAAAATCAGGGCATCCACGAAAACACTTTTCCGCCCCCGCAAGCTTCCGTTTCCACGAGATCTCATCTGGAGACCCTTCCCGGTGCCCTGCCGGAGGGGACTTTTGAGTTGGAGGGCTTCTACATCAACATCATCGCCTCTCCAATGACTCGTGAGTAGTCCACTTCAGACCTACGGGTCCGTAGTTAGTAGCTAGGTGGCTTCTTCTCTCTCTTGGATCTTCAATACAAAGTTCTCCATGATCTTCATGGAGATCTATCCGATGTAATCCTCTTTGGTGATGTGTTTGTCGAGATCCGATGAATTTTGGATTTGTGATCAGATTATCTATGAATTATATTTGAGTCTTTGCTGATTTCTTATATGCATGATTTGATATCCTTGTAAGTCTCTCCGAGTCTTGGGTTTTGTTTGGCCAACTAGATCTATGATTCTTGCAATGGGAGAAGTGCTTGGTTTTGGGTTCATACCGTGTGGTGACCTTTCCGAGTGACAGAAGGGGCAGCAAGGCACACATCATGTTGTTGCCATCAAGGGTAACAAGATGGGCTTTCATCATAGATTTGAGATTGTCCATCTACATCATGTCATCTTGCTTAAGGCGTTACTCTGTTCTTTTGGACTTAATACACACTACTGAAATTCAGAAATTTGTCGTCTGCCTTGGCGGATGGCAAAGGGGGGAGCCACTGACGACAAAGGCTTTGTCGTCGATCAGCATACGGCAAAGTAGACAGCAAAAAAAATCCGGTGAAGAGGTTCTTTGCCGTGGACCTTTTTAAAGCGAGGCAAAGAATCTTTGCCATGAGGGGGCAGACGGCAAATTAAATGGGACGACACATACTCGAACGGCCCCTTTAAGTGTTAATGGCAGGCGTCCTCTCTTTGCCGTCTGCCATCCCACCTTTTCCATGTGGGGGCTGACGACAAAGGGGGGAACCAGCCCCCTCTCTCTCCCCTCTTTGTCGTCTGCCATCCAACCTTTGCCATGTGGGGGCTGACGGCAAAGAGGGGAGAGAGTGGGGGCTGGTTCCCCCCTTTGCCATGTGGGGGGCAGACGGCAAAGGGGGGAACCAGCCCCCTCTCTCTCCCCTCTTTGGCGTCTACCATCCCACCTTTGCCATGGGGGGGGGGGGGCAGACGGCAAAGGGGGGAACCAGCCCCCCCTCTCTTCCCCTTTGTCGTGTGCCATCACCCCTTTGCCATGTGGGGCAGACGGCAAAGGGGGGAACCAGCCCCTTTTTAATTTATTTCTTATTATATCCAGCATTTTAAACAATAATCAGGATATATATATATATATATATATATATATATATTTGACATAAATAAATTTCTTTCCATACTCATAACCATATTAAAATAACTTTCATCCATAGTGCATACATATTATGCAAGTTGCATCCGTATCAAACCATATATTACACGAGTTTCATCCACATGCATGCAAAGTTTCATATATATCCATATAATACAATAGTTTCAATACAAGCTTCCGTGAAGCCATGGTACAAGAAATCATCTTCAATCATTCCATCAATATAATCCAAGCTTCCCGTGAAGTGAATGTAATCTGCAAAATGACAAATAAAAAAGTTAGAAGAATAATACTAGATGAAGAAGTATATATAGGTTATTTCGGAGAGAAATTAGCTAAGTATAGGCCATTTCATAGCTAGGTGGAATAGGTCATCTTAGAGCTATATAGCCTTATTATGTCATTTAGGAGAGAACTTAGCTAACTATAGGTCATTCTAGAGCTAACTTGGATAAAAATATGTCATTTTGTAGCCAACTATGATTATTAATCCATTTTGACCTTATTATGTCATTTTGGAGCTAAATTAGTCATTTTAATGAGCTAACCAAGGTTCTTATGATGTTTTACCTAACTATGCTAATTATGTCATTTTGGAGGATAATTAGCTAACTATGTCTTTGTTGGGGAAAATAACCTACGTAGAAGAAGAAAGAGAAGAAGCAAGAAGAGAATAAGAAGGAGAAGAAAAAGAAGAAGAAGAACAAGGAGGAGGAGGAGAAAGAGGAGGAGAAGGATAAGAAGAAGAGAAGAAGAAAGAGGAGAAGGAGGAAGAAGAAGGACTTCTTCTTCTACTCCTTCTTCTTCTTCTTGTCCTTCTTCTTTTCTTATTCTTCTTCTTCCTTCCTTTTATTTTTCCTCTTTCTTCTCCTCCTCCTCCTTCTTTTTATTAAATAGACCATTTTGGAGCTAACTAAGCTAATTATGTCATTTAGGTGGAACCCTAGCTAACTATAGGTCGTTTCGGAGCTAACTTGGGTAAAATAGGTCATTCCGGAGCAAACTATGCTTATTAAGCCATTTTGGATCTAGCTAGGCTAATTATAGGCTATTTAATACCTAAGTTAGGGGGAATAGGTCATCTTACAGCTACGTAAGCCTTATTATGTCATTTAGGAGAGAACTTAGCTAACTATAGGTCATTTTTTATTAAATAGGTCATTTTGGAGCTAACTAAGCTAATTATGTCATTTTGTAGGAGAATTAGCCAATTTAGTCTTTCGTGGATGAGTCTAAGCTACGTAGAAGAAGAGAAAGTGAAGAAGAAGTAAAAGAAGGACGAGGAGGAGGAGGAGGAGGAGGAGGAGAAGGAGAAGGTAGAGGAGAAGAAGAAGAAAAGAAGAAGGAGAAGGAGAAGGAGAAGGAGGAAGAAGGAGGAAGAAGAAGGAGAAGGAGGAGCTCCTTCTCCTTCTTCTCCTCCTTCTTCTCCTTCTTCTTATCCTCCTCCTTCTCTTCTTCTTCTTCTCTTCTTCTTCTTATTCCTTCCTTTCATTTGTCCTCTTTCTTCTCCTCTTGTCCCCTTCTTTAGGCTAAATTAGCTAAGAATGCCTTTTTGGAGCTAATTATGTCATTTCGAGGATAATTAGCTAAGTATAGGTCATGTTTTATTAAATAGACCATTTTGGAGCAATCTAAGCTAATTATGTCATTTAGGTGGAACCCTAGCTAACAATAGGTCGTTTCGGAGCTAACTTTGGAAAATAGGTCATTCCGGAGCAAACTATGCTTATTAAGCCATTTTGGATCAAGCTAGGCTAATGATAGGCCATTTAATACCTAAGTTAGGGGGAATAGGTCATCTTGCAGCTACGTAAGCCTTATTATGACATTTAGGAGATAACTTAGCTAACTATAGGTCATTTTTATTAAATATGTCATTTTGGAGCTAACTAAGCTAATTATGTTCTTTTGTAGGATAATTAGCCAATTTAGTCTTTCTTGGATGAGTCTAAGCTACGTAGAAGAAGAGAAAGAGAAGAAGAAGTAAAAGAAGGAGGAGGAGGAGGAGGAGAAAGAGAAGGAAGAGGAGAATAAGAAGAAAAGAAGGAGAAGGATAAGGAGAAGGAGGAAGAAGGAGGAACAAGAAGGAGAAGGAGGAGCTCCTTCTCATTCTTCTCATCCTTCTTCTCCTTCTTCTTATCCTCCTCCTTCTCTTCTTCTTCTTCTCTTCTTCTTCTTCTTCCTTCCTTTCATTTTTCCTCTTTCTTCTCCTCTTGTCCCCTTCTTCGGGCTAAATTAGCTAAGAATGCCTTTTTGGAGCTAATTATGTCATGTCGAGGATAATTAGCTAAGTATAGGTCATGTTTTATTAAATAGACCATTTTGGAGCTAACTAAGCTAATTATGTCATTTGGGTGGAACCCTAGCTAACTATAGGTCATTTCGGAGCTAACTTGGGTAAAATAGGTCACTTCGGAGCAAACTATGCTTATTAAGCCATTTTGGATCTAGCTAGGCTAATTATAGGCCATTTAATACCTAAGTTATGGGGAATAGGTCATCTTGCAACTACGTAAGCCTTATTATGTCATTTAGGGCAGAGAACTTAGCTAACTATAGGTCATTTTTTATTAAATAGGTCATTTTGGAGCTAACTAAGCTAATTATGTCCTTTTGTAGGATAATTAGCCAAATTAGTCTTTCTTGGATGAGTCTAAGCTACGTAGAAGAAGAGAAAGAGAAGAAGAAGTAAAAGAAGGAGGAGGAGGAGGAGGAGGAGGAGGAGAAGGAGAAGGAAGAGGAGAAGAAGAAGAAAAGAAGAAGAAGGAGAAGGACAAGGAGGGAGAAGGAGGAAGAAGAAGGAGTAGGAGGAGTTCCTTCTCCTTCTTCTCCTCCTTCTTCTCCTTCTTCTTATCCTCCTCCTTCTCTTCTTCTTCTTCTTCTCTTCTTCTTCTTCTTCCTTCCTTTCATTTTTCCTCTGTCTTCTCCTCTTGTCCACTTCTTCGGGCTAAATTAGCTAAGAATGCCTTTTTTGAGCTAATTATGTCATTTCGAGGATAATTAGCTAAGTATAGGTCATGTTTTATTAAATAGACCATTTTGGAGCTAACTAAGCTAATTATGTCATTTAGGTGTAACCCTGGCAACTATAGGTCGTTTCGGACCTAACTTGGATAAAATAGGTCATTTCGGAGCAAACTACGCTTATTAAGCCATTTTGGATCTAGCTAGGCTAATTATAGGCCATGTAATACCTAAGTTAGGGGGAATAGGTCATCTTGCAACTACGTAAGCCTGATTATGTCATTTAGGAGAGAACTTAGCTAACTATAGGTCATTTTTTATTAAATATATCATTTTGGAGCTAACTAAGCTAATTATGTCCTTTTGTAGGATAATTAGCCAATTTAGTCTTTCTTGGATGAGTCTAAGCTACGTAGAAGAAGAGAAAGAGAAGAAGTAAAAGAAGAAGAAGGAGGAGGAGGAGGAGAAGGAGAAGAAGAAGAAAAGAAGAAGGAGAAGGAGAAGGAGAATGAGGAAGAAGGAGGAAGAAGAAGGAGAAGGAGGAGCTCCTTCTCCGTCTTCTCCTCCTTCTTCTCCTTATTCTTATCCTCCTCCTTATATTCTTCTTCTTCTCTTCTTATTCTTCTTCCTTCCTTTCATTTTTCCTCTTTCTTCTCCGCTTGTCCACTTCTTTGGGCTAATTTAGCTAAGAATGCCTTTTTGGAGCTAATTATGTCATTTCCAGGATAATTAGCAAAGTATAGGTCATGTTTTATTAAATAGACCATTTTGGAGCTACCTAAGCTAATTATGTCATTTAGGTGGAACCCTAGCTAACTATAGGTCGTTTCGGAGCTAACTTGGGTAAAATAGGTCATTCCGGAGCAAACTATGCTTATTAAGCCATTTTCGATCTAGCTAGGCTAATTATAGGCCATTTAATACCTAAGTTAGGGGAATAGGTCATCTTGCAGCTACGTAAGCTTTATTATGTCATTTAGGAGAGAACTTAGCTAACTATAGGTCATTTTTTATTAAATAGGTCATTTGGGAGCTAACTAAGATAATTATGTCATTTGGTAGGATAATTAGCCAATTTAGTCTTTCTTGGATGAGTCTAAGCTACGTAGAATAAGAGAAAGAGAAGAAGAAGTAAAAGAAGGAGGAGGAGTAGGAGGAGAAGGAGAAGGAAGAGGAGACGAAGAAGAAAAGAAGAAGTAGAAGGAGGAGCTCCTTCTCCTTCTTCTCCTCCTTCTTCTCCTTCTTCTTATCCTCCTCCTTCTCTTCTTCTTCTTCTCTTCTTCTTCTTCTCTTCTTCTTCTTCCTTCCTTTCATTTTCCTCTTTCTTCTCCTCTTGTCCCCTTCTTCGGGCTAAATTAGCTAAGAATGCCTTTTTGGAGCTAATTATGTCATTTCGAGGATAATTAGCTAAGTATAGGTCATGTTTTATTAAATAGACCATTTTGGAGCTAACTAAGCTAATTATGTCATTTAGGTGGAACACTAGCTAATTATAGGTCATTTCGGCGGTAACTTGGTTAAAATAGGTCATTCCGGAGCAAACTATGCTTATTAAGCCATTTTGGATCTAGCTAGGCTAATTATAGGCCATTTAATACCTAAGTTAGGGGGAATAGGTCATCTTGCAGCTACGTAAGCCTTATTATGTCATTTAGGAGAGAACTTAGCTAACTATAGGTCATTTTTTATTAAATAGGTCATTTTGGAGCTAACTAAGCTAATTATGTCATTTTGTAGGATAATTAGCCAATTTAGTCTTTCTTGGATGAGTCTAAGCTACGTAGAAGAAGAGAAAGAGAAGAAGAAGTAAAAGAAGGAGGAGGTGGAGAAGGAGGAGAAAGAGAAGGAAGATGAGAAGAAGAAGAAAAGAAGAAGGAGAAGGAGAAGGAGAAGGAGGAAGAAGGAGGAAGAAGGAGAAGGAGGAGCTCCTTCTCCTTCTTCTCCTCCTTCTTCTCCTTCTTCTTGTCCTCCTCCTTCTCTTCTTCTTCTTCTCTTCTTCTTCTTCTTCCTTCCTTTCATATTTCCTCTTTCTTCTCCTCTTGTCCCCTTCTTTGGACTAAATTAGCTAAGAATGCCTTTTTGGAGCTAATTATGTCATTTCGAGGATAATTAGCTAAGTATAGGTCATGTTTTATTAAATAGACCATTTTGGAGCTAACTAAGCTAATTATGTCATTTAGGTGGAATCCTAGCTAACTATAGGTCGGTTCGGAGCTAACTTGGGTAAAATAGGTCATTCCGGAGCAAACTATGCTTATTAAGACATTTTGGATCTAGCTAGGCTAATTATAGGCTATTTAATACCTAAGTTAGGGGGAATAGGTCATCTTGCAGCTACGTAAGCCTTATTATGTCATTTAGGAGAGAACTTAGCTAACTATAGGTCATTTTTTATTAAATAGGTCATTTTGGAGCTAACTAAGCTAATTATGTCCTTTTGTAGGATAATTAGCCAATTTAGCCATTTTGGAGCTAACTAAGCTAATTATGTCATTTAGATGGAAGTCTAGCTATTTTTTATTAAAACACTAGAAATAACATACCATTATCGTCATGACGGCGGTGAAGCACGGTGGCTCTGACTTGTTTCACCTGGAGAAGGCTGCCCTAGAGAAGGCTCCACTGTAGAAGGGTCGTGCGATGCGTTTCGGGAGATATTCTGCACCAAACATCGTTTGCAATGTGTCATTAGCATGAGGACACTCTTAAGATCACTGCACTGAAACGAAACTCACCGTCCCCGCCACGTTAATGACTCGCATCGGCGCAGGGACTTGGCCGCTCTTCTCGCACATAGACTATACATTTGGTTTCGACAAGTCAAACTTTTTATTTATTAATGAAATGGACATTCAAATGCAAGATTTGAAATAACATGAAGAAGAAACTTAGCACGAAGAGCTCGTATATGGCCCTGTTAGACGCATCACTCCATGCCCTCTCCGCCTCCACCAATGCAGTCATCCTCTCCTCCAGCTCCCTAATCTCCTTATCCTTCTCCACCATAGCCGCCTGCATTGCCTCTCTCTCTCTTTCTGAATAGCAGCCTGCAACACAACTCATTGTTAGCAATGTAATCATATTGGTTCCAGCGCACAACATAATGCGGAAATATAGTTGAGTCCATTAAACTAACCTCGATGGCAAGCTCGACAGGTCGTGGACGATGTGTTATCTCCGGACAAGAGCTCGTTTGGCGTGCCTTTATCTGTCGGAGAGTGCTAGGACAACGTATAAGGCCATCTCCAATGGCGATCGAGCCATGGGGCCTCCCGTTGCCAGCTATCATCACCAGCTCTGGATCAATAGGCCCCTCGCTCGGGTTAAAGTCCTCCCCTTTCCTCGCCTTCCCGTGATCTCTGTACATCATGAGCTTGTGGTGGGAGGAGTGAAGTTTTCTGGATGCTCGAGGTCAGACTCAGAGAATGCCTTGACCTTCTTGTACGAGGCAGTATGGGCCATCGCATACAGGTCGTACATCTGTGGCACCTCCGTCTTATTGTGACGCGCCTAAAAGAGAGAGAGAGGAAAATTGTATTAGTAAAGGGCTCAACATAGCATTAAGAATGAATTGCATGAGGCATGAAACAAACCACATACCCAGTTCTCGCCAAATTGGATTAAGTTGACACTCCCTTGATGGTGTGGCACACCAACCATTTTGCCACGCCTCTCCTTGGCGTTGTTGTGGCTGGCCTCCCACATTTCGGAGCACCACTGATCCACCAAGGCCTCCCAACAATCCATCTTATCCACACACCATCTCGGGGGCACCTAAGTTAATAAAGAGAAATTTGAGCGCGTAAGAACCAAATCAAGGAAACTAACTACAAAGCCTTAATAATATGTAATTACCTTCATGTAATGCTCCTTCTCCATCTTAGCATCACGGCACTTCGCCTTGTCAATCCTAATACGCCGCGTGGCATAGTAGTCTCGAACAGCCTACACCCGAGCCTCGTGCCGAAAGTTTTGAAGTAGGCGGCGACATTCGGTTTCGATAACCTTTGCCGCGTCCTCCTCGTATCCCTCCTCACACCTGTAGTAGGTATGCAAACAAGACAACACTGATTAGTACAATAAATAGCTATGGTTGATTTATAATTGTGTGAAGGAGAAATTACCCAGAACTTTCGGTTCACCATGCCCGCCCTCGTGTCGCACAAAACACCGTCGATCTCCACCTCCGGCGGTGTCGGGGCACCCAAGTAGTGCTCCCAGGTCATTCCTACCTCTCGCTCCCGACCGGCCAACGTAACAAACCCTGGGAAGTTTTTATGGCAAAGCACACCAAGGACGTTATTGGGCTTGCGGACACCCTTGGCAACAAGCCAACCCCTACAGTATGACAAATTAAAGCCAAAACATTAGATATTTGAGAAAACGCGAAGGCAAAAGGTTAAATAAGAGTAAATTAACTTACTTGTCCCCATTTGACCTAATCAACCACCTCTGCTTGGGAGTCGCCGGCACCAGCGGGAGCCCCGAACTACCACGCTGGTAGACGGTAGCCCCCCCACCCAGCTCCTCATCGCTACCAGCATGGCCACATGGCTCAGCCCAGGTATCCCACTGGGTCTCTTGGGACGTACCCTCATCCCTGGTTTGCTCCGGAGTCGCCTGGAATGAAGCCTCTGGGACACGAGTATCGTGGGTCGAAGGCTCGTTGACCTGAGGCTCGTCGACCCGAGGCTCGTGAACCGGAGACCGTGTAGCCTCCACCTCAGACGAATCCACCCTAGAAGTCCTGTGCTCAGGTGAATCAGCTTGGGGTGGTGGCGGAGACCGTGTAGCCTCCAACTCAGAAGGCGTGGCAGCCACCACCCTACCTCTCCCGCGGGCACGTGTACCTTTAGTACAACATAAATACCAACGTGAGTAATAAAATGTATATAAATATCAATATGCATACAACATGACTACAACATAAATACCAACATGAATACAACGTGTACCTTTAGTACCTCTCGGCTTCGCGGGGGGTCGACCTCCTCTCACAGGGGGCGCTCCTTGCAGAGTTGAGAGCAACGCTCTCCGAAGAGGCAAGGCAGGAATGGAAGTACCCATCCCATCACCCGCCGACGAAGAAGGAGCCGCGGAGTGCTTTCGACCCTTTCCCACCATCTTTCAACACATGTCATGACAAAGAGTAAATGAAATTAGTACAACATAAAAACCAACATGAGTAATAAAATTTATATAATTTAGTTGAATACCTGACTTGAACTAATAACAATCGTGCTCGTCGATATATGCTTCGGGGTCAATAAATGCATCATGATCATCACTATCATCAATAAATGCATCATCATCATCACTATCACGAAGAACATGTGGAAGGCCACCATTATGTAATCGGTCAAGAAGTGACAGGTCATCCGGAGCAGTAACCTCTTCTTCTTCCAGCTCTTCCTGTTCGGGCTCAGGGGTTAAGACGGATTCACTATCGATGTCTACTTCGATGTTCTGGGGTGAAGTAGAGCGGTTCTTGAAACGTTTCTTGGACATACGTGTTTCTTGGAAGAATTCTCCTTCATATGTCTCTGGGTTAATGTGAGGTTCGTAATCCTCTTCATTGAGGGTAGGTGGTCTAAAATGTGGTGGCACTTCATAAACGAGATCCCAACCTTTGAGATTTGGATCAGTTTGGCAGGCCCATGGTAGATAGAAAACTTGTGTCGCCTGTTGAGCCGTAATATAGACATCGGGAACATCTAAGTGGGTGTTTTGGTGGATTTCGACTAGTCCTATAAGTTCATGAGTCCTTCTAGTCTCCCTCGGCTCAAACCAACAACATTTGAAGACTACGACGATCGGTGGGTTTTCACCATAGAATAGAAGTTCATAAATTGCTTCAACTCTTCCATAATACTCGGTGTCTCCTTCGCCGATAGCAGAGACAGAACAATTTGTAGTATTTAGGTCGGGCATAGATAGCTCTTTGCCAAAGGTACGAAAGTGATACCCGTTGATGTTGTATTTGTCAAACGAACGGACCTTATAGTCAAAACCATTAGCGACTTGTCTCAACTCGACGTCCATAGACTCTGCATCAGCCTACAAGTTTAATACGAAAGATTGGATGCATTAGCCGCAAATTAGACCAAGAAATCAAATGGGCCCTTAATGGTAATTAATTACCCTTTGTTTGAACCAAGAGATGAAACCGGGATAGTCGCCTCCATGCTTTGCGAGAAGCTCATACTCTTCAACAGAATCCTTTTCGATAACCGCTCCATCCAAGAATTCGGCGACGTATCGACTATATCAAATATCTGGGAATAAGAGTAGTTCAAAGGAATTAGAAGTTGCGGAACAATAAATTACCGAGAACTTACTCGATGTACGGCCGCACTTCTGTTAGGTTGGTGAAGATATACAAAGAAATGGTCCGCTATTCTTCGACATCCAACGATTACCCTTTCGCAGCACCGGATGGTGCGAGCTTAACTTTGAATAGGCTAAGGTTGGATCGAACTTTTTTTGGATCGCCATCATTGTACCGAGGCTTCGGGTTATGCAAATGATGATTTTTGGCTTCGTAGTGTGCTGTCACGAAGTTTGCCGCCTCCTCAGTAATGAATGCCTCGGCCATCGATGCTTCAATTCTACGTTTATTTTTACACTTAGCTCGAAGCGTCTTATGCATCCTCTCAGTTGAGTAGCACCATCAATTTTGAACGGGCCCCCCATTCTTGCCTTGGTCGGGAGATGCAAAATCACATGTTGCATTGGATTAAAGAAGCCCGGTGGAAAGATCTTTTCTAATTTGCAGATCAACTCCGGCGCCAACTCTTCCATTTCATCTAGCACGCCAGGCGATAGTTCTTTCGCACAAAGAGAACGAAAAAAATAGCTCAGCTCTACCAGTACTAGCCATTCATCCTCAGGGATAAAGCCACGCAACATCACCGGCATTACCCGCTCAATCCATATGTGCCAATCATGACTCTTGAGCCCAAATATTTTCAATTTCTCAAGACTCGCTCCCCTCTTTAGATTCGCAGCATATCCATCGGGGAACATCAACCGCATTTTCACCCACAATAGCATTTCCCTCATAGCTGGCCTTTCAAGATTGAACCATGCCTTTGGCTTCGCTATGCTTTGCTTTCCTTTCCGTTGTCGCAAGTTTTGCAATGGTTTATCACATAGAGCCTCCAGGTCCATTCTAGCCTTAGGATTATCTTTTGACTTACCCTCTATGCCGAACAATGTACCAAAAATGGCCTCCGCAATATTCTTTTCAGTGTGCATCACGTCGATGTTGTGTGGGCAAAGGAGGTCTTTGAAGTAAGGCAGATCCCATAAGCATGACTTGTGAGTCCAGGCGTGTTCTGTATTATACCCTTTGAAGTATCCTGGACGCAAAGGATCAGGCTCAAGAGCGTTTAACTGACCAAGGGTCTATTGGCCTGTCAACGCAGCTGGTGCAGTGTTTTTGACAACTCTACCTTTGATGAAATTCTTCTTGTCTTTTCTAAACTTATGGTCAGGATCCAGGAATTGTCTATGCATGTCGAAGCAATAATACTTACGACCAGCCTACAGCCAACGGAACTGAAGAGCTTCCTTGCATGTGGTGCACGGGAACCTTCCATGCACACACCAGCCAGCGAATAGCGCAAACGCCGGATAATCATGCATTGAGTACATGTACCACACATGCATTTTGAAATTTGTTTTGGTATCCGCGTCGTAGGTCTTGATCCCATTATCCCAGGCTTCCTGCAACTCATCCTTAAGCGGCTGCATGTACACATTCATATTCTTCCCGGATAGTTGGGCCTTGGAATTATCAACTACATTAAAATGTTCTTTCTTTTCATAATCTCTTCGGGTGGAAAATTTAGTGGAATGACAAATACAGGCCAACAACTGTATTGTGTTGCCGTCATACCATACACATTGAACCCATTCGTGCTGATGGAAACTCTAGGTTGCCTTGGATCTTCCGATTTATCCTTATGTAATGCATCGAAGTGCCTCCACGCAAAACCATCTGAAGTGTGTACCAGCATCTTGTTCCCATCCGCATCTAGTTCGGTTCTTTTGCCCAATTTGTGCCATGTCATCTATCTGGTCGTCTCTTCGACCATGAGAAGACGTTGAAGTCTTGGTACGATTGGCAGATACCGAAGAACACTAATGGGGATTTTGGTCTGATTCTTCTCACCCATACCGTTGTCTACCACAATATACCTGGAAGAATTGCAAATGGGGCAATAGTTCAAAGCCGCATACTCAAGCCTAAATAAGGCACATCCATTCTCACAGGCATGTATCTTCTCATAGGGCATCTTAAGTACACAGAGGATTTTCTCTGACTGGTACACGTTTGCACGCAGTACATGGCCTTTGGGTAGAAAGCGTCCAAATATCATCATCATCACGTTGTAGCATTCTTTGCCTAGGTTGAATTGAGCCTTCAGAGCCATTACTTGCGCGATGGCATCCAGCTGACAAAGCTCAGTCTGCTCGTGGAGAGGACGTTTTGAAGACTCCAACATTTCATAGAAGGCCTTTGCAGATTCCTCCATCTCATCGTCCGAATCCCGAGCATCATCAAAGTCTTGCACCATGTCTTCAATCCTGGTACCATGCTCGTCGGTGCGACGACAAATCACCTCAGCTCTGGCACGTTGGTCAGACTCACCATGAAAAGTCCACACCGTATAATTAGGCGTAAAACCCCACTTCTGCAGGTGTTTACCCATTTCAAACTCTGTCTGCTTTTTCTAGTTGTCGCAGTTGGGACAGGGGCACCATGTTTTTTGCTGGCCATTTGCAAATGCGGCTCTCACAAACCCCCTGGTTTTTGTTAACCATTCATGGGTCATGTCTTTCTGACTAGGGTGACCATTGTACATCGAAGCACGATCACTCATGTTGGCAAGCTACCTATGGGGGCATAAGAAATAAATATATAATTCATCATCTATATTCATACGCTAATCAAGTTTGTCAGTTTTATTATGTCCATGCAACCTACACGCTAATAGGTAAAGATAGGTCCTAATCCCACCCAAGTATGTGTAGATTGGGTTCGTTTTCCCATGCTCTGCTCCAGATGCGACGCAGAATTTCGGCAGCACCTCCCCGCTGTTCTCCTGATACACGTCTCAGCAATAAGCAGAGAGGATGTGTACCCGGAGAACAACAGGGGAGGCACTGACGAAATTCCGCATCGGATCCGGAGCACAACATACGGGAAAACAAACCCAATCTAAACATACTCGGGCTGTCCATGGATAATGTTGGACAATTCGAAAGGATGGCGGTTATAAATATGCAAAGAAATGCATATTTATAGATGTCGCCCTTTCGAAAGGGAGACGCATACTGGTCACGCATACTCATGATTGACGAAACCTATAGCTAGCAAGTTTCATCGGCACGAAGACCGGGACAGAGCAAATTAAGGGGGTAGGAGGAGAAGTCATTTGTGCTCACCAACAAACGCAAGGGCGGAGCTCTTCCAACGCACGTGGAGGTCGTCGAACAACTGCACATTGAAATTCACACGATCAACACAAATATGATGTTTTTATAATTAACATAATCGGAAAATATGTGACCTAACTCATTATTTACAAAGCTATGACCCCGTGGGCCTCTAGAAGGCCGAAAAGCACCTTCTCATTCAACAGTAAGTAGAAGAGGTGTCGGGGGTTGGGGCTTAGTGGCGTCGAGGGTCGGTGGTGTCGGGTATCGGTGGTCGGGAGTCGGGATAAATGCGTCGATCGTCGGGGGTCTAGCGTCAGGGGTTGGGGTCTTTTCGATCAACAAGAGGCCAAAGAGGTGTCGGGGCCCGGGTTGGGGGTTAGTGGCGTCAGGGGTCGGGGGTAGGGGGTCGGGGTCGGGGGTCGAGGGTTAGTGGCGTCGGGGGTCGAGGGTCGGGGGTCAGTGGTGTTGGGCGTCGGGGGTCGGGAGTCAGGGGTAGGGGGTCGGGGGTCAGTGGTGTCGGGCATCGGGAGTTGGGGGTCGGGGGTCAGTGGTGTCGGGCGTCGGGGGTCGGGAGTCGGGTGTCAGTGGCGTCGGGGGTCGGGGGTCGAGGGTCGGGGGTTGGTGGCATCGAGCGTCGAGGGTTGGTGGCGTCGGGCGTCGGGGGTCGGGAGTCGGGTGTCGGGGGTCGGGGTCAGTGGTTTCGGGTGTCGGGGGTCGGGAGTCGGGTGTCACTGGCGTCGGGGATCGGGGTCGAGGGTCGGGGGTTGATGGCGTCGGGCCTCGGGGGTTCGTGGCGTCGGGCGTCGGGGGTCGTGGGCGGGGGGTCGGGGGTCGGAGTCCTTTTCTTTCTTCTTCTCCTCTCTCCTCTTTTTGTTCTTCTTCTTCTTCTTCTTCTTCTTCTTCTTCTTCTTTCTCCTCCTCCTCCTCCTCTTCTAACAGTAACCTAATTAACACTAAACTAATAGTAACCTAATTAACCTAAACTAACAATAACCTAATTAACATTAAACTAATAGTAACCTAATTAACCTAAACTAACATTAACCTAATTAACACTGACAGTAACCTAAACTAACAGATGCAATGAAATGAAAAAAAGAAAAGAAAATGAAAGAAAATGAACTCACCAGGGAGGAGGTCTGGTGGTGGGAGAGGAGGGCCGCGGGGAGGGGGTCGCCGCGGGGAGTGTTGGCCACAGGGAGGGGTCGTCGCGGGGAGGGGGTGGCCGCGGGGAGGGGCCGGGGTGGCCACGGGGAGGGGGTCGCCGTAGGGAGGGGAGGGGGTGGCCGCGGGGAGGGACCGGGGTGGCTGCGGGGAGCGCGTCGCCGCTGGGAGGGGAGCGCCGCGGGGAGGGGGTCGCCGGTGGGAGCGAGGCGGGGCGGCGACGGGGGGAGTGACAGTGAGCGCGAGGGGGAGAGAGACAGTGTGGGGGAGAGAGACAGTGAGTGCGAGGGGGAGTAGACGGCCGTTACACGGTCGGCCCCTTTGCCGTCCGCCACCCGACGGCAAAGGGCCCCACAGCAGACGGCAAAGGCCGAAACATGGCAAAGTTAGCCTTCCGTCGGACACGGCAGGCATGGGACCCACCCGTGCTCTTTGTCGTCTGCCCTTGGTCCCTTTGCCGTCCGCTGGCAGATGGCAAATAGTATTTTTGCCATCAGTCAGCCCTTTGCCGTCCACCTTGTGTCACCTGACGGCAAAGAGGTTCCTTGCCATCAGCCAGCAGACGGCAAAGACCTGGCTGACGGCAAAGAATTGGATTCCAGTAGTGACACTAGATGCATGCTGGATAGCGGTCGACGTGTGGAGTAATAGTAGTAGATGCAGAAAGTATCGGTCTACTTTTTTTGGACGTGATGCCTATAGATACAATCATTGCCTTAGATAACGTCATGACTTTGCACGGTTCTATAAATTGCTCGACCGTAATTCGTTCACCCACCGTCTACTTGCTTTCATGAGAGAAGCCACTAGTGAACACTACGGCCCCCGGGTCTATTCACAACTATCGTCTCCACTTTCACTTTTACTTTGCTTTGTTTACTTTTTGCTTTCAGTTCTCACTTTGCAAACAATCTATAAGGGATTGACAACCCCTTCATGGCGTTGGGTGCAAGCTCTTTGTGTTTGTGCAGGTACTTGTGACATGAACGCTCCTCCTACTGGATTGATACCTTGGTTCTCAAACTGAGGGAAATACTTACCGCCGCTGTGCTACATCACCCTTTCCTCTTCAAGGGAACACCAACGCAAGGCTCCAAGGCCGCGGGGAAATCCTTTGCATATTTTCCAAGGAAATCCCTATAGGCGTAGCCGTAGCAGCAGGATTCCTGGCGCCGTTGCTAGGGAAGGTCTGTTGTCGCAATAGCAATGCTTACCACTGAAACTATTCTCGACTCACGTGATGATCGGACTTGAGATAGTGGATTTGCATCATGTACCACTCAAATGACCAGAGAGATGTACTTTTTGAGTGGGAGTTCTTAAGTAATATGATTAATTGAACTAATTGTCATGAACATAGTCTAATGGTCTTTGCGAATTACGATCTAGCTTGCGCTATAGCTCTACTGTTTTTATATGTTCCTAGAGAAAATTTAGTTGAAAGTTGATAGTAGCAAACTTTGCGGACTGAGTCTGTAAAACTGAGGATTGTCATCGTTGCTGAGCAGATGGCTTATGTCCTTAATGCACCACTCCGTGTGCTGCACCTCGAGCATCGTCTGTGGATGTTGTGAACATCCGACATACACGTTTCCGATGACTACGCGATAGTTCAGTGCAAAATACTTAATGGCTAAGAAGCAAGGCGCCGAAGACGTTTTGAAACGTCACGGAACATAAGAGATGTTCTAAAGAGATGAAATTGTGATTTCATGTTGGTGCCCTTGTTAAGAGGTATGAGACCTCCGACAAGATTCTTTGTCCATGAAGTAAAGGAGAAAAGCTCAATCGTTGAGCATGTGCTCAGATTGTGTGAGTACGACAATCACTTGAATCAAGTGGGAGTTAATCTTCGAGATGAGATAGTGATGGTTCTCCAAAGTCACTACCACCAAGCTGTGAGAGTTTCGTGATGAACTATAACATGTCAAGGATAGATACGATGATCCTTGAGCGATTCGCGATGTTTGACACTGCGAAAGTAGAAGTCAAGAAGGAGCATCAATAGTTGATGGTTAGTAAAACCACTAAGTTTCAAGAAAGGCAAGGGCTGGAAGGGATACTTCGTGAAATGGCAAAACAGTTGCTGCACTAATGAAGAGACCCAAGATTAAACCCAAACCCGAGACTAAGTTGTTCTGTTATGAGAAGAACGGTCAGTGAGGCGGAGCTGCCCTAGATGACTGGTAGATAACAAGGCTGGCAAAGTCGAAAGTAGTATATTTGATATACATGATGTTGATGTGTACTTTACTAGTACTCCTAGTAGCACGAGGGTATTGGATACCAGTTCGGTTGCTAAGTGATTAGTAACACGAAATGAAAGCTATGGAATAAACGGAGACTAGCTAAAGGCGAGGTGACGATACGTGTTGGAAGTGTTTCCAAGGTTGATATGATCAAACGTCGCACGCTCTCTCTACCATCGAGATTGGTGTTAAACCTAAATAATTGTTATTTGGTGCTTGCGTTAAGCATGAACATGATTGGATCATGTTTATTGGGAATAATGGTTACTCTATTTTCTTGAATAAACACCTTCAATGGTTTATTGAATCTCGATCGTAGTGTTACACATGTTCATAATATTGGTGCCAAAAGATACAAAGTAATAATGATAGTACCACTTAGTTGTGGCATTGCCACTTGAGTCATGTTGGTGTAAAATGCATGAAGAAGTTCCATGCGGATGGATCTTTGTACTCACTCATTTTTGAAACGTTTGAGACATGCAAACCATACCTGTTGGTATAAAATGCATGAAGAAACTCCATACGGATGGATCGTTTGGACTCATTTGATTCTGAATCACTTGAGATATGCAAATCATGCCACATGAAACAAGAGAGTAACTTGTTGGGAGTAATACATTTTTTGGACGTGTGTGGTCCAATGTGTGCTAAGGCACGCACTGGATATCGTTATGTTCTTACTTCACTGACGATTTGAGTAGATACGGGAGTATTTACTTGATGAATCACAAGTCTGAAATATTGAAAAGTTCAAAGCTATTTCAGAGTGAAGATCGTCATGACAAGAGGATAATATGTCTACGATGTGATCATAGAGATGAATATCTGAGTTACAAGTTCTGGTACGCAGTTAAGACAATGTGGAAATTGTTTCGCACTTCATGCCACCTGGAACACCATACTGTGATGATGTGTCTGAATGTCATAGCCACGCCCTATTTGATATGGTGCATACTATGATGTCTGTTATCGAATTACCACTATCGTTTATGGGTTATGCATTAGAGACAACCACATTCACTTTAAGTAGGGCACCGCGTAATTCCTTTGAGATGACACAGTATAGACTGAGGTTTAGAGAAACCTAAGCTGTCGTTTCTTGAAAGTTTGGGGCTGCGATGCTTATGTGAAAAGGTTTCAGTCTGATAAGCTCGAACCCAAGGCGGATAAATGCATCTTCATAGGATATCCAAAATAGTTGGATACATCTCCTATCTCAGATCCGGAAGCAAAGTGTTTGTTTCTAGAAACGGATCCTTTCTCGAGGAAAGGTTTCTCTCAAAAGAATTGAGTGGGAGAGTGGTGGAACTTGATGAGGTTATTGAACCATCACTTCAACCAGTGTGTAGTAGGACGCGGGAAGTTGTTCCTATGGCGCCTACACCAATTGAAGTGGAAGCTGATGATAGTGATCATTGGAGCTTCAGATCAAGGTACTACAAACCTCGTAGGTCGACAAAGGTCGCGTACTACTACAGAGTGGTATGGTAACCCTGTCTTGGAGGTCATGTTGTTGAACAACAATGAACCTACGAGTTATGGAGAAGCGATGGTGGGCCCAGATTCCGACAAATGGCTGGAGGCCATGAAATCCGAGAGAGAATCCATGTATAAAACAAAGTGTAGACTTTGGAAGAACTTCTTGATGGTAGTAAGACTATTAAGTAAAGCTGGATCTTTAAAAGGAAGACAGACGATGATGGTGATAAGTCACTATTAAGAAAAGCTCGACTTGTCGCAAAGACGTTTTCGACAGGATCAAAGAGTTGACTATGATGTGACTTTCTCACTCGTAGCGATGCTAAGAGTATGTTGGAATTGTGTTAGTAGTTGCTGCATTATTTGTGAAATATTGCACATAGGAAGTCAAAACATTGTTTCCTCGACGGTTTCCTTGAGGAAATATTGTATCACATGTGTTGTCAATCCTAAGGATACTAACAAGTATGCAAGCTCCAGCGATCCTTCAATGGACTGGTGCAAGCATCTCGGAGTTGGAATGTACACTTTGATGAGATGAGCAAATATTTTTGGGTTTGTACAAGGTTTGTGAGAAACTTGTATTTCCAAAGAAGTGAGTGGGAGCACTACAGAATTTCTGATAAGTATATGTGGTTGACATATTATGGATCAGAAGTAATGTAGAATTTCTGTAAAGCATAAAAGGTTGTTTGAAAGGAGTTTTTCAAAGGAATACCTAGATTGAGCTACTTGAACGTTGAGCATCAAGATCTATGGAGATAGATCGAAACGCTTAATAGAAGTTTCAACAAGATGCATGCCTTGACAAGTTTTTGAAGGAGTTCAAAATAGATCAGCAAAGAAGGAGTTCTTGGTTGTGTTGTAAGGTATGAATTTGAGTAAGACTCAAAACCCTACCCCAGCAGAATAAAGAGAATAGACGAAGGTCGTCTTCTATGCCTTGGCCGTAGAATCTGAAGTATGCCATGTTGAGTACCGCACCTGATGTGCGCCTTGCCTCAAAGTCTGTTGAGAGGTACAGAGAGTGATCCATGATTGAATCACTAGCAGCGGTCAAAATTTATCCTTAGTAACTAATGGACTAAGGAATTTTTCTCGATTATGGAGGTGGTTAAAGAGTTCGTCGTAAAGGGTTACGTCGATGCAAGCTTTGACACTAATTCGAATAACTATGAGTAGTGAAACGGATTCGTATAGTAGAGTCGATATTTGGAGTATTTCCGAATAGCACGTAGTAGCACCATCTATAAGATGACATAAAGATTTGTAAAGAACACATGGATCTGAAAGTTTCAGAACCGTTGACTAAAACCTCTCTCAGGAGCAAGACGTGATCAGACCCCAGAACTATATGGGTGTTGGATTCGTTAGAATCACATGGTGATGTGAACTAGATTATTGAATCTAGTGCAAGTGGGAGACTGTTGGAAATATGCCCTAGAGGCAATAATAAATTAGTTATTATTATATTTCTTTGTTCATGATAATCATTTATTATCCATGCTATAATTGTATTGATTGGAAACACAATACTTTTGTAGATAGATAGACAAAACACTGTCCCTAGTAAGCCTCTAGTTGACTAGCTCATTGATCAAAGATGGTCAAGGTTTCCTCGCCATAGGCAAGTGTTGTTACTTGATAACGGGATCACATCATTGGGAGAATCATGTGATGGACTAGACCCAAACTAATAAACGTAGCATGTTGATCGTGTCATTTTGTTGCTACTGTTTTCTGCGTGTCAAGTATTTATTCCTATGACCATGAGATCATATAACTCACTGGCACCGGAGTAATGCCTTGTGTGTATCAAACGTCACAACGTAACTGGGTGACTATAAAGATGCTCTACATGTATCTTTGAAGGTGCCCGTTGAGTTAGTATGGATCAAGACTGGGATTTGTCACTCCGTATGACGGAGAGGTATCTCGGGGCCCACTCGGTAATAAAACATCACACACAAGCTTTGCAAGCAATGTGACTTAGTGTAAGCCACGGGATCTTGTATTACGGAACGAGTAAAGAGACTTGCCGGTAAACGAGATTGAAATAGGTATGCGGATACTGACGATCGAATCTCGAGCAAGTAACATACCGAAGGACAAAGGGAATAACATACGGGATTATATGAATCCTTGGCACTGAGGTTCAACCGATAAGATCTTCGGAGAATATGTAAGATCCAGTATGGGCATCCAGGTCCCGCTATCGGATATTGACCGAGGAGTCCCTCGGGTCATGTCTACATAGTTCTCGAACCCGCAGGGTGTGCACACTTAAGGTTCGACGTTGTTTTATGCGTATTTGAGTTATATGGTTGGTTAACGAATGTTGTTCGGAGTCCCGAATGAGATCATGGACGTCACGAGGATTTCCCGAATGCTCCGAAAATGAAGATTGATCTATAGGATGACCTCATTTGATTACCGGAAAGTTTTCGGCATTACCGAGAATGTACCGGGAGTGACGAATGGGTTCTGGATGTTCACCGGGGGGGCAGCCCACCCCGGGGAAGCCCATAGGCCTTAGGGTGCCACACCAGCCCTTAGTGGGCTGGTGGGAAAGCCCAAGAAGGCCCCTACGCATGAGAGAAAGAAAATCAAAGAGAAAAAAAGGGGGAAGTGGGAAAATAGAGAAGGACTCCACCTTCCAATCCTAGTTGGACTAGGATTAGAGGAGGAATCCTCCTCCCCCCCACTTCGGCCGATGCCTTGGGGCTCCTTGAGCCTCAAGGCAAGGTCCCTCCCCTCGCTCCTATATATACTAAGGTATTAGGGATGATTTGAGACAACTTTTGCCACGGCAGCCCGACCACATACCTCCACGGTTTTTCCTCTAGATCGCGTTTGTGCGGAGCTCGGGCGGAGCCCTGCTGAGATTAGATCACCACCAACCTCTGGAGCGTTGTCACGCTGCCTGAGAACTCATCTACCTCTCTGTATCTCTTGCTGGATCAAGAAGGCCGAGATCATCGTCGAGTTGTACGTGTGCTGAACGCGGAGGTGCCGTCTGTTCGGCACTAGATCGGAACGGATCGTGAGATGGATCGCAAGAAGGTTCGTGCAATGGATAGGGAGATGGTTCATGGGACGGATCGCGGGACGGATCGTGGGACGGATCGCGGGACGGTTCGTGGGGCAGATCGAGGGTCGTGAGGACGTCCCACTACATCAATCGCGTTTCTTAACGCTTCTGTTGTGCGATCTACAAGGGTACGTAGATCGCAGATCTCCTCTCGTAGATGAACATCCCCATGATAGGTATTGCATGTGCGTAGGAAAATTTTTGTTTCCCTTGCGACGTTCCCCAACAAATAGGGACTTTGGAATGAACTATGTAAGACCTGAACTTTTGACACGCAAACACGACTGCTAAAAATTCCTTCTCCGTAGTGGCATAGTTTCTCTCGGAACTTTCTAGAGTTTTACTAGCGTAGTGAATAACATTCAACTTCTTATCAACTCTTTGCTCTAGAACAACACCAACAGCATAATCACTAGCGTCACACATGATCCCAAAAGGTAAGTTCCAATCAGGTGGTTGAACAATAGGTGCAGTTATCAAAGCCCTCTTAAGTATTTCGAAGGCTTCCTCACAATCATCGTCAAAGACAAAAGGAATATCCTTCTGCAAAAGATTGGTAAGAGGCCTAGAAATCTTAGAGAAGTCTTTAATGAACCTTCTATAGAAACCAACATGACCAAGGAAACTTCTTATACCTCTGATATCTGTGGGGTATGGCATTTTCTCGATTGCATCAACCTTAGCCTTATCGACTTCAATACCTCTTTCAGAAATTTTATGTCCTAAGAAGATGCCTGCACTAACCATAAAGTGGCACTTCTCCCAATTCAAGACAAGGTTGGTGTCTTTACATCTCTGTAAGACTCGATCAAGGTTACTGAGGCAATCATCAAAGGAAGACCCGTAAATGGAAAAGTCATCCATGAAAACCTCGACAATCCTGTCACAAAAGTCAGAGAATATAGCCATCATACATCTTTGAAAGGTGGCAGGTGCATTACGTAAGCCAAAAGGCATACGTCTATAAGCAAAGGTACCGAAAGGGCAGGTGAAAGTGGTTTTCTCCTGATCAGATTGTGCAACTGGTATTTGGGAGAAACCAGAATAACCGTCTAGAAAGCAGAAGTGTGTGTGTTTGGACAGCCTTTCTAGCATTTGGTCGATAAAAGGCAAAGGGTAATGATCTTTCCTAGTGGCTTTATTCAATTTCCTAAAATCGATCACCATCCTATAGCCAATAATAATCCTGTGTGGGATCAATTCATCCTTATCATTAGGGACAACGGTAATGCCTCCCTTCTTAGGGACGCAATGCACCACACTCACCCAATCGCTATGAGCAACAAGATAGATAATACCCGCTTCCACGAGCTTTAGTATTTCTTTTCTTACTACTCCTTTCATCTTAGGATTCAATCTCCTTTGATGATCACCAACTGGTTTGAATTCAGGATCAGTTTTAATCTTGTGCTGGCATTGAGTAGGACTAATGCCCTTAAGATCATCAAGAGTATATCCAATAGCAGCACGGTGCTTTCTTATAGTTTTTAGCAACTTCTTTTCTTCATGCTCTGAGAGGCTAGCACTAATAATGACAGGATATATCACCTTTTCATCAAGATAGGCATACTTAAGAGTATCAGGCAACTGTTTAAGCTTGAACACAGGATCACCCTTTGGTGGAGGTCGATCACCAAGCAGTTCAACAGGCAGATTATTCTTAAGGATAGGATATTAGTATCCATAGTGACAAGTGACAACAAATTTCAGCACACTATATGAATGTTTCCTTACCAAGTTCCACTTACCAAAGGCGCTTCACTCCCCGGCAACGGCGCCAGAAAAGAGTCTTTATGACCCACAATTATAGGGGATCAATCGTAGTCCTTTCGCTAAGTAAGAGTGTTGAACCCAACGAGGAGCAGAAGGATCTGACAAGTGGTTTTCAGCAAGGTAAATTCTGCAAGCACTGAAATTGTCGGTAACAAGTGATTGTGTGGTGAGATGATTCGTAGCAAGCAACAAGTAACAAAAGTAGCAACGGTGCAGAAAAGTGGCCTAATCCCTTTTGTAACAAGGAACAAGCCTGAACAAAGTCTTATAAGAGGAAAAACACTCCCGAGGACACACGGGAATTTCTGTCATGCTAGTTTCATCATGTTCATATGATTCGCGTTCGTTACTTTGATAGTTTGATATGTGGGTGGACCGGCGCTTGGGTACTGCCCTTACTTGTACAAGCATCCCACTTATGATTAACCCCTCTCACAAGCATCCGCAACTACGAAAGCAGAATTAAGACAAAGTCTAACCATAGCATTAAACTAGTGGATCCAAATCAGCCCCTTGCGAAGCAACGCATAACCTAGGGTTTAAGCTTCTGTCACTCTAGCAACCCATCATCTACTTACTACTTCCCAATGCCTTCCTGTAGGCCCAAATAATGGTGAAGTGTTAGGTAGCCGACGTTCACATAACACCACTAGAGGAAAAACAACATACAACATATCAAAATACCGAACGAATACCAAATTCACATGACTATTATTAGCATGACTTATCCCATGACCTCAGGAACAAAAGTAACTAATCACAAAGCCTAATCATATTCATGATCAGAGGGGTAATGAGTAGCATCAAGGATCTGAACATAAACTCTTCCACCAAATAATCCAACTAGCATCAACTACAAAGAGTAATCAACACTACTAGCAACCTTACAAGTACCAATCGGAGTCGCGATACGGAGATTGGTTACAAGTGATGAACTAGGGTTTGGAGATGAGATGGTGCTGATGAAGATGTTGATCGTGACGAGTCCCCTCCGATGAGAGGAGTGTTGGTGATGACGATGGCGACGATTTCCCCCTGCAGGAGGGAAGTTTCCCCGGCAGGATCGTCCTGCCGGAGCTCTAGATTGGTTCTGCTCAAGTTCCGCCTCGTGGCGGCGGCGAAACCACGAATAAGGTCCCTTCTGATTTTTTTCTGGACGAAACCCTCCATATAGCAAAAGAGGGGGGCTAGTGGGCCAGTGGGCTGCCCACAAGCCCCCATGGCGCGGCCTGGGGGTGGTCGCGCCGTGCAGGCTTGTGGGCACCCCCTGGTGCCCCTCCGGCACTTCTTCGGCCCAGTATTTTTTATAAATTGGGAAAAAAATCTCCGTTGGTTTTCACGGCGTTTGGAGTTGCGCAGAATAGGTATCTCAACTTTGCTCCACTTTCAGGCCAGAATTCCAGTTGCCGGTATTCTCCCTCTTCATGTAAACCTTGCAAAATAAGAGAGAAAAGGCATAAGAATAGTACCGTGAAGTGAAATAACAGCAAAAGAAGCGATAAATATCAACATGAAAACATGATGCAAAACGGACGTCTCAGTGATGGAGATCAAGAAGCACAAGATGATGGCCATATCATGTCACTTATGAATTGCATGTGATGTTAATCCTTTTATGCACCTTATTTTGCTTAGAACGACGGTAGCATTATAAGGTGATCTCTCACTAAAATTTCAACATGAAATTGTGTTCTCCCCGATTGTGCACCGTTGCTACAGTTCGTCGTTTCGAGACATGGTAACCCACAAGTATAGAGGATCACAACAGCTTTCGAGGGTAGAGTATTCAACCAAAATTTGTTGATTCGACACAAGGGGAAGCCAAAGAATATTCTCCAGTATTAGCAGTTGAGTTGTCAATTCAACCACACCTGAAAGACTTAGTATCTGCAGCAAAGTTTCAGTAGCAAAGTAGTGTGATAGTAACGGTAGCAGCGGTAACAGTAGAAGTAGCGGTAAAGTAACTTGGCAAGGACCGGTAGGAAAAGCTCATAGGCATTGGATCGGTGATGGCTAATTATGTCGGATGACATTCATCATGTAACAGTTATAACATAGGGTGATATGTAACTAGCTCCAGTTCGTCAATGTAATGTAGGCATGTATTTCGTATTTAGTCATACGTGCTTATGGAAAAGAACTTGCATGACATCTATTTTCCATCCCTCCCGTGGCAGCGGGGTCCTAATGGAAACTAAGGGATGTTAAGGTCTCCTTTTAATAGAGAACCAGAACAAAGCATTAGCACATAGTGAATACATGTACTCCTCATACTATGGTATCTCCTGGAGTGGTTCCGGCTATTGTCACTCCGGGGTTGCCGGGTCATAACACATAGTAGGTGACTACAATTTGCAAGATAGGATCAAGAACACACATATATTGATGAAAACATAATAGGTTCAGATCTGAAATCATCGCACTCGGGGCCTAGTGACAAGCATTAAGCATAGCAAAGTAGTAGCAACATCAATCTTAGGACATAGTGGATACTAGGGATCAAACCCCATCAAAACTAACTCGATTACATGATAGATCTCATCCAACCCATCACCGTCCAGCAAGCCTACAATGAGATTACTCATGAACGATGAAGAGCATCATGGAATTGGCGATGAAGGATGGTTGGTGATGACGACAGCGTCGATTTCCCCTCTCCGGAGCCCAGAACGGACTCCAGATCTGCCCTCCCGAGGAAGAACAGGTGGTGGCGGCGGCTCCGTGTCGTGAAATGCGATGAACTCTTCTCTCTTAATTTCTTCCAGGCGAGAGAGAATATATAGAGCTAGAGTTGGAGTCTACGGAGCCACGAGGGCCTCACAAGCGTGCCAGGCGCGACCTAGGGGGCGCGCCTCCTGGGCTTGTGGGCTCCTGGCTCTGTGTATCTAGGTAATTCTTGCGCCAGTATTTTTTATATATTCCATAAAAATCCTCGTCAGTTTCCAGGTCATTTCGAGAACTTTTGTTTCTGCGCAAAAACAACACCATGGCAATTCTGCTGAAAATAGCGTCAGTCTGGGTTAGTTCCATTCAAATCATGCAAATTGGAGTCCAAAACAAGGGCAAAAGAGTTTGGAAAAGTAGATACGATGGGGACGTATCAACTCCCCCAAGTTTAAAGCCTTGCTTGTCCTCAAGCAATTCAGTTGACAAACTGAAATAGACAAAAGAAAAACTTTTACGAACTCTGTTTGATCTTTTTGTTGTAATTATGTCTAACTCATATTCAGATTTTTAGCAAGATCATAAGCTAACCACATAAGCAATGACATTTAGGTCTCATGGTATACTCATATCAATGGCATGATCAACTAGCGAGCAATAATAATAAGTTTCAAACGTCAACACTTCAATCAAAATAATCACAATACAATATGAACAGATGGTATCTCGCTAGCCCTTTCTCAGACCACACAACATAAATGCAGAGTACCTTCAAAGACCAAGGGCTGACTGAACATTGTAATTTATGGCACAGAAGATCCACTCACAGTCATACTCAATATCAATTAATGGCAAAGTATAAAAATGACGGAGGTGCTCTCTAACTGGTGCTTTTATAAGAAGAGGATGACTCAACAGAAACGTAAATAGATAGACCATTCGCAGATGGAAGCATTGATTTGCAGAGGTGCCAGAGCTCAAGCTTTTATAACAGAGATAAATAATTTTGGGTGGTATGCTTTCATTGTCAACGTGATGACCAAGAGTTTTCATCATCTGCCATGCTACACATATTATAGGCGGTTCCCAAATAGAAAAGTAAAGTTTTGACTCCCCCACCACTGATCAATCACACTACACGACTAGCCAAATCCTCGAGTGTTGTCCATACCAACAATAATCCAGGGGGAGTTTTGTTTGCAATTATATTTTTGATTTGAGCATGGAACTGGGCATCCTGATTACCGGCCCCTTTCTCGTGAGTGATAGTGAATAAACATGTATCAAGCATCCTGATTACCGGCCCCTTGTCACCAAATGAGCGATTCGGGCATACAAAACAAATTATTACTTGAAGATTTAGAGAGTGGCACATGCAAATTTACTTGGAACGGCACGTAGATACCGCATATAGGTAGGTATGGTGGACTCATATGGAACAAATTTTGGGTTTATGGAAGTGGATGCACAAGCAGTATTCCTGCTTAGTACAAGTGAAGACTGGCAAAAGACTGGGAAGCCACCAACTAGAGAGCGACAACAGTCATCAATATGCATTGAAATTAACCAACGTTGAGTGCAAGCACGAATAGGATATAAATCACCATAAACATAAATATCATAGAGGCTATGTTGATTTTGTTTCAACTACATGCGTGAACATGTGCCGAGTCAAGCCACTTGAATCATTCAAAGGAGGATACCATCCTATCATACTACATCATAATCATCTTGAAATTCATGTTGGCACCCAAGACAAACCATTAGAAGCTGCAAGCTAATTAAGCATGGCATCAGAAACTATGATCTCTAAGTTGTCATTGCAAACATGTTTCTATCATAACAATGCTGAATTAGGAACGATGAGCTAGTCATATTTACAAAAACAAAATAGGTCGAGTTCATACCAGCTTTTCCAGGCTCAGTCACTTCATCATATATCGTCATTATTGCCTTTCACTTGCACGACCGAATGATGTGGACAATAATGAGAGTGTTCGTGCATTGGACTAAGCTGGAATCTGCAAGCAAACTTAGAGGAGAAGACAAAGTAATACGGGCTCTCTGATGGATAAATAGTTATGCATATGAGAGCCACTAAACATTTTAATCATGGTCTTCTACCTTGACCCAAAGAAAAAGAAAACTATTTACACGGGAAAGCTCCCAACAAGCAAAAGAAGAACGGGAAATCTTTTTGGGTTTTCTTTTTTAAAGACCACTAAGCAAACTGGAAAGTAAACTTACAACTAATTTTTTTCTCAATTTAAACAAACACACGAGAAGAAAGCGAGAAAAATAAATAAACTAGCATGGATGATACAATGGCAAGGTGTGAACACCGACTATCAAAGTGAATGTGTGAGCATGAATATAAAGTCGGTGAGAAACACGTACTCCCCCAAGCTTAGGATTTTGGCCTAAGTTGGTCTACTCCCAAGGAGGGAAGTAATCGTCTCGGGGGTACTCCGGAGTGTACTAAGGGTGCCACTGCTGGGTGAGCTCCTCTCGCTCCCACAGATAAACTGGCGTCTGGTACTCGGCTGGTGGCTCGGGCATGGGCGCCTGTGGTGGTGCTATGCCCCAATATGCGTAGATGTCCGAGGGCATAATAATGTACCTGCCTAGATGAAGGTTTAACAAAGAAGGAGCAGGCAAAGTAATAGTCTCACGAGTACCCTAGCTGAATACCAAGTTATAAATCATCCTCTTATTATTATCTTTATCAAGAAAATCATGGCAAACCATGCTATCATAATCTAAATATCTCTCAGGAAGAAGCATCTCTTCTTCCTCGTACAGTCTAATAGGTATCTCAAAATGTTTAGCAAGACAGGTAGCATAAATACCTCCATAAACACCGCCTTTAGTACGGTTCGTGTTCAATCGTTGAGCCACTATAGCGCCCAAGCTATAAGTTTTATCCTTATAAAGATCTTCGTGCAAAACTGCAAGATCTAGGGAGCTAAGAGCCCCAGCTTTCCCACGGGCAATCAAACATTTTCCCACAAATAATGAGAGATACCGAAGCATGGGAAAATGTACGCTAGCAACTCTAGCGCAAGATACTCATCTCTCCTCTCGTACAGCAATAGTATCAATGAAAGCCTCCAAGTCCCGTGGACGAGGTTCATGAATATCCCCAACATAAGGTAAATTGCAAACATTGCAGAAATCCTGAAGTGACATGCGCAGGGGGATATCATATAACTTGAACTCAATCATAGGAGGACTCTTCCTTGGATAGAAATTAAAGCTTTGCACGAAAATATTAGTGAGGAGGAGGTATTGTGGACAGTTATCTTCGACAAAGGTGGTAAGGCCTGCGTTCTCCACCAAGTAATAAAAATCCTCATAAAGACCGGCGGTATGTAAGAACACATCGCTTGGCCACTCGCATGCTCGAACTTCTGCAACTCGAGGGACCGGATACTTGGGTTTCTTCTTCTCATTTTCATCTTCCTTGGGGTCACGGCTCGAAGAGCCTCTTAGGAACCTCCTCATCTTTTCCTTTTTCTTTCTCTGAAAATTTCTGAAATTTTAGTGAATCAAAAGAAAAGTGAACAAGGCTCAACAAAAGTCATAGCAACTACTCCTACAAGTGCCTAGAGGCCATATCATGCATCAAAACTACTTGGGACCAACTAAAATTAACATGCAAATCTCAAGAACAGGGTCACCAAGACAGCAAAAATACGCAACGAATAAAGCACTAGAGCAAAAACTAATTGGACCAATGGAGGAGTCACATACCATGGAACAATTCCCCAAAACAGTTTGGTGAATGGGGTTTTGCACAAGGAGATCGAAAAATGCAGCAAGAAGAGCAAGAACACGAGTTTGAGCTATGGAATGATTTTTTCTAGAGGTAGACGAAGGAAATGGGAGCTGGAATAAGTGGAAGAGGGCCACGTAGAACCCACAAGCCTGCCAGGCGCGACCAGGGGGGTGGCCGCGCCTCCTAGGCTTGTGGCCCACTGGTGCATCCCCCTTACTAGCTTCCTATCTCAGAAATTTTCAAATATTCCAGAAAAAAACATACTTGAATTTCAGGGCATTTGGAGAACTTTTATTTTCAGGTCACTTTTCTATTGAACGAAAAACACGGAAAACAGGAAAATAAAGCTAAATTTATCATTTTTCTTCTAAACAATAGAAAGTAAAAGTTGGGAGCAGAAGGTTGTGACTTCTAGATTCATCCATCTCATGGTCATCAAAAGAAATCCATCAATGAGGTTGACCAAGTCTCCTTGACAAACTTTTTCCGAATCACATAAAAACGGAGAATTTTCGAATAATCACTAGGTTACCTCAATGGGGATGTGCATATCCCCAACAAGTAAATCATACTTCACCTTGACAGTAGGTATAGGGCATTCAAAGCTTCCAATAAGAATTGATGAAGATTTCTCAATAGCATTGATGCAATGAACTCGATATTGTTTCTTCGGAAAGTGCGTCGTGTGCTCATTACCATTAACATGGAAAGTGACAATGCCGTTGTTGCAATCAATAACAGCCCCTGCAGTGTTTAAAAAGGGTCTTCCAAGGATGACCGCCATGGCATCATCCTCGGGAATATCCAGAATAACAAAGTCCGTTAAGATAGTAATGTTAGCAAACACAACACGCACATCCTTGCAAATGCCGATAGGAAAAGCAGTTGATTTGTCGGCCATTTGCAAGGACATTTCAGTAGGTGTCAACTTATCCAATTCAAGTCTACGATATAAAGAGAGAGGCATAACACTAACACCAGCTCCAAGATCGCATAAAGCAGTTCTAACATAATTTCCTTTAATGGAGCAAGGTATAGTGGGCACTCCGGGATCACCTAGTTTCTTAGGAGTCCCACCCATGAAGGTGTAATTAGCGAGCATGGTGGAAATCTCAACCTGAGGTATCTCCTTTTATTAGTCACAATATCTTTCATGTACTTAGCATAAGGAGACATTTTGAGCATATGTGTCAAACGCATTTGCAAAAAGACGGGTCTAATCATTTCAACAAAGCGCTCAAAATCCTCATCATCGTTTTTCTTAGATTGTTTGGGAGGAAAAGGCATGGGTTTCTGAACCCATGGTTCTCTTTCTTTACCATGCTTCCTAGCAATAAAGTCGTTCTTATCGTATCTCTTGTTGTTAGGTTGTGGGTTATCAAGATCAACAACAGGTTCAATCTCCACATCCTTATCATTACTAGGTTGAGCATCAACATGAACACCACTATCAATATTATCACTAGGCTCATGTTCATCACCAGATTGTGTTTCGGCATTAGAAATAGAGACATCATTTGGATTCTCGGGTGTAACAGCAACAGGTTTGCTAGCATGCAAGTTCCTATCATCTTTCTTTTTCTTCCTATTACCAGGATGACTAGGTGCATCAGTGCTAACTCCTTGAGAATCTTGTTCAATTCTCTTAGGATGGCCCTCGGGATACAAAGGTTCCTGGGTCATTCTACCACCTCTAGTGACAACTCTAACAGAATTGTCATTCAACTCATTGAGCAAGTCATTTTGAGCCTTAAGTACTTGTTCTACTTGAGTAGTGACCATAGAAGCATGTTTACTCAAAAGTTTAAGATCATTGACATTTCTATCCACACAAGCACTTATATGATTAATCATAGGAGCATTTTGTCTCAATTGTCTGCTAACATAATCATTGAAACTTTGTTGTTTGGCAATAAAGTTATCAAATTCATCTAAGCATAAGCTAGCAGGTTTATCATAAGGAATATCACTCTGATTGAATCTACGAAGAGAATTTACCTCTACTACTTGTGTCAGGTTATCAAGACCATGTATTTCTTCAATAGGTGGTAGATTCTTAACATCTTCAGATTTAGTACCTTTCTCTTGCATAGATTTTTTGGCTTCTTGCATATCTTCAGGACTGAGGAATAGAATACCTCTTTTCTTCGGAGATGGTTCGAGAATAGTCCAAGCATTATAATTTCTCAAGATATTATTCAATAGAATTTAATCTTGTTACACAGTTCTTTCCGTGAAAACACAACCAGCACAACTATCTAGGTGGTCCCTAGAAGCATCGGTTAATCCATTATAAAATATATCAAGTATTTCATTCTTCTCAAGAGGGTGATCAGGCAAAGCATTAAGTAACTGGAAAAGCCACCCCCAAGCTTGTGGGAGACTCTCTTCTTCAACTTGCACAAAGTTATATATATCCTGCAAGGCAGCTTGTTTCTTATGGGCAGGAAAATATTACTCAAATAAGTAGTAATTCATATCGTGGGGACTATGCACACACCGAGGAGCAAGAGAAGTAAACAAGTCTTAGCATCACCCTTTAGTGAGAAAGGAAACAACTTAAGGATATAGTAATGGCGAATTTTTTCCTCACTTGTGAATAGGGTGGCTATATCATTCAGTTTAGTAAGATGTGCTACAACCATTTCAGATTCATAACCATGAAAAGGATCAAATTCAACCAAAGTGATTAACTCAGGATCGACAGAGAATTCATGATCCTTATCAGTAACAAACATGGGCGAAGTAGCAAACTTAGGATCATATTTCATTCTAGCATTCAGAGATTTTTCTTTCCACTTCCGTAATAAATTCTCAAGATCATAACTATCCTTACAAGGAAGAAAGTCTTCAGCTAGCTCTCCCTCCATAACATAACCCTTAGGTATATCAGGCAATTCATATCTAGGAGAGCTAGGTCTAACAGGTCTAACAGCAGGTTCCATTTCAATAATTTCATCAGTTTCAGAAGTATCATCACATTGAACAGTAACTCTAGCAATTTGTGCATCAAGAAATGCACCCAGTGGCAAATCATTATCAAGAAAAGAATCATCATAAGCATCATGGATAGCATAAGTAGCATCATCAAGCACAGGCGACATATCAGAATTACCAATAGGTGGTGGTGTCGCAAATTTACTCATAACTGAAGGCGAATCAAGTGCAGAGCTAGATGGTAGTTCCTTACCTATCCTCGAAGTTCAGGGCAAGACTTTACTTTTTGGATCTCTCGGATTCCTCATAGTGATCAACAGACATGAATCCCAAGTGACTCAGTGAATAGAGCTATGTTTCCCGGCAACGGCGCCAGAAAAAGGTCTTGATAACCCACAAGTATAGGGGATCGCAACAGTTTTCGAGGGTAGAGTATTCAACCCAAATTTGTTGATTCGACACAAGGGGAAGCCAAAGAATAATCTCGAGTATTAGCAGTTGAGTTGACAATTTAACCACACCTGAAAGACTTAGTATCTGCAACAAAGTTTCAGTAGCAAAGTAGTGTGATAGTAACGGTAGCAGTGGTAACAGTAGCAGTAGTGACAGCAGTAGCGGTAAAGTAACTTGGCAACGACCAGTAGGAAAAGATCGTAGGCATTAGATCGGTGATGGATAATTATGTTAGATGACATTCATCATGTAAAAATTATAACATAGGGTGATATGTAACTAGCTGTAGTTCGTCAATGTAATGTAGGCATGTATTCCGTATTTAGTCATATGTGCTTATGGAAAAGAACTTGCATGACATCTATTGTCCATCCCTCCCATGGCAGCGGGGTCCTAATGGAAACTAAGGGATATTAAGGTCTCCTTTTAATAGAGAACCGGAACAAAGCATTAGCACATGGTGAATACATGAACTCCTCATACTATGGCCATCTTCGGGAGTGGTTCCGGCTATTGTCACTCCGGGGTTGCCGGGTCATGACACATAGTAGGTGATTACAACTTGCAAGATAGGATCAACAACACACATATATTGATGAAAACATAATAGGTTCAGATCTCAAATCATGGCACTCGGGCCCTAGTGACAAGCACTAAGCATAGCAAAGTAGTAGCAACATCAATCTTAGAACATAGTGGATACTAGGGATCAAACCCCATCAAAACTAACTCGATTACATGATAGTTCTCATCCAACCCATCACCGTCCAGCAAGCCTACGATGAGATTACTCACGAACGATGAAGAGCATCATGGAATTGGCGATGAAGGATGGTTGGTGATGACGACAGCGTCGATTTCCCCTCTCTGGAGCCCAGAACGGACTCCAGATCGGCCCTCCCGAGGAAGAACAGGTGGTGGCGGCGGCTCCGTGTCGTGAAACGCGATGAACTCTTCTCTCTTAATTTTTTCTGGGCGAGAGAGAATATATAGAGCTGGAGTTGGAGGCTACGGAGCCACGAGGGCCTCACAAGCCTATCAGGCGCGACCTAGGGGGGCGCGCCTCCTGGGCTTGTGGGCTCCTGGCTCCGTGTCTCTAGGTAATTCTTGCGCCAGTATTTTTTATATATTCCACAAAAATCCTCGTAGGTTTCCAGGTCATTCCGAGAACTTTTATTTCTGCACAAAAACAACACCATAGCAATTCTGCTGAAAACAGCGTCAGTCCGGGTTAGTTCCATTCAAATCATGCAAATTAGAGGCCAAAAGAAGGGCAAAAGAGTTTGGAAAAGTAGATATGATGGATACGTATCAAGACACCACGTGATGATCGGGTGTGATAGACTCAACGTTCACATACAACGGGTGCAAAATAGTTGCACGCCCGGAACATTCGGGTTAAGCTTGACGAGCCTAGCATGTGCATACATGGCCTCGGAACACATGAGACCGAAAGGTCAAGCATGAATCGTATAGTTGATATGATTAGCATAGAGATGCTTACCACTGAAACTATTCTCAACTCACATGATGATCTGACTTGAGTTAGTGAATTTGGATCATGTACCACTCAAATGACTAGAGAGATGTACTCTTTGAGTGGGAGTTTAGCAAGTAATTTGATTAGTTAAACTCTAATTATCTTGAACATAGTCTAAGTCCATGTTGAAATATTTGTGTTGTAGATCAATGGCTCACGCGACAGTCACCCTGAATTTTAATACGTTCATAGAGAAAGCTAAGTTGAAAGATGATGGAAGCAACTTTGTAGACTGGGCTCGTAATTTTAAGTTGCTCCTGCAAGCTGGGAAGAAGGATTATGTCCTTAATGTTGCGCTAGGAGATGAACCACCCGCTACGGCTGACGAAGATTTTAAGAACGCTTGGTTAACACGTAAGGAAGACTACTCAGTAGTTCAATGTGTAGTCTTGTATGGCTTAGAGCCGGGACTTCAACATCGCTTTGAGCGTCATCGAGCATATGATATGTTCCAGGAGTTGAAGTTTATCTTTCAGAAGAACGCCCGGATCGAGAGGTATGAGACCTCCCATAAATTCTATGCATGCAAGATGGAGGAGAATTCGTGTGTCAGTGAACATGTGCTCAAAATGTCTGGGTACTCAAACCGTCTAGCTGAGTTGGGGATTGAACTCCCGCAAGAGGCTATCACTGACAGAATTCTTCAATCACTGCCACCAAGCTACAAGAGCTTTGTGTTTAACTATAACATGCAAGGGATGAACAAGTCACCCGGCAAGTTATTCGCGATGCTGAAAGTCGCAGAGTCAGAACTCCGTAAAGAGCATCAAGTGTTGATGGTGAATAAGACCACTAGTTTCAAGAGAAACGGCAAAGGCAAGAAGGGTAACTCAGAGAAGATTGGCAAACCTGCTGCCAATCCGACGAAGAAGCCCAAGGCTGGACCTAAGCCTGAAACAGAGTGTTATTATTGCAAGGGACTAGGTCACTGGAAGCGCAACTGCCCCAAGTATCTGGCTGATAAGAAGACAGCCAAGGAAAAATCAGGTATATTCGATATACATGTTATTGATGTGTACTTAAACAACTCTCATAGTAGTGCCTGGGTATTCGATACCAGTTCTGTTGCTCATATTTGTAGCTCGAAACAGGAACTGCGGAATAAACGAAGGCTGGCGAAAGATGAAGTGACGATGCACGTGGGAAATGGTTCCAAGGTTGATGCAATCGCCGTCGGCACACTTTCACTTCAGTTACCATCAGGATTAGTTATGAACTTAAATAATTGTTATTTAGTGAATGCGTTAAGCATGAACATTATATATGGATCTTGTTTATTGCGAGACGGTTACTCGTTTAAGTCAGAGAATAATGGTTTTTCTATTTCTATGAGTAATATCTTTTATGGTCATGCACCCAATGTGAGAGGATTGTTCATATTGAACCTTGATAGAGATGATACACATATACATAACATTGAGACAAAAAGAGTTAGAGTTAACAATGATAGTGCCATGTTTTTGTGGCACTGCAGCTTAGGTCATATTGGTGTAAAGTGCATGAAGAAACTCCATTTGGATGGACTTTTGGAGTCACTTGACTTTGGTTCACTTGACACGTGCAAACCATGCCTCGTGGGCAAGATGACTAAGACTCCATTCTCCGGAACAATGGAGGGTGCAAGTGACTTGTTGGAAATCATACATACCGATGTGTGCGGTCCGATGATTGTGGAGGCGCGCGGCGCATATCGTTATTTTCTCACCTTCATTGACGATTTGAGTATATATGGTTATGTCTACTTGATGAAGCACAAGGCTGAAACGTTTGAGAAGTTCAAGTAATTTCAGAGTGAAGTTGAAAATCATCATAACAAGAAGATCAAGTTCCTACGGTCTGATCGTGGGGGTGAATATCTGAGTTTCGAGTTTGGTGCTCACTTAAGACAATGTGGAATTGTTTCACAATTGACACCGCGTGGAACACCACAGCGTAATGGTGTGTGCGAACCTCATAATCGTACTTTATTAGAGATGGTGCAATCTATGATGTCTCTTACCGATTTGTCGTTATCGTTTTGGGGTTATGCATTAGAGACAGCTGCATTCACTTTAAATAAGGCACCATCCAAATCCGTCGAGACGACACCATACAATTGTGGTATGGCAAAAGACCAAAGTTGTCGTTTCTTAAAGTTTGGGGATGTGATGCTTATGTCAAAAACCTTCAGCCTGAAAAGCTCGAACGCAAAGCGAAAAAGTGTGTCTTCATAGGTTACCCAAAAAAGACAGTTGGGTATACCTTCTATCTCAAATCCTAGGGCAAAGTGTTTGTTACTAAAAACGGAGCTTTTCTTGAGAAGGAGTTTCTCTCGAAAGAATTGAGTGGGAGGAAGATAGAACTTGATGAGGTTGTCGAACCTCTAGCCCCTTTAGATGGTGGCGCAGGGCAAGGGGAAACCCCTGTTGCTGCAGCGCTGGTTGAGGAGGAAGTTGATGATGGTGATCATGAAACTTCAGATCAAGTTCCTATCGGACCTCACAGGTCGACAAGATCACGTACTGATCCTGAGTGGTACGGTAAGCCTGTCTTATCAATTATGTTGTTAGACAACAATGAACCTGTGAATTATGAAGAAGCAATGGTAGGCCTGGATTCCAACAAATGGTTGGAGGCCATGAAGTCCGAGATAGGATCCATGTACGAGAACAAAGTGTAAACTTTGGAAGTACCACCTGAAGGTCGCAAGGCTATTTAGAAAAAATGGATCTTTAAGAAGAAGACGGACGCAGACGGTAATGTGACCGTTTATAAAGCTCGATTTGTGGCAAAGGGTTTTTCACAAGTTCAAGGAATTGACTAGATGAGACGTTCTCACCGATAGCGATGCTTTAGTCCGTCCAAATCATGTTAGCAATAGCTGCATTTTTCGATTATGAAATCTGGCAGATGGATGTCAAAATTGTGTTCCTTAACAGTTTTCTTAAGGAAGAGTTGTATATGATGCAACCTGAAGGTTTTGTCGATCCAGATAATGCTAACAAAGTGTGCAAGCTCCACCGATCCATTTATGGACTGGTGCAAGCATCTCAGAGTTGGAATAAACGCTTTGATGAGGTGGTAAAAGCATTTGGGTTTATACAAGTGGTTGAAGAACCCTGTATTTACAAGAAAGTGAGTGGGAGCTTTGTGGCGTTTCTAATATTATATGTGTATGACATATTGCTGATTGGAAACAACGTGGAGTTTTTGGAAAGCATAAAGGATTACTTGAATAAGAGTTTCTCTATGAAGGACCTAGGAGAAGCTGCTTACATTCTAGGCATTAAGATCTATAGAGATAGATCGAGACGCGTGATAGGACTTTCACAAAGCACATACCTTGTAAAGTTTTGAAGAAGTTCAAAATGGATCAGTCCAAGAAAGGGTTCTTGCCAGTGTTACAAGGTATAAAATTCAGTAAGACTTGGTGCCCAGCAACTACGGAAGATAAAGAACAAATGAGTTCCATCCCCTATGCTTCAGCCATAGGTTCTATCATGTATGCAATGATGTGCACTAGACCAGACGTCATCTTGTCCATAAGTATGGCAGGCAGGTTTCAGAGTAATCCAGGAGTGGATCACTGGACGACGGTCAAGAATATTCTGAAGTCCCTCATAAGGACTAAGGAAATGTTTCTCGTTTATGGAGGTGACGAAGAGCTCGTCGTAAAAGGTTACGTCGACGCAAGTTTTGACACCGATCCGGATGACTCTAAGTCGCAAACCGGATACGTATTTATTCTTAATGGGGGTGCAGTAAGATGGTGGAGTTCCAAGCAGAGCGTCGTAGCAGATTCTACATGTGAAGCGGAGTACATGGCTGCCTTAGAGGCAGCAAAGGAGGGTGTCTGGATAAAGCAGTTCATGATGGATCTTGGAGTTGTGCCGAGCGCGCTAAATCCAATAACTTTGTTCTGTGACAACACTCGTGCCATTGCCTTAGCAAAGGAACCAAGGTTTCACAAGAAGACCAGCCACATCAAACAACGATTCAACCTCATCCGCGATAACGTCGAAGGAGAGGACGTAAATATTTGCAAAGTGCACACGGATTTGAATATAGCAGACCCACTGACTAAACCTCTTCCACGGGCAAAACATGATCAACACCAGAACTGTATGGGTGTTAGATTTATTACAATGTAAATCACATGGCAATGTCAGGACTAGATAATTGACTCTAGTGCAAGTGGGAGACTATTGGAAATATGCCCTAGTGGCAATGATAAATAGTTGTTATTATATTTCTTGTTTAAAGATAATCGTTTATTATCCATGCTATAATTGTATTGAATGAAAACATAGATACATGTGTGGATACATAGACAAAACAATGTCCCTAGCAAGCCTCTAGTCGGCCAGCCAGTTGATCAAGGTTTTCTCACTATATGCAAGTGTTGTCACTTGATAACTGGATCACATCATTAGGAGAATCATGTGATGGACTAGACCCAAACTATGAATGTAGCATATTGATCGTGTCGTTTTATTGCTATTGTTTTCTGTGTGTCAAGTATTTGTTCCTATGACCATGAGATCATATAACTCACTGGCACCGGAGGAATACCTTGTGTGCATCAAACATCGCAACGTAACTGGGTGACTATAAAGGTGTTCTACAGGTATCTCCGAAGGTGTCCGTTGAGTTAGTATGGATCAAGTCTGGGATTTTTCACTCCGTGTGACGGAGAGGTATCTCGGGGCCCACTCGGTAATACAACATCACACACAAGGCTTGCAAGCAATGTAACTAAGTGTAAGTCACGGGATCTTGTATTACGTAACGAATAAAGAGAGTTGACGGTAACGATATTGAAATAGGTATGTGGATACCGACGATCGAATCTCGGGCAAGTAACATACCGAAGGACAAAGGGAATGACATATGGGATTATATGAATCCTTGACACTGAGGTTCAACCGATAAGATCTTCGGAGAATATGTAGGATCCAATATGGGCATCTGATACGTCTCCAACGTATCTATAATTTTTTATGATTCCATGCTATTATCTTGTCAACTTTGGATGTTTTATATGCATGAATATGCTATTTTATATCTTTTTTGGGACTAACCTATTAACTCAGTGCCAAGTGCCACTTTCTGTTTTTTTCGTGTTTTTGGCCCATTTTCAAACGGTGTCCAAATGGAATGAAACTTTACGATGATTTTTGTTTGGACCAAAAGAGACCCGCGAAGCTTTGGAAGAAGACCAGAAGAGCCACGAGGGAGTCACAAGCCCTAATGCCGCCACCACCACCCTAGGTGGCGCAGGGCAGGCTTGTGACCTCCTCGTGGGCCCAACCGACGTAATTCCACCACCATAAATTCCTATAAATTCAGAAACCTCCAAAAAGAAACCTAGATCGGCAGTTCCCCCGCCGCAAGCCTCTGTAGCCACCAAAAACCAATCTGGTGTTGGAATTATGCCCTAGAGGCAATAATAAATATAGTTATTATTATAATTCCTGTATCAAGATAATCGTTTATTATCCATGCTATAATTGTATTGAATGAAGACTCATTTACATGTGTGGATACATAGACAAAACACCGTCCCTAGCAAGCCTCTAGTTGGCTAGCCAGTTGATCAAAGATAGTTAGTGTCTTCTGATTATGAACAAGGTGTTGTTGCTTGATAAATGGATCAACTCATTAGGAGAATCACGTGATGGACTAGACCCAAACTAATAGACGTAGCATGTTGATCGCGTCATTTTGTTGCTACTGTTTTCTGTGTGTCAAGTATTTATTCCTATGACCATGAGATCATATAACTCACTGACACCAGAGGAATGCTTTGTGTGTATCAAATGTCGCAACGTAACT
Source organism: Hordeum vulgare subsp. vulgare (assembly GCF_904849725.1). Lineage (NCBI taxonomy): Eukaryota > Viridiplantae > Streptophyta > Magnoliopsida > Poales > Poaceae > Hordeum > Hordeum vulgare. The sequence continues at coordinate 180,414,143 of NC_058519.1, read as the reverse complement.
GGGTGACTATAAAGATGCTCTACAGGTATCTACGAAGGTGTTAGTTGAGTTAGTATGGATCAAGTCTGGGATTTGTCACTCCGTGTGACGGAGAGGTATCTCGGGGGCCCACTCGGTAATACAACATCACACACAAGCCTTGCAAGCAATGTAACTTAATGTAAGTTGCGGGATCTTGTATTACGGTACGAGTAAATAGACTTGCCGGTAAACGAGATTGAAATAGGTATGCGGATACTGACGATCGAATCTCGGCCAAGTAACATACCGAAGGACAAAGGGAATGACATACGGGATTATATGAATCCTTGGCACTGAGGTTCAAACGGTAAGATCTTCGTAGAATATGTAGGATCCAATATGGGCATCCAGGTCCCGCTATTGGATATTGACCGAGGAGTCTCTCGGGTCATGTCTACATAGTTCTCGAACCCGCAGGGTCTGCACACTTAAGGTTCGACGTTGTTTTATGCGTGTTTGAGTTATATGGTTGGTTACCGAATGTTGTTCGGAGTCCCGGATGAGATCACGGACGTCACGAGGGTTTCCGGAATGGTCCGGAAATGAAGATTGATATATAGGATGACCTCATTTGATTACCGAAAGGTTTTCGGAGTTACCGGGAATGACGAATGGGTTCCGGGAGTTCACCGGGGGGGGCATCCCACCCCGGGGAAGCCCATTGGCCTTGAGGGTGGCACACCAGCCCTTAGTGGGCTGGTGGGACAGCCCAAAAGGGCGCTATGCGCCTAGGAAAGAAAATCAAAGAGAAAAGAAAAAAAAAGTGGAGGTGGGAAGGGAAGGAAGGACTCCCACCCACCAAACCAAGTCCAACTCGGTTTGGGGGGGGGGGGAGCCTTCCCCCTTGGACTCAGCCGACCCCCTTGGAGCTCCTTGAGCCCCAAGGCAAGGTCCCCTCCCTCCCACCTATATATACGGAGGTTTTAGGGCTGATTTGAGACGACTTTTCCACGGCAGCCCGACCACATACCTCCACGGTTTTTCCTCTAGATCGTGTTTCTGCGGAGCTCGGGCGGAGCCCTGCTGAGACAAGGTGATCACAAACCTCCGGAGCGCCATCACACTGCCGGAGAACTCTTCCACCTCTCCGTCTCTATTGCTGGATCAAGAAGGTCGAGATCATCGTCGAGCTGTACGTGTGCTGAACGCGGAGGTGCCGTCCGTTCGGTACTAGATCGTGGGACTGATCGCGGGATTGTTCACGGGGCGGATCGAGGGACGTGAGGACGTTCCACTACATCAACCACATTCACTAACGCTTCTGCTGTACGATCTACAAGGGTACGTAGATCACTCATCCCCTCTCGTAGATGGACATCACCATGATAGGTCTTCGTGCGCGTAGGAAAATTTTTGTTTCCCATGCGACGTTCCCCAACAGTGGCATCATGAGCTAGGTTCATGCGTAGATGTCTTCTCTTGTAGAACACAAAAGGTTTTGTGGGCGATGATGTGCGTTTTGCTGCCCTCCTTAGTCTTTTCTTGATTCCGCGGTATTGTTGGATTGAAGCGGCTTGGACCGACATTACTCTTACGCTTACGAGAGACTGGTTTCATCGCTACGAGTAACCCCGTTGCTCAAAGATGACTGGCAAGTGTCGGTTTCTCCAACTTTAGTTGAATCGGATTTGACCGAGGAGGTCCTTGGATGAGGTTAAATAGCAACTCATATATCTCCGTTGTGGTGTTTGCGTAAGTAAGATGCGATCCTACTAGATACCCATGGTCACCACGTAAAACATGCAACAACAAAATTAGAGGACGTCTAACTTGTTTTTGCAGGGTATGCTTGTGATGTGATATGGCCAACGATGTGATGTGATATATTGGATGTATGAGATGATCATGTTGTAATAGAAAATATCGACTTGCACGTCGATGGTACGGCAACCGGCAGGAGCCATAGGGTTGTCTTTATACTAACGTTTGTGCTTAGAGATGCGTTTACTATTTTGCTAGGATGTATCTTTAGTAGTAATAGCATAAGTAGCACGACAACCCCGATGGAAACACGTTGATGGAGATCATGGTGTGGCGCCGGTGACAAGAAGATCGTGCCGGTGCTTTGGTGATGGACATCAAGAAGCACGTGATGATGGCCATATCATGTCACTTATGAATTGCATGTGATGTTAATCCTTTTATGCACCTTATTTTTCTTAGAACGACGGTAGCATTATAAGGTGATCTCTCACTAAAATTTCAAGACGAAATTGTGTTCTCCCCGACTGTGCACCGTTGCTACAGTTCGTCGTTTCGAGACACCACGTGATGATCGGGTGTGATAGACTCAACGTTCAGATACAACGGGTGCAAAATAGTTGCGCACGCGGAACACTCGGGTTAAGCTTGACGAGCCTAGCATGTGCAGACATGGCCTCGGAACACATGAGACCGAAAGGTCGATCATGAATCATATAGATGATATGATTAGCATAGGGATGCTTACCACTGAAACTATACTCAACTCACGTGATGATCGGACTTGAGCTAGTGTAAGTGGATCATGAACCACTCAAATGACTAGAGAGATGTACTTTTTGAGTGGGAGTTTAGCGAATAATTTGATTAAGTTAAACCATAATTATCTTGAACATAGTCTAAGTCCACTTTGAATATATTTGTATTGTAGATCATGGCTCACGCGACAGTCACCCTGAATTTTTATACGTTCCTAGAGAAAGCTAAGTTGAAAGATGATGGAAGCAACTTTGTAGACTGGGCTCGTAATCTTAAGCTAATCTTACAAGCTGGGAAGAAGGATTATGTCCTTAATGCTGCGCTAGGAGATGAACCACCCGCTACGGCTTATCAGGATGTTAAGAACGCTTGGTTAGCACGTAAGGAGGACTACTCAGTAGTTCAATGTGCAGTCTTGTATGGCTTAGAACCGGGACTTCAACGTTGCTTTGAGCGTCATGGAGCATTTGAGATGTTCCAGGAGTTGAAGTTTATCTTTCAGAAGAACGCCCGGATCGAGAGGTATGAGACCTAAGATAAATTCTATGCCTGCAAGATGGAGGAAAACTCGTCTGTCAGTGAACGTGTGCTCAAAATGTCTGGGTACTCAAAACGTCTAGCTGAGCTGGGGATTGAACTCCCGTAGGAGGCTATCACTGACAAAATCCTTCAATCACTGCCGCCAAGCTATAAAGGCTTTGTGTTGAACTACAACATGCAAGGGATGAACAAGTCTCACGGCGAGTTGTTTGCGATGCTGAAAGTCGCAGAGTCTGAACTCTGTAAAGAGCATCAAGTGTTGATGGTGAATAAGACCACCAGTTTCAAGAGAAACGGCAAAGGCAAGAAGGGTAATTCGAAGAAGAGCGGCAAGCCTGTTGCCAATCCGACGAAGAAACCCAAAGCTGGAACTAAGCCTGAAACGGAGTGTTACTATTGCAAGGGTATGGGTCACTGGAAGCGCAATTGCCCCAAGTATCTGGCAGATAAGAAGGCGGCCAAAGAAAAATCAGGTATATTTGATATACATGGTATTGATGTGTACTTAACCGGCTCTCGTAGTAGTGCCTAGGTATTCGATACCGGTTCTGTTGCTCATATTTGCAACTCGAAACAGGAACTGCGGAATAGACGAAGGCTGGCGAAAGATGAAGTGACGATGCGAGTAGGAAATGGTTCCAAGGTTGATGAAATCGCCGTCTTCACAGTTTCACTTCAGTTACCATCAGGATTAGTGATGAACTTAAATCATTGTTATTTAGTGCATGCGTTGAGCATGAACATTATATCTGGATCTTGTTTATTGCGAGACGGTTACTCTTTTAAGTCAGAGAATAATGGTTGTTCTATTTCTATGAGTAACATCTTTTATGGTCATGCACCTAATGTGAGAGGATTGTTCATATTGAATCTTGATAGCGATACGCATATACATAACATTGAGACCAAAAGAGTTAGAGTTAACAATGATAGCGCCATATTTTTGTGGCACTGCCGCTTAGGTCATATTGGTGTAAAGCGCATGAAGAAACTCCATGCTGATGGACTTTTGGAGTCACCTGACTTTGATTCACTTGACACGTGCGAACCATGCCTCATGGGCAAGATGACTAAGACTCCGTTCTCCGAAACAATGGAGCGTGCAAGTGACTTGATGGAAATCATACATACCGATGTGTGTGGTCCGATGAGCGTGGAGGCACGCGGCGGATATCGTTATTTTCTCACCTTCACTGACGATTTAAATAGATATGGTTATGTCTACTTGATGAAGCACAAGTCTGAAACATTTGAAAAGTTCAAGCAATTTCAGAGTGAAGTTGAAAATCATCGTAACAAGAAGATCAAATTCCTATGGTCTGATCGTGGGGGTGAATATCTGAGTTTCGAGTTTGGTGCTCACTTAAGACAATGTGGAATTGTTTCACAGTTAACACCGCCTGGAACACCACAGCGTAATGGTGTGTCCGAACGTCGTAATCGTACTTTATTAGAGATGGTGCGATCTATGATGTCTCTTACCGATTTGCCGTTATCGTTTTGGGGTTATGCATTAGAAACAGCTGCATTCACTTTAAATAGGGTACCATTAAAATCCGTTGAGACGACACCATACGAACTGTGGTATGGCAAAAGCCAAAGTTGTCGTTTCTTAAAGTTTGGGGATGTGATGCTTATGTCAAAAAGCTTCAGCCTGAAAAGCTGGAACCCAAAGCGGAAAAGTGTGTCTTCATAGGTTACCCAAAAGAGACAGTTGGGTACACCTTCTATCTCAAATCCGAGGGCAAAGTGTTTGTTGCTAAAAATGGAGCTTTTCTCGAGAAGGAGTTTCTCTCGAGAGAATTGAGTGGGAGGAAGATAGAACTTGACGAGGTTGTCGAACCTCTCATCCCTCTGGATGGTGGCGCAGGGCAAGGGGAAACCTCTGTCGTTGCGACGCCGGTTGAGGAGGAAGTTAATGATGATGATCATGAAACTCCGGTTCAAGTTTCTGTCGAACCACGCAGGTCGACGAGACCACGTGCTACTCTAGAGTGGTACGGTAATCCCGTCTTGTCAATCATGTTGTTGGACAACAATGAACCTGCAAATTATGAAGAAGCAATGGTGGGCCCAGATTCCAACAAATGGCTAGAAGCCATGAAGTCCGAGATAGGATCCATGTATGAGAACAAAGTGTGGACTTTGGAGGTACTGCGTGAAGACCGCAAGGCTATTCAGAACAAATGGATCTTTAAGAGGAAGACGGACGCTGACGGCAATGTGACCGTTTATAAAGCTCGACTTGTGGCAAAGGGTTTTTCACAAGTTCAAGGAGTTGACTACGATGAGACATTCTCACCCGTAGCGATGCTTAAGTCCGTCAGAATCATGTTAGCAATAGCTGCATTTTTCGATTATGAAATCTGGCAGATGGATGTCAAAACGGCATTCCTTAACGGTTTCCTTAAGGAAGAATTGTATATGATGCAACCCGAAGGTTTTGTCGATCCTAAGAATGCTAACAAGGTGTGCAAGCTCCAGCGATCCATTTATGGACTGGTGCAAGCATCTCGGAGTTGGAACAAACGCTTTGATGAGGTGATCAAAGCATTTGGGTTTATACAAGTGGTTGGAGAATCTTGTATTTACAAGAAAGTGAGTGGGAGCTCTGTGGCGTTTCTAATATTATATGTGGATGACATATTACTGATTGGAAACAACGTAGAGTTTTTAGAGAGCATAAAGGATTACTTGAATAAAAGTTTCTCTATGAAGGACCTAGGAGAAGCTGCTTACATTCTAGGCATTAAAATCTATAGGGATAGATCAAAACGCCTGATAGGACTTTCACAAAGCACATACCTTGATATAGTTTTGAAGAGGTTCAAAATGGAACAGTCCAAGAAAGGGTTCTTGGCAGTTTTACAAGGTACGAGATTGAGTAAGACTCAGTGCCCAGCAACTGATGAAGATAGAGAGCATATGCGCTCCGTCCCCTATGCTTCAGCCATAGGTTCTGTCGTGTATGCAATGCTGTGCACTAGACCGGATGTTAGCCTGGCCATAAGTATGGCAGGTAGGTTCCAGACTAATCCAGGAGTGCATCACTGGACAGCGGTCAAGAATATCCTGAAGTACCTGAAAAGGACTAAGGAGATGTTTCTCGTGTACGGAGGTGACGAAGAGCTCGCCGTAAAAGGTTACGTCGATGCAAGCTTTGACACAGATCCGGACGACTCTAAGTCACAAACCGGATACGTATTTATTCTTAATGGGGGTGCGGTAAGCTGGTGCAGTTCCAAGCAAAGCGTCGTAGCAGATTCTACATGTCAAGCAGAGTACATGGCTGCCTCGGAGGCGGCTAAGGAGGGTGTCTGGATGAAGCAGTTCATGACGGATCTTGGAGTGGTGCCAAGCGCACTGAATCCAATAACCTTGTTCTGTGACAACACGGGTGCCATTGCCTTAGCAAAGGAACCACGGTTTCACAAGAAGACCAGACACATCAAACGACGCTTCAACCTCATCCGCGACTACGTCGAGGGAGAGGACGTAAATATATGCAAAGTGCACACGGATCTGAATGTAGCAGACCCGCTGACTAAACCTCTTCCACGGCCAAAGTATGATCAACACCAGAACTGTATGGGTGTTAGATTTATTACAATGTAATTCGCATGATGATATGAGGGCTAGATTATTGACTCTAGTGCAAGTGGGAGACTGTTGGAATTATGCCCTAGAGGCAATAATAAATATAGTTATTATTATAATTCCTGTATCAAGATAATCGTTTATTATCCATGCTATAATTGTATTGAATGAAGACTCATTTACATGTGTGGATACATAGACAAAACACCGTCCCTAGCAAGCCTCTAGTTGGCTAGCCAGTTGATCAAAGATAGTCAGTGTCTTCTGATTATGAACAAGGTGTTGTTGCTTGATAACTGGATCACGTCATTAGGAGAATCACGTGATGGACTAGACCCAAACTAATAGACGTAGCATGTTGATCGTGTCATTTTGTTGCTACTGTTTTCTGCGTGTCAAGTATTTATTCCTATGACCATGAGATCATATAACTCACTGACACCGGAGGAATGCTTTGTGTGTATCAAACGTCGCAACGTAACTGGGTGACTATAAAGATGCTCTACAGGTATCTCCGAAGGTGTTAGTTGAGTTAGTATGGATCAAGACTGGGATTTTTCACTCCGTGTGACGGAGAGGTATCTCGGGGGCCCACTCGGTAATACAACATCACACACAAGCCTTGCAAGCAATGTAACTTAATGTAAGTTGCAGGATCTTGTATTACGGAACGAGTAAAGAGACTTGCCGGTAAACGAAATTGAAATAGGTATGCGGATACTGACGATCGAATCTCGGGCAAGTAACATACCGAAGGACAAAGGGAATGACATACGGGATTATATGAATCCTTGGCACTGAGGTTCAAACGATAAGATCTTCGTAGAATATGTAGGATCCAATATGGGCATCTAGGTCCCGCTATTGGATATTGACCGAGGAGTCTCTCGGGTCATGTCTACATAGTTATCGAACCCGCAGGGTTTGCACACTTAAGGTTCGACGTTGTTTTATGCGTGTTTGAGTTATATGGTTGGTTACCGAATGTTGTTCAGAGTCCCGGATGAGATCACGGACGTCACGAGGGTTTCCGGAATGGTCCGGAAGCGAAGATTGATATATAGTATGACCTCATTTGATTACCGGAAGGTTTTCGGAGTTACCGGGAATGTACCGGGAATGACGAATGGGTTCCGGGAGTTCACCGGGGGGGCAACCCACCCCGGGGAAGCCCATAGGCCTTGAGGGTGGCACACCAGCCCTTAGTGGGCTGGTGGTACAGCCCAAAAGGGCCCTATGCGCCTAGGAAAGAAAATCAAAGAGAAAAGAAAAAAAAAGAGGAGGTGGGAAGGGAAGGAAGGACTCCCACCCACCAAACCAAGTCCAACTCGGTTTGGGGAGGGGAGCCTTCCCCCTTGGACTCGGCCGACCCCCTTGGGGCTCCTTCAGCCCCAAGGCAAGGTCCCGTCCCTCCCACCTATATATACAGAGGTTTTAGGGCTGATTTGAGACGACTTTTCCACGGCAGCCCGACCACATACCTCCACGGTTTTTCCTCTAGATCGCGTTTCTGCGGAGCTCGGGAGGAGCCCTGCTGAGACAAGGTCATCACCAACCTCCGGAGCGCCGTCACGCTGCTGGAGAACTCTTCTACCTCTCCGTCTCTCTTGCTGGATCAAGAAGGCCGAGATCATCGTCGAGCTGTACGTGTGCTGAACGCGGAGGTGCCGTCCGTTCGGTACTAGATCGTGGGACTGATCGTGGGATTGTTCGCGGGGCAGATCGAGGAACGTGAGGATGTTCCACTACATCAACCGCGTTCACTAACGCTTCTGCTGTACGATCTACAAGGGTACGTAGATCACTCATCCCCTCTCGTAGATGGACATCACCATGATAGGTCTTCGTGCGTGTAGGAAAATTTTTGTTTCCCATGCGATGTTCCCCAACATCTGGAGCCCGTTCCAGCACCCTGCCGGAGGGGGAATCCATCTCTGGTGGCCATCTTCATCATCCCAACGATCTCCATGACGAGGAGGGAATAGTTCTCCCTCGGGGCTGAGGGTATGTACCAGTAGCTATGTGTTTGATCTCTTTCTCTCGTGTTCTTGAGATGTCTTGATCTCGATGTACCATCGGCTTTGCTACTATAGTTGGATCTTATGATGTTCTTCCCCCTCTCCCTCTTGTAATGAATTGAGTTTCCCCTTTGGAGTTATCTTATCAGATTGAGTCTCTGAGAACACTTGATGTATATCTTGCACGTGTCTATCTGTTGTGATCAACTTGTGGGTTTATGACAATTGGGAACCTATGCATATGGGTTGGCACACGTGGATTCATGTGAGTACTTGATGTATGTTTTGGTGATCAACTTGCGGGTTCGTGACATTGGGAACCTATGCACAGGGGTTGGCACACGTTTGGACCCTCTGGTTGAAACTTTGGGGCACTCTTTGAAGTTCTATGTGTTGGTTGAATAGATGATTCTGAGATGTGATGCATATCATATAATCATGCCCACGGATACTTGAGGTGACAATGGAGTATCTTGGTGACATTAGGGTCTTGGTTGATATGTATCTTAAGGTGTTATTCTAGTACGAACTCTATGATGGATCGAACGGAAAGAATAGCTTCGTGTTATTTTACTACGGACTCTTGAATAGATTGATCAGAAAGAATAACTTTGTGGTGGTTTCGTACCCGACAATAACCTCTTCGTTTGTTCCCTGCTATTAGTGACTTTGGAGTGACTCTTTGTTGCATGTTGAGGGCTAGTTATATGATCCAATTATGTTATCATTGTTGAGAGAACTTCACTAGTGAAAGTATGAACCCTAGTCCTTGTTTCCACACATTGCAATATCGTTCGTGCTCACTTTTACCATTTGTTACCTTGTTGTTTTTGTAATTTCAGATTACAAAAACCTATATCTACCATCCATATTGCACTTGTATAACCATCACTTCGCCGAACTAGTGCACCTATACAACTTACCATTGTATTAGGTGTGTTGGGGACACAAGAGACTCTTTGTTATTTGGTTGCAGGGTTGCTTGAGAGAGACCATCTTCATCCTACGCCTCCCGCTGATTGATAAAACTTAGGTCACCCACTTGAGGGAAAATTGCTACTATCCTACAACCCTCTGCACTTGGAGGCCCACCAACTTCTACAAGGAGAAGGTTGCGTAGTAGACATCAAGCTCTTTTCTGGCGCCGTTGCCAGGGAGGTTAGCGCTTGAAGGTATATCTTTAGATCTTGCAATCGAATCTTTTTGTTTCTTGTTCTTTCGCTAGAAAACTACAAAAAATGGAATTGAGGATGCCTCATATGCTCCATCTTTTCAATGTCTTTCGTGAGCATGATGGGAAGGAAAATTGTGCTCAAGTGCTGAAAGAAGAATTACATAGAATGCTTGGCATAGAATATGTGAATGATGAGCATGATTGCAATGTTGTTAGCATTAATTCTATGAATACCCATGATGCTAATGATATGCAAAGCCACAAGCTTGGGGATGCTATATTTGATGAAGATGATCTTTTTAGTTCTTCCACTTTGAATGATGAAATCATTTTGATGAAAGCATGCCCCCTATCTATGATGATTATTGTGAGGATACTTATGCTTTAAATAAGAGGGATTATAAAACTTGTCATACTCTCGAGAACCCCTTTGCTAAACCTTGCTTTGTCATTGTGGACACAATTTGTAGTGCTCAAGTCTTTTACGATACTCCCACTACTATTCTTGAGAATAGATTTACTTATGTGGAGGGTAGTAATATTCCTATGCTTGTAGATCATGAAAAGAAAGCCTTAGGTGCTGGTTATATTGTTGAATTCATTCATGATGCAACTGAAAATTACTATGAGAGAGGATCATATGCTTCTACTTATTGCAATAGTATCAAGCTTCCTCTCCATATGTTGAAATTTTTGAAGCTATGCTTGTTTTGCCTTCCTATGCTAGTTGATTCTTGCTCTAATAAATTGTTTGATCACAAAATCCCTTTGCATAGGAAGTGGGTTAGACTTAAATGTGCTAGCCATTTGCTCCATGATGCTCTCGTTGTGTTTCAATCCTTACCTTTTATGTGAGCATCATTGAAACCAATGCCTAGCTAAGGGCGTTAAATGATAGCGCTTGTTGGGAGGCAACCCAATGAATAAATTCTTCTTTGCTTTTTGCTTCCTGTTTTGTTTTCTCCACACCATCATAATTCTGTTATGATTGTGTCTTTTTTGTTTCTTTTTGTGTTTGTGCCAAGCAAAACCGTTATGATTAGTCTTGGTGATGATTGTTTGATCATGCTGGAAAAAGACAGAAACTTTCTGCTCACGAAAAGAATTTTAATTTTTATTCTGTAAGAGATTTTGAGTTGATTATTTTTGTTGCTGATTTATATGCAATTTCTTCAGACTGTAGTAATTTTTCAGATTTTGTGAAGTAACAGAAGTATACGAAGTATACAGATTGCTACAGACTGGTCTGCTGTTAACAGATTCTGTTTTTGTTGAGTTGGTTCTTATTTTGATGAAACTATGGATAGTATCGGAGGGTATTAGCCATGGAAGATTGAAAATAAAGTAACCCAACATCAGCATAAGTAGAATTTAACTTTGCTTCAGTACCTAAGGAAGTGGTGGTTTGCTTTCTCATACTAATGTTATCACGAGTTTCTGTTTAAGTTTTGTGTTGTGAACTTTTCAAGTTTTGGGTGAAGTTCTTATGGACAAAGAGATAAAGAGTGGCAAGAGCTCAAGCTTGGGGATGCCCAAGGCACCCCAAGAGATTCAAGGATGCCGTAAAAGCCTAAGCTTGGGGATGCCCCGGGAAGGCATCCCCTCTCTCGTCTTCAATCCATCGGTAACGTTACTTGGGGCTATATTTTTATTCACCACATGATATGTGTTCTTCTTGGAGTGTCTTGTATCGTAGGAGTCTTTTATTTTGGTTGTGTCACAATCTTACTTGTTGCACACCTAGAGAGAGAGACATGCACTCACCGTGATTTTGTCGAGCTTCACTTATATCCTTTGAGTTAGGCAATTCAGCTCACATGTGTTTCACTTATATCTTTAGAGCTAGTTGATTTTGCTCTATGTGCTTCACTTATATCTTTTAGAGCACAGCGGTGCGTGGCTTGGTAGTTGGCTTTTGCATTGAAAGCAGTCCCAAAAGTGGTAGTTATCCAAAGGGTTACGAGAACTTCCATCTTCATGTGCATTGAGTAGAAAGAGAAGCTTGATTCCTCTCAATTAGTTTTGAGATGTGGTTGTGGTAATATTTAAGTTATGTTAGTATGGTGTTGTGAATCTAGAGATAGTTGTGTTGAAGTTAGTGATTCCCGTAGCATGCACGTACGGTGAACCGCTATGTGATGAAGTTTGAGCATGATTAGTTTATTGATTGTCATCCTCTGTGTAGCGGTCGGGATCGCGCGATGGTTTATACCTACCAACCCTTCCCCTAGGAGTATGCGTTGAATGCTTTGTTTCGATTACTAATAAAAATTTTGCAACTAGTATATGAGTTCTTCTTGACTAATGTTGATTCCATGGTTTATATGCACTTTCACCTTCCACTATCACTATCTTCTTAGTGTCGTGCAACTTTCGCCGGTGCACAAAACCCACCATTAGCCTCCCTCAAAACAGCCACCATACCTACCTACTATGGCTTTTTCAAAGTCATTCCGAGATATATTGCCATGCAACTACCACCATGACATGTGCCACCACGTCTACATTGCCACTGCATGATCGTAAGATAGCTAGCATGATGTTTCCATTAATGTCTATGCCATGCTAGATCATTGTCACGGTACACTACCGAAGGCATTTCAGATAGAGTCATCATTGCTCTAAGTTTTGAGTTGAAAGTGTGATGATCATCATTGATGGAGCATTGTCCCTTGTGAGGAAATAAAAGAGGCCAAAGATGCCCACCAAAAAAAAGAGCCCAAAGAGCCCACTAAAAAATATAAAAAAAATGAGAGAAAAAGAGAGAAGGGACAATGCTACCACTTTTCCACACTTGTGCATATTAAGCACCATGATCTTCATGATTGAGAGTCACTCGTTTTGGCACCACCATATAGCTAGTGGGAAATTTTCATTATATAACTTGGCTTGTATATTCCAATGATAGGCTTCCTCAAAATTGCCTTAGGTCTTCGTGAGCAAGCAAGTTGGATGCACACCCACTAGTTTTCTTTAAGAGCTTTCACATACTTCTAGCTCTAGTGCATCATTTGTATGGCAATCCCTACTCATTCACGTTGATATCTATTGATGAGCATCTCCATAGCTCATTGATATGCCTAGTCAATGTGACCATCTTCTCCTTGTTTGCCTTGCAACCTCCACCACACTCCACACCACTTATAGTGCTAGAACCATGGCTCACGCTCATGTATTGCATGAGAGTCAAAAAAGTTTGAGAAAGTAAAGGTGTGAAAACAATTACTTGGCCAATACCGGGGTTGTGCATAATTTAAATTTGTTGTGCAAGGATGATAGAGCATAGCCAGACTATATGCTTTTGTAGGGATAACTTTCTTTTGGCCTTGTTATTTTGGAAGTTCATGATTACCTTGCTAGTTTGCTTGAATTATTATTGTTTCCACGTCAATAAAAAACTATTGTCTTGAATCTAATGGATCTGAACATTCATGTCACATAAGATGAGTTACAAAGGACATCTATGCTAGGTAGCATGAAAGCATCAAAAATTCATTCTTTATCACTTCCCTACTCGAGGACGAGCAGGAGTTAAGCTTGGGGATGCTTGATACGTCTCCAACGTATCTATAATTTTTTATGGTTCCACGCTATTATCTTGTCAACTTTGGATGTTTTATATGCATGAATATGCTATTTTATATATTTTTTGGGACTAACCTATTAACTCAGTGCCAAGTGCCAGTTTCTGTTTTTTCGTGTTTTTGGCCCATTTTCAGACGGAGTCCAAATGGAATGAAACTTTACGATGATTTTTTTTGGACCAAAAGAGACCCCCGAAGCTTTGGAAGAAGGCCAGAAGAGCCACGAGGGATTCACAAGCCCTGACGCCGCCACCACCCCCCTAGGTGGCGCAGGGCAGGCTTGTGACCTCCTCGTGGGCCCAACCGACGTAATTCCACCGCCATAAATTCCTATAAATTCAGAAACCTCAAAAAAGAAACATAGATCGTGAGTTCCACCGCCGCAAGCCTCTGTAGCCACCAAAAACCAATCTGGAGCCCATTCCAGCACCCTGCCGGAGGGGGAATCCATCTCCGGTGGCCATCTGCATCATCCCGACGATCTCCATGACGAGGAGGGAGTAGTTCTCCCTCGGGGCTGAGGGTATGTACCAGTAGCTATGTGTTTGATCTCTCTCTCTCTCTCGTGTTCTTGAGATGTCTTGATCTCGATGTACCATGGGCTTTGCTACTATAGTTGGATCTTATGATGTTCTTCCCCCTCTCCCTCTTGTAATGAATTGAGTTTCCCCTTTGGAGTTATCTTATCGGATTGAGTCTTTGAGAACACTAGATGTATGTCTTGCACGTGTCTATCTGCTGTGATCAACTTGCGGGTTCGTGACATTGGGAACCTATGCACAGGGGTTGGCACATGTTTGGACTCTATGGTAGAAACTTTGGGGCACTCTTTGAAGTTCTATGTGTTGGTTGAATAGATGATTCTGAGATTATGTGATGCATATCGTATAATCATGCCCATGGATACTTGAGGTAACAATGGAGTATCTAGGTGACATTAGGGTCTTGGTTGATATGTATCTTAAGGTGTTATTCTAGTACGAACTCTATGATGGATCGAACGGAAAGAATAGCTTCGTGTTATTTTACTACGGACTCTTGAATAGATCGATCAAAAAGAATAACTTTGTGGTGGTTTCGTACCTGACAATAATCTCTTCGTTTGTTCCCTGCTATTAGTGACTTTGGAGTGACTCTTTGTTGCATGTTGAGGGCTAGTTATATGATCCAGTTATGTTATCATTGTTAAGAGAACTTCACTAGTGAAAGTATGAACCCTAGGCCTTGTTTCCACACATTGCAATACCGTTTGTGCTCACTTTTACCATTTGTTACCTTGCTGTTTTTGTAATTTCAGATTACAAAAACCTATATCCACCATCCATATTGCACTTGTATCACCATCTCTTCGCCGAACTAGTGCACATATACAACTTACCATTGTATTAGGTGTGTTGGGGACACAAGAGGCTCTTTGTTATTTGGTTGCAGGGTCGCTTGAGAGAGACCATCTTCATCCTACGCCTCCCGCGGATTGATAAACCTTAGGTCACCCACTTGAGGGAAAATTGCTACTGTCCTACAACCCTCTGCACTTGGAGGCCCAACAACGTCTACAAGGAGAAGGTTGCGTAGTAGACATCAACATCCAGGTCCCACTATTGGATATTGACCAAGGAGTGCCTCGGGGATGTCTACATAGTTCTCGAACCCGCAGGGTCTGCACACTTAAGGTTCGATGATGTTTTAGTATAGTTGAGTCATATGTGTGGTTACCGAATGTTGTTCAGAGTCTCGGATGAGATCATGGACGTCAAGAGGGTTTCCGGAATGGTCCGGAAACGAAGATTTATATATAGGATGGTTTCATTTGGTTACCGGAAAGTTTCAGGCAATTCCGGAAGTGTACGAGGAGTGACGAATGGGTTCCGGGTGTTCACCGTGAGGGGCCCACCCACCCAGGAGTGAGCCCAAGGCACTAGGGTGGCGCCAGAAGTCCTTAGTGGGCTGGTGGAGTCAGCCCAAGGAGCCCATGGCGCCACATAAAGAAAATACCAAAAGAAAAGAAAAAGAAAAAGGAAAGAGGGAGGTGGGAAGGAAGAGGAGGACTCCTCCTTCCCAAACCGAATTGGAGGAGGGGTCCTCCTCCTCCTAGCGCCGACGCACCCTTGAGGGCCTTGTCCCTCAAGTCTAGACCCTCCCCCTCCCTCCTATATATAGTGGAGGTTTAGGGCTTTTTGAGACACAACTTTGCCACGTGCAACTCTAGCCTAAACCTCACAGTTTCACCTCTAGATCGGATTTCTGCGGAGCTCTGGCGGAGCCCCGCAGGAGTAGATCATCACCACCACCGGAGCACCGTCACGCTGCCGAAGAACTCATCTACTTCTTCGTCTTGCTTGCTGGATCAACAAGGCCGAGATCATCGTCGAGTTGTACGTGTGCTCAACGTGGAGGTGCCGTCTGTTCGGCACTAGATCAGAACGGGTCGTGGGACGGATCGCGGGACGGTTCGTGGGACGGTTCAAGGGACGTGAAGATGTTCCACTACATCAACCACGTTTCTTAACGCTTCCTGCTGTGCGATCTACAAGGGTACGTAGATCCAAATCTCCACTCATAGATGGACATCACCATGATAGGTTTGCGTGTGCGTAGGATTTTTTTCCCATGCAACATTCCCCAACAGTGACACTTACCATTTGTATATTTTAAATGGAGTACACTATATTATACAGAATCTTGATGTGCATATGGTTTTTATATCACACTGAATCTTTATGCTACATTGTCGGAGTAAGATTTTTTAGTGAATGTAAGAACCAATATTGGATGAATACATTTTGAGTGACGGTCCTGATATGTAAGCATCAGCCCTCTCCTCCCTCAAAACATTTCCACAAACGGACATTTCCTCGATTAGCTTGTGCGCGTGTTGGAACATAGGCTGCTTGTCCATGGCTCCCAACTATATGTGTGGTTGATGCTCGCGGGTCATTGTTGGCACGGGTGGTGGGCTTCAGCGGGCTGATGACACGCCCTCGCACAGCTCCACCATGCCTATTATGTCCTTGAGCACCGATCTACCCTTCCGTGCATGTGAGTGCATCCAGAGCTGTCGGCCATGGTCACTGCCCCGATCGTCATGGCGTCATAGCTCTTGCTCGATGTGCACCCCTGATACGACTCCAGCGTACCTATAATTTTTTATTGTTCCATGCTATTATATTATCAGTCTTGAATTCTTTATATGAATCTATATGTTGTTTTATATCATTTTTGTGAACTAACCTATTAACACAATGCCTAGTGCCAGTTGTCGTTTTCTCCGTGTTTTTGGCTTTTTAGGAAACCGGTACCAAACGGAGTCCAAACGCTACGAAACTTCTTGATGATTTTCTTCAGACCAAAATAAGACCTGGAAGCTTTGGAGGGAGTCTAGATGGTGCACGAGAGGACCGCAAGGAAACAGAGCGCGCTCAGGGGGGTAGGCTCGCCCTCTTGCCTTGTGGGTCCGTCGTGGCTCCGTGTGACCTAATTGCACCCCTATAAATTCTCAAATATTTGGAAAATATAAAAGATCCACCCAGAAAACTTTTTTTCGCTGTTGCAAGTCTCTGTTTTGATGGGAGGCCATCTAGGGACCTTTTTCTGTGCCCTGTCGGTGGGGGAATCGATCACGGAGGTCATCAACATCAACCTTGCTACCTCCATGATGTTGTGTGAGTAGTCCAGCACACACCTATGGGTCGATAGCTAGTACCTAGATGGCTTATTCTCTCTCTTTGATCTTCAATACAAAGTTCACTGCGATTCCCATGGTGATCTATTTGATTTAATATTTTTTGTGGTGTGTTTGTTGGGATCCAATGAATTGTGGGTTTATGATCACATTATTCATGAATACTAATAGAGTCTTCTCTGAATTCTTTTACGCAAGATTATTATAGCTTCGTATTTCTCTTCGATCCATTGGTTTGATTTGGCCAACTATATATATTTATCTTCAGTGGGAGTGGTGCATTATGATGGGTTCAATCTTGCGGTGCCCAATCCAAGTGAAAGAAAGGGGCATGACACGTATTTGTATTGCTGCCATTAAGGTTTAAACGATTGGGCTTATTCAGATTGCTTGAGTTTACTTTTTCTACATCATATCACCTTGTCCCAAGAATTATTTTGTTTCATACTTAATACTCTAGATGCATGTGGGATAGCGGTCGATGAGTTGAGAAATGGTAGTAGATGGAGGTAGGAGTCGGTCTACTATTTTAGTCCTTGTAAGTAACGGTTTCAAGGGGCTTGACAACCCTCTTGCTCGCGTTATGTGCAAGTGTTTCGTTTTGTGTGTGGAGGTGCTGCTAAAGAACTTTGCTTAATACTCCTATTGGTTCGATAACCTTGGTTCTCACTGAAGGAAATACTTATCTCTACTATGCTGCATCTCCTCTGTTCTGCGGGGAAAATGTAACAACTCGGAATTGACGCTCCAGAAGATTCCCCTTATAGTACATTATTGCTATGTGTTTGATTTGGTTGTCGCATTCATCATTGTATCATGTGCATCCTCTGCATTGCATGGGCACTCCTTTGTCGTCATTTTTTCAAAAGAAAACTTGCAACCGTTATTAGTTTCCCATTCTCTCCATTTTTTTGCCGTTGACCATTTCGGGACCAACCACACACGCACGCGCCCGCGGCATTGTTAAAATATTGTTTTTAAAAGTGTGTATAAAACCTTCTCGAATTGGGTTGAAAGTTGTAGTGCGGTCTTATTTATTGTAGGTAGGTCTTTTGCCAAATTTCGTCGCAATCGGAGGTCGTTTGGTACACCAATGGACAACCGTAGATGTGCAGTCATCCGTTTAATTCCCGAATGTTTTCGGTTTTTAAAAACATGTGCTGGGCCACACAACCCCCACGATTGGAGCCATCGGATTGCGATCGGAGGCTCCAAATTTGTCACCAAAACCCTCTAACCCTAGACCTTCCATATATATACATCCTCCCCATGCCAAATTTGGATATCGCCCTCTCCCACATCAGGATCCACACCATCCCAATAGCCAGCCGCCACCTGCTCACCCCTCTCTCCCACCTCCCTCAACCACCGGACTGCCTCAGCCAAAGCAGGCCCGCATGAGCCCACCCAGGCCCGAGGGAAGCCGCCGCCGCTCGTGCCAGCTCTGCCCCGCGCGTCAGTAGTTCTGCTGTCCCGAGCCATCGCCTCCGCACGCCCTCCAGCGACCCGCCAGCTCTCCGGCCTCTGGAGCACCGCCGTCGGCGACCACCCGGTCGAGCCCCCTCGCCCCTACCTTCTCCTCCCTCCTCTAGCTCTCTCTCTCTCACTCACTCACTCACTCTCTCTGATCTCTCTTCCTCTCTCTCCTCGTAGACGAGCCCTCCATGGAACTGCTGCAACAGCCAACCACCGGACAACTGCTGCGGCAATAAAAGTCCTTCCCCAGCAACGGCGCCAGAAGTCCTTCTGCTACTTCTCAAACAACAGTGCTAGAAATTGACATGTTAACGGACATTGGGCTTGCGTTGGTTTTTCCCTTGAAGAGGAAAGGGTGATGCAGCACATGAGCAGTAAGTATTTCCCTCAGTTTGAGAACCAAGGTATCGATCCAGAAGGAGGGTCTCGTCAAGTCCAGAGTACGTGCGCAAACACAAACAAGCTTGCACCCAACGCTTCAAAGGGGTTGTCAATCCCTTCAAGATTGTTTGCAAAGTGAGATCTGAAGGCAGAAAGTGCAACGAAGTAAAAAGTGTAAGGCTGAAAATATGGTGTGGAGTAGACCCTGGGGGCCATAGTGTTCACTAGAGGCTTCTCTTAAAATAGCAAGTATTACGGTGGGTGAACAAATTACTGTCGAGCAATTGATAGAACCACGCAAAGTCATGACGATGTCTAAGGCAATGGTCTAGCATATAGGCATCACGTCCGAGACAAGTAGACCGATACTTTCTGCATCTACTACTATTACTCCACACATCGACCGCTATCCATCATGCATCTAGTGTATTGAGTTCATGACGAACAGAGTAACGCTTTAAGCAAGATGACATGATGTAGAGGGATAATCTCAAACCAATGATGAAAACCCCATCTTTTTACCCTTGATGGCAACAACATGATACGTGCCTCGCTACCCCTTCTGTCACTGGGTGAGGTCACCACACGGTATGAACCCAAAACCAAGCACTTCTCCCATTGCAAGAATCATAGATCTAGTTGGCCAAACAAAACCCACAACTCGAAGAGAATTACAAGGATATGAAATCATGCATAAGAGAGATCAGAAGAAACTCAAATAAGATTCATAGATAATCTGATTATAAATCAACAATTCATCGGGTCTCGGCAAACACACCGCAAAAGAAGATTACATCGGATAGATCTCCATGAAGATCATGGAGAACTTTGTATTGAAGATCCAAGAGAGAGAAGAAGCCATCTAGTTACTAGCTATGGACCCGTAGGTCTATGGTGAACTACTCACGCATCATCGGAGAGGTCATGGTGTTGATGGAGAAGCCTTCCGTGTCCGAACCTCCGGCAGGGCACCAGGACGTGCCCCAGATGGGATCTTGCGGAGACAGAAGCTTGCGTCAGCGGAAAAGTGATTGCGATCGTCCTCTGATTTTTTGGGAATTTATAGGCGCAAGATCTAGGTCAGGGGACCTCCAGGGGGCCCACAAGCCTGCATGCCCCCCTGGCCGCGGGGTGGGGGCTTGTGGGGCCCCAAGGGCTCTTCTGGCTTGGCTCCCAAGTCCGCCGATCTCCTTCCGTTCCAGAAAAAAATCTTTTCGGGGATTTCTTCCGTTTGGACTCCGTTTCAAAATCTCCTTTGAAAGGGGTAAAAAACATGGAAAAAACAGGAACTCGCACTTGGCACTAAATTAATAAGTTAGTCCCAGAAAATAAATAAAAGGCATGCAAAACATCCAAAGTTTGACCAGATAATAGCATGAAACCATCAAAAATTATAGATACGTTGGAGACGTATCAAGCATCCCCAAGCTTAACTCCTGCTCGTCCTCGAGTAGGGAAATGAAAAAGAATGAATTTTTTATGTGGAATGCTACCTAGCATAGTTGTCCTTTGCAACTTCTTTCATGTGGCATGAATGTTCAGATCCGTAAGATTCAAAATAATAGTTTGCTATTGACATGAAAACAATAATACTTCAAGCAAACTAGCAAAGTAATCATGAACTTTCAAAATAACAAGGCCAAAGAAAGTTATCCCTACAAAATCATATAGTCTCGCTATGCTCCATCATCCTCACACAACTAATGTAAATCATGCACAACCCCGGAATTGGCCAAGTGATTGTTTTCGCACTCTTACTTTCTCAAACTTTTTATAACTATCACGCAATACATGAGCGCGAGCCATGGATATAGCACTATAGGTGGAATAGAGTGTGGTGGTGGTTGTGAGACAAAAAGGAGGAGATGGTCACACTGACTCGGCGTATCAATAGGCTATGGAGATGCCCATTAATAGATATCAATGTGAATGAGTAGGGATTGCCATACAAGAGATGCACTAGAGCTATAAGTATGTGAAAGCTTAAGAGGAAAACTAGTGGGTGTGCATCCAACTTGCTTGCTCACGAAGACCTAGGGCAATTTTGAGGAAGCCCACCATTGGAATATACAAGCCAAGTTATATAATGAAGATTCCCACTTGTGTATGGTAGTGACAAAGCAAGAAGCTCTCAATCATGAAGAACATGGTGCTAACATGAAGCACAAGTGTGGAAAAAGATAGTAGCATTGTCCCTTCTCTCTTTTCTCTCATTTTTTTTATTTGGGCTCTTAGGGCTCTTTTTTTCTCTTTTTTTAGTTTTTGGGCTCTTTGGCCTCTTTTTTTTATTTCCTCACATGGGACAATGCTCTAATTATGATGATCATCACACTTTTTAGTTACTCAAAGATCAAAGATCACAATGATGATGACTCCATAGGAAATGCCTCCGGCAGTGTACCGGGATGTGTAACAATCTAGTATGATCATGCAATGGCAATATGAGAGTGACGACACAAGTCATGAGACGGAACGGTGGGAGTTGCATGGCAATATGTCTCGGAATGGCTATGAAAATGCCATAGTAGGTAGGTATGGTGGCTGTTTTGAGGAAGGAATTTGGTGGGTTTGTGCACCGGCGAGAATTGCGCGGTGCTAGAGAGGCTAGCAATGGTGGACGGTGAAAGTGCATCTATACCATGGACTCAACATTAGTCATAAAGAACTCACATACTTGTTGCAAAAGTTTTTATTAGTAATCGAAACAAAGTGCTAAACGCATACTCCGAGGGGAAGGGTTGGTAGGTGTAAACTATCGCGCGATCCCGACCTCAACACAAAGGATGACAATCAATAGATCAATTATGCTCCGACTTCCTAACATAGCGGTTCACCATACGTGCATGCTACGGGAATCACTAACTCCAACACAAGTATCTCTAGATTCACAACACCCTACTAACATAACTCTCAATATTACCGAATCCACGTCTCAAAACTAATTGAGAGGAATCGAAACTTTTATTTCTACTCAATGCACATTAAGATGGAGGTTTTTGCATCCTCTTTGGGTACCTAGCACATGGGACTACTTTCATAGCGTAAGCCAACTACCAAATCACGCACCGCCGTGCTCTAAAGATATAAGTGAAGCACAAGAGCAAAAGTATCTAGCTCAAAAGATATAAGTGAAGCACAAGAGCAAAAGTATCTAGCTCAAAATATATAAGTTAAGCACAAGAGCAAAAGTATCTAGCTCAAAAGATATAAGTGAAGCACAAGAGCAAAAGTATCTAGCTCAAAAGATATAAGTGAAGCACAATGAGCATTCTAGCAAAATCACGATGAGTGCATGTCTCTCTCTCAAAAAGGTGTGATGCAAGGATGATTTTGACACAACAAAAAGAAAAGACTCCTAAGATACAAGACGTTCCAAGCAAAACACATATCATGTGGTGAATAAAAATATAGCTCCAAGTAATGTTACCGATGGATTGAAGACGAAAGAGGGGATGCCTTCCCGGGGCATCCCCAAGCTTAGGCTTTTTGGTGTCCTTGAATTTGGCTTGGGGGGCCTTGGGCATCCCCAGGCTTGAGCTCTTTCCACTCCTTATCTCTTTGTCCATGAGAACGTCACCCAAAACTTGAAAACTTCTTTTGGTACTGTAGCAAACTTCAATTCCATCTATATTGATGATGGGCTACTGTATTCTCACTTTCCCATGTCTATTACCCCCCGATACTAAACATAGTTTCATCAAAACAAGCAACCAACTCAACAAAAACACAATCTGTCAAAAACAGACCAGTCTGTAGCAATCTGTATACTTCGTATACTTCTGGTACCTCAAACAATCTGACAAATTACAACGGTCTGGGGAAAAAGCATATAAATCAGCAGAAAAAAGAATCAACTCAAAATCTCTTTCTGAATAAAAATGAAAAATCATCTCGTCAGCGAAAAGTTTCTGTCTTTTTCCAGCAGGATCAAACAACCATTACCAAGACTAGTCATAAAGGTTTTGCTTGGCTCAAACACAAAAAGAAACACAAAAAACACAATCACAACAGAATTGTGAACGTTTGGATGCAACAAAACATAAAGAAAAAGATAAATTCATTGGGTTGCCTCCCAACAAACGCTATTGTTTAACGCCCTTAGCTAGGCATAGAAGCGATAGAATCACGTATCGTCGTCTTTGGTGCTCAAACCATAAGTATCCCTTATCATGGATTCATAAGGCAATCTTATTTTCTTTCTAGGAAAGTGTTCCATGCCCTTCCTTAAAGGAAATTGAAATTTAATATTCCCTTCCTTCATATCGATGATAGCACCGATAGTCCTTAGGAAAGGTCTACCAAGAATAGTAGGGCATGTAGGATTGCAATCAATGTCAAGCACAATGAAATCCACAGGTACATAGTTCCTATTTGCAATAATAACAACACCATTGATCCTTCCCATGGGTTTCTTGATAGTAGAATCGGCAAGATGCAAATTAATAGAACACTCTTCAATCTCATTAAAACCCATAATATCACATAAAGACTTTGGAATCGCAGAAACACTAGCACCCACATCACACAAAGCATTGCACTCATAGTTTTTGATTTTGATTTTGATGGTAGGTCCCCACTCATCATGAAGCTTTCTAGGGATAGAGACTTCCAATTCAAGTTTCTCTTCAAGAGCTTTTATCATAGCTTCGACGATATGATCGGTAAAGGCTTTGTTTTGGCTATAAGCGTGTGGAGAGTTCAACATGGATTGCATCAAAGAAATGCATTCAATCAAGGAGCAACTATCATAATTGAATTCCTTGAAATCCACGGTAGTAATTTCATTACTACTCAAAGTTTTAACGTCTTCTACTCCACTTTTAATGGTTTTAGCATCAAGGTAGGTGGACTCCGAATCATTGGGGCACTTTTCAACCAAAGTGGATTCATATCCAGCCCCATAATCATTAGGTTTGACACAAGAAAACAAAGATTCAATGGGAGTCACACCAAGCACTTTAAGATCTTCGTGATTCTCATCACGAGAACACGCCTTTTTGAGCCATTCATGTCTAGCACGAATTTGGGCGGTTCTTTCTTGGCTCTCAATCATGGAAACACGCATAGCTTTCATAGTTTCATCCATTTTGATTTTGGAAGGAGCACATCTAACTTTCAAAGCATCAACATCACAAGAAATCCTATCAACACTCTTAGCCAAATCGTCAATTTTGAGTAGTTTTTCCTCTATGGACGCATTGAAAATCTTTTGAGAGTTGATGAACTCTTTGATATTACTCTCTAGATCAAAGGGTAATCTATCGTAATTTACATGGCTATTGTTGTAGGAGTTGCCAAAGTTATTAGAGGAGTTACTAGGAAAAGGCCTAGGAACATAGTTTCCTCTAAAAGCGTTGTTGTTGCCAAAGTTGTTCCTACCAACAAAATTAACGTCCAAGCTAGCGTTGCTACTCTCAATCAAAGAAGACAAAGGCAAATAATTAGGATCCAAAGGAGCACTTCTACTAGCAACCAAATTCATTAACTCATTCATCTTAGCACTCAACGAGTTAATTTCTTCTATAGCGTGTACCTTCTTATTAGTAGGTGACCTTTCAGTGTGCCACTGAGAGTAATTCGTCATGATGTTGTCTAAGAGCTTTGTGTCTTCTCCTAACGTGATTTCCATGAACGTTCCACCTGAGGCAGAGTCCAAGATATTTCTAGAAGTGAAATTCAAGCCAGCGTAAAAGATTTGAATAATCATCCAAAGGCTCAAGCCATGAGCGGGACAATTTCTAATCATTAATTTCATTCTCTCCCAAGCTTGTGCAACATGGTCATGATCAAGTTGCTTGAAATTCATGATATCATTACGGAGAGAGTTGATCTTAGCCGGTGGAAAATACTTGGATATATAAGCATCTTTGCACTTATCCCAAGAATCGATACTATTTTTGGGCAAAGAAGAAAACCAAGTTTTTGCGCGATCTCGCAACGAGAAAAGAAAAGGCTTCAATTTAATCACGTCATTGTCCACATATCTTTTCTTTTGCATATCGCAAAGCTCAATGAAGGTATTGAGATGGGATGCGGCATCTTCACTAGGAAGGCCAGAGAATTGCTCTTTCATAACAAGATTCAACAAAGCGGCATTGATTTCGTATGACTCCGCACTAGTGGCGGGAGCAATCGGAGTACTAATAAAATCATTATTAGTAGTATTCGAGAAGTCACAAAGCTTGGTGTTTTTGTTCATCGTGACTTCATCAAGCAAGCAATCACACGAGCAAAAAGCGAGCGAGAAAAAGGGCGAACGAAAAAGGCAAATTGGTGAAGGGAGAGGAAAACGAGAGGCAACTCGCAAACAAAGTAAATGCAAGAGATGAGTTTGTGACACTTACTTGGATGAGTTTTTGACTTGATCTTCCTCCCTGGCAACGACATCAGAAATTCTTCTGCTACGGCAATAAAAGTCCTTCCCCGGCAACGGCGCCAGAAATCCTTCTGCTACTTCTCAAACAACAGCGCTAGAAATTGACACGTTGACGGACATTGGGCTTGCGTTGGTTTTTCCCTTGAAGAGGAAAGGGTGATGCAGCATAGGAGCACTAAGAATTTCCCTCAATTTGAGAACCAAGGTATCGATCCAGATATGCCAAAGCTATTTACCCTTCATAAGGACCCTTTTCATAAAATCCAATCCGACTAGAGTGGGAGAGACAGACACCCGCTAGCCACCTTTATGCATGGTGTGCATGTCTGTCGGTGGAACCAGTCTCACGTAAGCCTACATGTAATGTCGGTCCGGGCCGCTTCATCCCACAATACAGCCGGAAAAGAATAATACTAGCAGCGTCAAGCAATTGACAAATCATCGCCCACAACCTTTTGTGTTCTACTCGTGCATAGAATCTACGCATAGAAAACCTGGCTCGGATGCCACTGTTGGGTAACGTAGCATAAATTCAAAAACTTTCCTACGTATGTTCAGATCTTCCTATGGAGAGACCAGCAACGAGAGAGGGATGAGTGCATCTTAATACCTTTGAAGATCGCTAAGCGGAAGCTTTACTAGAACGTGGTTGATGGAGTCGTACTCGCGGCGATTCAGATCGCGGTGTGATTCCGATCTAGTGTCGAACTACGGCACCTCCGCGTTCAACACACGTGCAGCCCGGTGACGTCTCCCGCACCTTGATCCAGCAAGGAGGAGGGAGAGGTTGGATAAGATCTCCAGCAGCACGACGGCGTGGTGTCGATGGAGAGACGAGGTCTCCCTGCAGGGCTTCGCCAAGCACAGGCAGAGAGGAGGAGAAAGAAGAGCAGGGCTGCGCCGAGGGAGAGGGAAAATTGTGTCTTCAAAAGCCCAAAAGTGCCCACTATATATAGGAGGAGGGGAGGGAGGTGCCACCCCTAGGGTTCCCACCCTAGGTGGTGCGCAGCCCCCCGGATGGGAGGTGCGGCGGCCAAGGCAAGGGGGAGAGGTGGCGCACCCCTAGGTGGGCCTTAGGCCCACCTGCGCCTAGGGTTTCCCCCCCTCTCCACCTCCTGCGCCTTGGGCTGAGTGTGGGGGGCGCACCAGCCCACCTAGGGGCTGGTTCCCTCCTGCACTTGGCCCATCTAGCCTCCCGGGGTCGTTGCCCCCTTCCGGTGGACCCCCGAGGCCACCTCTGGTGGTCCCGGTACGTTACCAGTGACGCCCGAAACACTTCCGGTGTCCGAAACCATCCGTCCTATATATCAATATTTACCTCCGGACCATTCCGGAGCTCCTCGTGATGTCCGGGATCTCATCCGGGACTCCGAACAACTTTCTATAACCTCGTATAACAATTCCCTATAACCCTAGTGTCATCGAACCTTAAGTGTGTAGACCCTACGGGTTCGGGAGACAGGCAGACATGACCGTGACACCTCTCCGGCCAATAACCATCAGCGGGGTCTGGATACCCATGGTGGCTCCCACTTTCTCCACGATGATCTCATCAGATGAACCACGATGTCAAGGATTCAATCAATCCCGTATACAATTCCCTTTGTCTGTCGGTATGGAACTTGCCGGAGATTCGATCGTCGATATACCTATACCGTGTTCAATCTCGTTACTGGTAAGTCTCTTTACTCGTTCCATAGCACGTCATCGTGTGACTAACTCCTTAGTCACATTGATCTCATGATGATGTTCTACCGAGTGGGCCCAGAGATTCCTCTCCGTCACGCGGAGTGACAAATCCCGATCTCGATTCGTACCAACCCAACAAACACTTTCAGAGGTACCCGAAGTGCACCCTTATAGTCACCCAGTTACGTTGTGACGTTTGATACACCCAAAGCACTCCTACGGCATCCGGGAGTTGCACAATCTCACGGTCAAAGGAAAAGACACTTGACATTAGAAAAGCTTTAGCATACGAACAATACGATCTAGTGCTACGCTTAGGATTGGGTCTTGTCCATCACATCATTCTCCCAATGATGTGATCCCGTTATCAATGACATCTAATGCCCATGACCAGGAAACCATGATCATCTATTGACTAACGAGCTAGCCAACTAGAGGCTTGCTAGGGACACATTGTGATCTATTTATTCACACATGTATTACTGTTTCCTGTTAATACAATTATAGCATGAACAATAGACGATTATCATGAACAAGGAAATATGATAATAACCATTTTATTATTGCCTCTAGGGCATATTTCCAATAGTCTCCCACTTGCACTAGAGTCAATAATCTAGTTACATTGTGATGTATCGAACACCCATAGCATTATGGTGTTGATCATGTTTTGCTCGTGGAAGAGGTTTAGTCAACGGGTCTGCAACATTCAGATTCGTGTGTACTTTACAAATCTCTATTACTCCACTCTGGACATGGTCCTGGATGGAGTTGTAGCGGCGTTTGATGTGCTTCGTCTTCCGGTGAAACCTGGGCTCCTTGGCTATGGCAATGGCCCAGTGTTATCACAGAAGAGTGTCATTGGACCCGACGCGCTTGGAACCACTCCAAGGTCGGTGATGAGCTCCTTCATCCAAATTCCTTCATGAGCCGCTTCTGAAGCAGCTATGTACTCCGCTTCACATGTAGATGCTGCCACGATTTCTTGCTTGCTGCTGCACCAGCTCACTGCCCCACCATTCAAAACATATACGTATCCGGTCTGTGACTTAGAGTCATCCGGATCTATGTCGAAGATAGCGTCGACGTAACCCTTTACGACAAGCTCTTCGTCACCTCCATAAACGAGAAACATTTCCTTAGTCCTTTTCAGGCACTTAAGGATATTCTTAACCGTTGTCCAGTGTTCCATACCGAGATCACTTTGGTACCTCCCTACCAAACTTATGGCAAGGTTTATATCAGGTCTGGTACACAGCATGGCATACATAAGAGAGCCTACGACTAAAGCGTAGGGGACAGAACTCATCTTCTCTCTATCTGCTGCCGTGGTCGGTGACTGAGTCTTACTCAATCTCATACCTTGCAAAACTGGCAAGAACCCTTTCTTTGAGTTTTCCATATTGAACTTCATCAATATCTTGTCAAGGTATGTACTTTGCGAAAGACCTATGAGGCGTCTCAATCTATCTCTATAGATCTTGATGCCTAATATGTATGCAGCTTCTCCAAGGTCCTTCATTGAAAAACTCTTGTCCAAATAGGCCTTTATGCTCTCCAACATCTCTATATTATTCCCCATCAATAATATGTCATCCACATACAGTATGAGGAAAGCTACAGAGCTCCCACTCACTTTCTTGTACAGACAGGCTTCTCCGTAAACTTGTATGAACCCAAACGCTTTAATCACCTCATTAAAGCGAATGTTCCAACTCCGAGATGCTTGCACCAGCCCATAGATGGAGCGCTGGAGCTTGCACACTTTGTTAGCACCCTTAGGGTCGACAAAACCTTCTGGTTGCATCATATACAACTCTTCCTTAAGGTTCCCGTTAAGGAACGCTGTTTTGACGTCCATTTGCCAAATTTCATAATCATAAAAGGCGGCAATTGCTAACATGATTCGGACTGATTTCAGCTTCGCTACGGGAGAGAACGTCTCTTCGTAGTCAATTCCTTGAATTTGTCGAAAACCCTTTGCGACAAGTCGAGCTTTATAAATGGTCACATTACCATTTGCATTAGTCTTCTTCTTGAAGATCCATTTATTTTCTATGGCTCGCTGGTCATCAGACAAGTCCACCAAAGTCCATACTTTGTTCTCATACATGGATCCTATCTCGGATTTCATAGCTTCAAGCCATTTGTTGGAATCCGGGCCCGCCATCGCTTCTTCATAGTTCGAAGGTTCACCGTTGTCTAACAACATAATTTCCATTACAGGGTTGTCGTACCACTCTGGTGCGGAGCGTACCCTTGTGGACCTTCGAGGTTCAGTAGTAACTTGATCCGAAGCTTCATGATCATTATCATTAACTTCCTCTTCAGTTGGTGTAGGCACCACAGGAACAACTTCCCGCGCTGCGCTACTATCCTGTTCGAGAGGGGGTGCAATTACCTCATCAAGTTCTACCTTCCTCCCACTTACTTCTTTCGAGAGAAACTCTTTCTCTAGAAAGGATCCGTTCTTGGCAACAAAGGTTTTACCTTCGGATCTAAGATAGAAGGTATACCCAATAGTTTCCTTAGGGTATCCTATGAATACGCATTTCTCCACTTTGGGTTCAAGCTTTTTTGGTTGAAGTTTCTTCACATAAGCATCGCAGCCCCAAACTTTAAGAAATGACAACTTAGGTTTCTTGCCAAACCATAGTTCATACGGTGTCGTCTCAACGGATTTAGACGGTGCCCTATTTAAAGTGAATGCTTCAGTTTCTAATGTGTATCCCCAAAATGATAGCGGTATGTCGGTAAGAGACATCATAGATCGTACCATATCTAATAAAGTGCGATTACGACGTTCAGACACTCCGTTGCGTTGCGGTGTGCCAGGCGGCGTCAGTTGTGAAACGATTCCACACTTCCTTAGGTGTGTGCCAAACTCGTGACTCAAATATTCTCCTCCACGATCAGATCGTAGACACTTAATTTTTCTGTCATGTTGATTCTCGACCTCACTCTGAAATTCCTTGAACTTTTCAAATGTCTCAGATTTGTGCTTCATCAAGTAGATATACCCATACCTACTCAAATCATCGGTGAGAGTGAGAACATAACGATAGCCACCGCGAGCTTCAACATTCATTGGACCACACACATCAGTATGTATTATTTCCAATAAGTCGGTTGCTCTCTCCATTATTCCTGAGAATGGAGTCTTAGTCATCTTGCCCATGAGGCACGGTTCGCATGTGTCAAATGATTCAAAGTCAAGAGACTCTAATAGTCCATCAGTATGGAGCTTCTTCATGCGCTTAACGCCAATATGACCAAGGCGGCAATGCCACAAGTATGTGGGACTATCATTATCAACTTTACATCTTTTGGTACTCACACTATGAATATGCATAACATCACGATCGAGATTCGTCAAGAATAAACCATTCACCAGTGGAGCATGACCATAAAACATATCAGTCATATAAATAGAACAACCATTATTCTTTGACTTAAATGAGTAGCTGTCTCGCATTAAGCAAGACCCTGATACAATATGCATGCTTAAAGCTGGTACTAAATAACAATTATTAAGGTTTAAAACTAATCCCGACGGTAGATGTAGAGGTAGCGTGCCGACGGCGATCACATCAACCTTGGAGCCATTCCCGACGCGCATCGTCACCTCGTCCTTGGTCAGTCTCCGCTTATTCCGCAGTTCCTGCTTTGAGTTGCAAATGTGAGCAACAGCACCGGTATCAAATACCCAGGAGCTACTACGAGCGCTGGTAAGGTACGCATCAATAACATGTATATCACATATACCTTTAACGTTGCCGGCCTTCTTGTCCGCTAAGTACTTGGGGCAGTTCCGCTTCCAGTGACCCTTTCCCTTGCAATAGAAGCACTTAGTCTCAGGCTTGGGTCCATTCTTTTTCTTCTTCACGGCATCTGGCTTACCGAGCACGGCAACGGCTTTGCCGTCTTTCTTGAAGTTCTTCTTACCCTTGCCCTTCTTGAAACTAGTGGTCTTGTTGACCATCAACACTTGATGCTCTTTCTTGATTTCTACTTCTGCAGACTTGAGCATCGAGGACAACTCGGGAACGGTCTTCTCCATCCCTTGCATGTTGTAGTTCAGCACAAAACCTTTGTAGCTTGGTGGGAGAGACTGGAGGATTCTGTCAATTATAGCATCATCCGGAAGTTTGACTCCAAGTGAAGTCAGACGACCGTGTAACCCAAACATTTTGAGTATGTGCTCACTGACAGAACTGTTCTCCTCCATCTTACAGCTAAAGAACTTGTCAGAGACTTCATATCTCTCGACACGGGCATGAGCTTCAAAAACTAGCTTCAGCTCTTGGAACATCTCATATGCACCGTGTTGCTCAAAACGCCTTTGGAGCCCCGTTTCTAAACTGTATAACATGCCACACCTAACCAGAGAGTAGTCATCACTCCGCTCTTGCCAGACGTTCAGAATGTCCTGGGCTGCTGCGGTAGCGGAAGGGTCACCTAGCGGCGCATCAAGGACATAAGCCTTTTTAGCTGCTTCAAGGATGAGCTTCAAGTTGCGAACCCAGTCCGCATAGTTGCTACCATCATCTTTCAGCTTGTTTTTCTCTAGGAATGCGTTGAAATTGAGGTTGACGTTGGCCATCTACAATATTTATAAAGACAACCGTTTAGACTAAGTTCATGACAATTAAGTTCATTTAATCAAATTAAGTATGAACTCCCACTTAAATCGACATCCCTCTAGTCATCTAAGTGATACATGATCCATGTTGACTAACCCGTGTCCGATCATCACGTGAGACGGACTAGTCACCATGGTGAGCAACTTCATGTTGATCGTATTCAACCATACGACTCATGTTCGACCTTTCGGTTTCTTGTATTCGAGGTCATGTCTGTACATGCTAAGCTCATCGAGTCAACCTAGGTGTTTCGCGTGTGTAAATCTGGCTTACACCCGATGTATGCAAACGTTAGAATCTATCACACCCGATCATCACGTGGTGCTTCGAGACAACGATCCTTCGCAACGGTGCACACTTAGGGGAATACGTTCTCAAAATTTTAAGAGGGATCGTCTTATTATGCTACCGTCGTTCTAAGCAATAAGATGAAAAACATGATAAACATCACAATGCAATCATATAGTGACATGATATGGCCATTATCATCTTTGCTCTTTTGATCTCCATCTTCAGGCATCGCATGATCATCATTGTCACCGGTGTGACACCATGATCTCCATCATTGTGTCTCTGTGACGTCATCACGCCAACTACCACTATCACTACTACTAGAGCTAACCGTTGGCAATGAAGTAAAAGTAGTAAGCACATGGCGTTGCATCTCATACAATAAATTAAGACAACTCCTATGGCTCCTGCCGGTTGTCATACTCATCGATATGCAAGTCGTGAAACCTATTATAATAACATGATCATCTCATACACCATACATGCAACATCACAACTTTGGCCATATCACATCACATGTCAAACCCTGCAAAAACAAGTTAGACGTCCTCTAATTGTTGTTGCAAGTTTTACGTGGCTGATTTGGGTTTCTAGCAAGAACGCTTTCCTACCTACGTTACAGCCACAACGATGATATGCCAAAGCTATTTACCCTTCATAAGGACCCTTTTCATCAAATCCAATCCGACTAGAGTGGGAGAGACATACACCCGCTAGCCACCTTTATGCACAGTGTGCATGTCTGTCGGTGGAACCATTCTCACGTAAGCGTACGTGTAATGTCGGTCCGGGCCGCTTCATCCCACAAAACTGCCGGAAAAGAATAAGACTAGTAGCGGCAAGCAATTGACAAATCATCGCCCACAACCTTTTGTGTTCTACTCGTGCATAGAATCTACGAATAGAAAACCTCGCTCGGATGCCACTGTTGGGTAACGTAGCAAAAATTCAAAAAAATTCCTACGTATGTTCAGATCTTCCTATGGAGAGACCAGCAACGAGAGAGGGGTGAGTGCATCTTCATACCTTTGAAGATCGCTAAGCTGAAGTGTTAATAGAACGCGGTTGATGGAGTCGTACTCGCGGCGATTCAGATCGCGGTGTGATTCCGATCTAGTGTCGAACTACGGCACCTCCGCGTTCAACACACGTGCAGCCCGGTGACGTCTCCCGCACCTTGATCCAGCAAGGAGGAGGGAGAGGTTGGGGAAGATCTCCAGCAGCATGACAGCGTGGTGTCGATGGAGAGACGAGGTCTCCCGGTAGGGCTTCGCCAAGCACCGGCAGAGAGGAGGAGAAAGAAGAGCAGGGCTGCGCCGAGGGAGAGGGAAAACTGTGTCTTCAAAAGCCCAAAAGTGCCCACTATATATAGAAGGAGGGGAGGGGGTGCCACCCCTAGGTTTCCCACCCTAGGTGGTGCGGAAGCCCCCCCATATGGGAGGTGCGGCGGCCGGGGCAAGGGGGCGGGGTGGCGCACCCCTAGGTGGGCCTTAGGCCCACCTGCGCATAGGGTTTCCCCCTCTCCACCTCCTGCGCCTTGGGCTTAGTGTGGGGGGCGCACCAGCCCACCTAGGGGCTGGTTCCCTCCCGCACTTGGCCCATCTAGCCTCTCGGGGTCGTTGCCCCCTTCCGATGGACCCCCGGGGCCACCTTCGGTGGTCCCGGTGGTCCCGATACGTTACCGGTGACGCCCGAAACACTTCCGGTGTCCGAAACCATCCGTCCTATATATCAATCTTAAGCTCCGGACCATTCCGGAGTTCCTCGTGACGTCCGGGATCTCATCCGGGACTCCGAACAACTTTCGATAACCTCGTATAACAATTCCCTATAACCCTAGCATCATCGAAGCTTAAGTGTGTAGACCCTACGGGTTCGGGAGACAGGCAGACATGACCGAGACACCTCTCCGCCAATAACCATCAGCGGGGTCTGGATACCCATGGTGGCTCCCACTTGCTCCACGATGATCTCATCGAATGGACCACGATGTCAAGGATTCAATCAATCCCGTATACAATTCCCTTTGTCTGTCGGTATAGAACTTGCCCGAGATTCGATCGTCGGTATACCTATACCTTGTTCTATCTCGTTACTGGTAAGTCTATTTACTCGTTCCGTAGCATGTCATCGTGTGATTAACTCCTTAGTCACATTGAGTTCATGATGATGTTCTACCGAGTGGGCCCAGAGATACCTCTCCGTCACGCGGACTGACAAATCCCGATCTCGATTCGTACCAACCCAACAGACACTTTTAGAGGTACCCGAAGTGCACATTTATAGTCACCCAGTTACGTTGTGACGTTTGATACACCCAAAGCACTCCTACGGCATCCGAGAGTTGCACAATCTCACGGTCAAAGGAAAAGACACTTGACATTAGAAAAGCTTTAGCATACGAACAATATGATCTAGTGCTACGCTTAGGATTGGGTCTTGTCCATCACATCATTCTTCCAATGATGTGATCCCGTTATCAATGACATCTAATGCCCATGACCAGGAAACCATGATCATCTATTGACTAACGAGCTAGCCGACTAGAGGCTTGCTACGGACACATTGTGATCTATTTATTCACACATGTATTATTGTTTCCTGTTAATATAATTATAGCATGAACAATAGACGATTATCATGAACAAGGAAATATGATAATAACCATTTTATTATTGCCTCTAGGGCATATTTCCAACATTATATGGGTAGGCTCGTTTGAGAAATAGGGAGTTCAATCCCGTCCCCGAAATATCCTATTCGCCGTTCTATGTGAAGTGGTGTCGAGGCTTCACAAAGAGCGGCGAAGGTAGCGATTTTAGCGAGTGAGCGCCCCGGTTTTGGGGACCTCAGCTAGTTTTTTCGGATTTGGGAAAGTTCTAGAAGGTTCGCTGAATCGTTTTTTTTTCTTTCTCTTCTTTTATTTGTTTCTGCTTCTGTTCCAAAAAATGTTCTAGATTTTTAAAAAAAATGGATTTTCAATAAATGTTCTACATTTTATAAAAATGTTCTTGATTTAAGACAAATGTTATGTACTTTACAAAAATTAGTTTCTGTTTCAGAATTTCTTCTTAAGATTGAAATTTGTCCTAGGTTTCAAAATTTGTCCTTAACATTCCAAAAATGTTCGTGCATTAAAAAATTGTTCGTGCTTTTATTTATTTTTTTAGTTTTTTCAAAATTATTCTCCGTTTCAGAAAATTCTCAAGATTAAAAAATGTTCGTGATTTAAAAAATTGTTCACGCTTACAAATTTGTTCGGGTTATTTCCAAATTGTTCTCCATTTCGAAATTTTGTTCTCTCGATTGAAAAAAAATCGTGCTATGAAATTTGTTCAGGATTTTCCAAAATTGTTCTTGGTTTCAACATTTGTTCTCAAGATTTAAAAAGTTGTTCGCGCTTTTTAATTTTTTTGGGATTTTTCAAAATTGTTTTCCTGTTCAAAATTTTGTTCTCAAGACTTAAAAAATGTTTGTGCTTTAAAAATTGTTCGCGCTTTCAAATTTGTTCAGAATTTTTCAAAATTTCTTCTCAAGATTTAAAAAATGTTCTTGCTTTAAAATTTTGTTCACACTTTCAAATTTGTCCAAGATTTTTCAAAATTGTTCTCCTTTTCAAAATTTTGTTCTCAAAAATTTAAAATGTTTGTGCTTTATAAAATTGTTCGCACTTCCAAATTTGTTCATGAGTTTGAAAAATTGTTCTCAGTTTCAAAATTTGTTCTCAAGATTCAAAAAATATTCGTGCTTTAAAAGTTTTCCTCAACTTCATTCATTCTAGATTTTAAGAAATGTTCCAAATTCAAAAATTTATCATTTTGCAAACTTTGTTCATAAATTCAAAAAATTATCTAGATTTTCAAAGAAGGTTCTTCAGATTCGAAAAATGGTTTTGCTTCAAATACGAAAAGAAAGAAAAAGAAAGGAAAATCACAAAAAGGAAAAAATAAAGGAAATGAACAGAAAAGGAAAAAAAGAAACAGGAAAAGAATTCTTAGATTATTTTGAAACAAAAAAATATAATCTGGGCCGGTTTTGGGAACTTTCTATAAGATTCCTGAACCCTTCTGTTTTTCTTTTCCAAGGTTTTACTTGTTTCAGCATTTTGTTTCTTTTCCACATCGTTTGTGGTTTAAAAAATATGATAGTACTTTTCAAAAAGTTTCCAAAATTAGATAACTTTTCCTGTTTTTAAAAACTATTCCTATTTCCAAAATTTGTTCAGAAATTCCCAATTAGTTCTTGATTTTCATAAACGAATCGCATTCCAAACATATTCCTAACTTACATTTTCTTTCGAATTCTAGAAAAATGTATAGAATTTTTTTAGATAAATGTACAGAAAATTATAAATCATGTTTGAAATTCTTGAACATTTTTATTAAATGCAAATATTTATTTTAATCATCGAATATGTTTTGATGAACTTTTTATAATTCGTGAATATTTTTAGTCCAATCAAGTAAAGAAATGACCTAAGGTAAAAAAACACCTGGGAAAACTACGAGGAAAAAGACCACTCTGTTGGGCTCCCATTACCGATGGGTGCGACACGTGCCGGAAAGAAACCCCAAAATCAATAATTAAGTAGTTCTTTTTCAAAGGTCACTTCATCTTCTCGTGTTACCACAAATGATGTATTTTATGTGTACCGCTTGTTTGAAAGTTTTCTTATATTTTTAGATCCGTTGTTCTAATGTTTCATCTTTTGAACCATGCATCTAAATCTCGAACCGCTTCCACGTTCGATTCCTCGAGAACTTTAAACAAGATCCAATGTTGATAGTTTTTGACGAAATTTTTTTACGAAAGAACAGAAAGAAAATAATCAGACAAAAAAATTATGCCTTTCATGAAAAAAAAACATGTTTGTTTTTATTTCACACACGCACAACCATGCCCATCAAAGCATCTCCAGTAGACGGCTGATATGTAAAAATAACCAACTTTTAGATCTTTTGAAACAAAAAACAGCTTTCCAACAAATAGTCAATATGCAAAAAAATTACATCTCCGTCCGGACATGTAAAATACAACACCTCGTCGTTTAAATTTACATATCCAGAGGCAAGAGATGTAAAAAAACGCAACCGCATGCCAACGCCCAGCCGCCTTCAGTTCATCCCCTCCCCCCTTCTTCCTCCCGCCCGTCGCCGCCCCAACGCACCTCCCCGCTCAGCCACCGCCCCGTCGCAGCTCCCTGTCGTCGCCCAACGCAGATCCAGCTCCGACCCTACCCCCGATGCTGATTCCACCCCTCCTGGGCTGCCACCCGCCGTCGTACGGGCGGGTCGGCCCATCGCCGCCCCGGCCCTGTCCGCCTCCGCTCCTGCCGCATCTGGCTGTCTACAACCCCATCTACCTCCACTCCGGCCGCCTCCGCCCCGCCCAGCCCCATCCGCCTCCACTTCACCCGCCCCCCGCCTGCACTGCACGAGCCCGCCACCTGATGGCACCGAAGAAGATGCTGAATGGCAAGTCGGGTTTCTTCGGCATGAGGGCAAAGCCCTCACTACAGGAATCAGCTTCTTTGCCGTCTGCCATCACAGACGGCAAAGACTAAATCCCGGACGGCTAAGAGAATACCACAGACGGCAAAGAATCTCACGGCCGGCAAAATTTCTGCGTCAGCCTACGACGGCATCGTACCTTCTTTGCCGTCTGTCCCCACAAAGCGGGCGACAAAGCTCTTTGCCGTCATCTTTCCATAGGAGCAGTCGGCAAAGTGCTCGAGACGGCAGCCGACAGGCGTTGCCTCCGTTAGGGGTTAACGGAGGCTTTGTCGTCTTCCTCCCCCTTATTCTTTGTCGTCTGCCTCCCCCTTATTCTTTGTCGTCTGCCTCCTCCTCCTCCCCCCTCCACTCTTTGTCGTCTGCCTTCTCCTCCCTCCCTCCTCTGTGCCCTCTTCTTTGCCGCCTGCCCACCCTGGAGGCAGATGGCAAAGAGCCTATATAGACACCCCTGGATGCACAGCTGGGTGCCATGTGGCACCTTTGCCATCTGCCAGTTGATGGCACAGGTCTTTGCCATCAGCTGGCAGACAACAAAGAGCCCATATAGTACCTGCTTTTTTGTTTTATATTATTTCACAGCACATATATATATATATATATTTTTGACAGCACATTTATATAATTCACCACACATATATGATATATAGTTCACCACACATATACTTACCAACACATATATATAATTCACCACACATATATGATATACATATAAATCAATGTACATCCCCATATATCGAAAGAACCAACATACAAAGTATTGCACTGTTTATCCATGTATACATATACATATAGTTCGACATTGTTCATCAACTCAAATGAAAACTAGATGATATACATATAAAGTCCATCCATCGACATTTTTCAACTCTATGAATGCCAGCTTCCATGCATGTAGTATATCCAATCTGCAAAAATGTGAATAAGAAAGTCAGAAGAAGAACAAAATATGATGTTTTTGAGCTAATTATGTCATTTTTAGCGGAAAACAAGCTAAGAATATAATATTCATGAGATAACCAAGGTTCTTATGCCATTTTTAGCTTATTATGGCATTTTGGAGCTAAATGGGTTAATTATGTCATTGTTGGGGAAATTAAAGCAAGGATAATATGAAAGAGGAGAAGAAAGAGGAGGAGGAGGAGGAGAAGAAGAAATCAAGAAGAAGGAGGAGAAGGAGGAGGAGGAGGAGAAGGACTAGAAGGTCCTTGGCCTTCTCCTCCTCCTCCTTCTCCTTCTCTTCTTCTTCTTCTTTCTTTCTTTCTTTTCATTTTTCCTATTTATTCTCCTCTTCTCCTCTTGTTGGAGCTAAATTACCTAATTATGTCTTTTTGGAGCTATATGGGCTAATTATCCCATTTTAGAGGAAAACAAGCTAAGAATATAATATTCATGAGCTAACCAAGGTTCTTATGCCATTTTGAGCTTCTTATGGCATTTTGGAGCTAAATGGGCTAATTATGTCATTGTTGGGGCAATTAGAGCAAGGATAATATGAAATAGGAGAAGAAAGAGGAGGAGGAGGAGAAGAAGAAGAAATCAAGAAGAAAACGAGGAGAAGGCGGAGAAGGACTAGAAGATCCTTGGCCTTCTCCTCCTCCTCCTCCTCCTCCTTCTCCTTCTTCTCTTCTTCTTCTTCTTCTTCTTTCTTTTCAATTTGCCTATTTCTTCTCCTCTTCTCCTCTCGTTGGAGCTAAATTACCTAATTATGTATTTTGGAGCTAAATGGGTTAATTATCCCATTTTAGAGGAAAACAAGCTAAGTATATAATATTCATGAGCTAACCAATGTTCTTATGCCATTTTGAGCTTATTATGGTATTTTGGAGCTAAATGGACTAATTATGT